>NW_022198157.1:1261494-1353939 GCF_009176525.2 Contarinia nasturtii | reverse complement strand
AAAAGGCGAGAGACAAAGAGAGATCTACTCCGAACGAACGAGAAACGGTAAAGGTTTATTTCACAATCTTTTTACGATATTCTGAATGCTGATGCTTCGACGAAAATGGCAAAGAGATTAAACTATCTCTCCATTTAGTACGCGAAGCGAAAGATGATTTTGGTTTTGCTCTATGTGTGTGTGCGTTTGTGTTATTGTTGCCAAGATCACATCCAATATTCAAATATGAGTACGCTCGAGTGCCGTCTATACATAATTTAGAACACAGTTATGTTATACGTTCGTTCGCTTTGGATCATTCTCTTCGAATGCTCCATCGTTCGTCTCCATTGTACGACAAACCACATTCAATATTCCATTTGAAAAATGTTGATATTCTGGGTCCCGTAATTCGAAAGTCTCTCTATGGCTCGATGCAACTCAAAAACACATACAAATTTCTTTCGTCTATGCTGTTTGGGTGTCTCTGGTCGATTCTAATCATTTACACACCCCGATTTTGAGGTTTTCAAATTCGAACGCCGATAAATTATCACAGTCATTGTCAAGAAATGATTTGGTTGAATCTCTATTTGAGTCGAGGTTTTATAAATTTCACTCAAAGAATGTTCATTGGCCAATTCTTAGGTTTCAACTGCACTCACCGTAAATACAACTCAGTTTATCAAACGATAATTTTTTTTTTTTTTTTCGTTGTTGATTTGAATTTAACTCTCCATATCGATGATGATGATACGGTGATCCGTAACGAGCAAGAGGAAGCATCAAAATCAAACTGATATCATTGTTTGAATGCTGTTATCCATGAAACCGCGAGACTCGCACTTTCACATACCAATTCTTTTTTGCTCGGTCGTCGTGTGTTTTTTATCGTGCTCTAGTGTTCATCGTATATTGACTGGTGTTCGTTCATCTGATTTGAATTTGATGCGGTTTGTGTATGCTTTGAAAGGCGGCATTGCGTTTAAATGCGGCGGCAAACGATGAGATGTTGTTGACGGTGTAATAAGCGAAAGAAAGAGATGGTTTAATCGAATTTCTCTACATGTCAACCCATGTACATACAACAGAAAACCTATTTACAAAGTTCACGCAATTTTCAATTTTCCCCGATTTTCTTTTCGGGCTACTACTGTAATTTTTCCGCAGCTTGCACTACCATCGTCGTTGTCGTCGTCCTCATTGCTGTATACTTGCT
Source organism: Contarinia nasturtii (assembly GCF_009176525.2). Taxonomy (NCBI): domain Eukaryota; kingdom Metazoa; phylum Arthropoda; class Insecta; order Diptera; family Cecidomyiidae; genus Contarinia; species Contarinia nasturtii. Next base: position 1,352,741 of record NW_022198157.1, on the reverse strand, counting down.
CTCTTTATGCCACTCATTGTCCAACACCGTTGACTTTTGAGTTTGATTCTTTTCCGTCGCGAAGGAGAAATGAATATGTGTATTTGTAAGCATCGATTACACATCGAAATGTGAAGAGAGCGACAACGAACATGCACGTTTTTTGGTTGATGCAAAATGGGCAAAACAAGTGCTTGAATCGCTCTGCTCACATACCAATAAATAAAAAAGAGATATAAGAAGAAGAAAAAACAAAACAAATGAAGCCATAATACGTGACATATATGGAACAGTTTTTAGCATGCTCGGGTACATTCATTTACTTTTTGGAAGCGTTCCGACTCTATTTTTTTTCCTTTTTTTATATATATTCAATTGACTGTTATGGCACACACCAAACCGATAATAGACATGACAAATAGAGAACAACCGCATCCGAGAATGAAAAAAAAAATCGTATTGTCGTCGCCGTTGTCGTGATTTGGTCGAACAGAAAGAGATGCACATTGAACCAAATAATACACAACAAATGAGCGAAGAATTTTATTGGCATGCAATCGGCCGTGTTTGGTATGTTGTGTGTGAATTGCACACAAAGTGTGAGCAATTGAATGCGAAACAGATAGAGCCATAAAAGTGACACATGGGTGGTCGAAGCGCCACTTCGATGACGTATTCAAAGTATTTCAAAAAAAAAAAAACAAAACAAAACACTAAGCGCATCGCAAAATCACATTCCATTGTAATCAAATATAGTAAAAGTGTTTGAAAAGTGGCGCGACTCTGCCGAAAAAATCACATATAAATTCAATCAATCATTATCATCTGTCATTGAAATCGAGAGTAATAGCGAGTTGAATGTCAATGATGTTATTTTCCTTTTTTATTTCCTCTCGTTCCCTCTTGCTCTCGCTCTTTGCAATATTGAGACGATCCGTGTGAACTCCAGCTGCTGTTGCCGTCTACAGTTCCTTATGTAATGCGAAAAATGGTATGAATTTCGCTCGGATGGCGTGTGTAAAATCTTGTTTGGTGACATAGAATTTTCGAATGGTTTTTCCTCTTTTATACACACATTATACTTTTTCGGTGTCGTAAGATACGCTGGTGATTCGTGTTCACCGCGACATGCGTGTGTGCCGACGACTTTTTTTATTCATTCGTTCAATGAATTCATATCGTGTGTACATTATCATTTTACACCATATCATGCTGAACCACGTCAAGTTGTGTATGGTGTTCGGACCACGACGACGATGATGCTTTATGTAAATGTACCGCGCACACACGGTACTCGATCAGCTGAGACTGATGATATATCGATTATTTATTGATTAATATTAATAATCGCTGGTTGACAGTGTGTCCCGTAGCCATACTCCGGTTCCTAAGTTGAGTCACACACATATATACAGACACTAGGGGCTTAATACGGCAAAAAAATTCACGGAATTCACGTAAATTCACACTTTTGAATCGAGTGGTTATTGATGAATTCGGTGAATTCGTGTGAATAGAATGAAATGTGTCAAATTAATAAAGTGAGGTTATGATAACCACAATATTTTTTAATTTATTATTTTTTCAATATTTCCGATTGTTTTCGATAGAAAATCGCTCAAAATTGAAAATAAAATTAATTTTTATTAAAAAAATATAAAAAACATTTACAATTTTGTTACACAAAATATAAATATTGCAGTAATTGCCAGCAGAAACTATTCACCACTATCTCACATATTTGAATGAAATCGTCGTAGAATTCACCGGAATTCATTCGTTTGCAGAAAAAATTCAGTTAATTTAGATATTATTATAGAATTCAGTCGTTGAAAATTTTGAATTAAGCCCCTAGTACAGACAGTTTAAATGCGGGAACGGTCTCTTTTGAACGGCAACCGTTTGACTCTTGAACAATTTTTGTAAACAACTGCATTAAGTTTAAACATTGTTTCCATCCGTCGACGTCCAGCTCAAATCACCGCGAAGGATTTGTTTTGTTTCTCTTTTTTTGTTTACCATTTAACGAGCATGCTTTGTGCTTAAATGAGTGTTTCTTTGCGCGCGAACTGTTGCGCCTATTTTCAAATTGAAAATTTACGTTACAATGTTGAAGTAAATGAAACAAAAAAAAAACGCCAACCATAATGAGAATAGGATTAGAAAGCTTCAACATGAGCATTTCACGCATATATTTTTTGTTGCTCACCATCGTTTTTCTTTCTTTTCTCCATAGTATGAGTGTTTCATTTTCTTTGCCATAATCGCATTCAAAAGCAAATAGGTTAACGTAAAGTGTTGGCTGATTGTACACTCTGGTTCAAGTGAAAAAAAAAAATATTTTCGAAAAAAAGGTTTGAACAAAAAACACACACACACATATTTGAGATGAAACACAGCGTCATTCAAAAGTGCAAAAACACGAACACATAACCGTGGCACAGACGTACAAATGAGAGAGAAAGAAAAATCGCAACAGAAACGCAGAAGAAAAAACCCAAGGCACATCATCGTATTTCATGTGTACTGAATCCATTACGAGATGAAATGCAAAATAAATTAGAAATTTTCTACGCGGTTTGTTGGTGCCGAGCGCGCGCTCGTTCACTTGAGCTGCTGCTGCTTTTGCTATTGCCATTGTGCTCTAGCTGTTATTTTCTGTTTTCCATTCATTCAAATTCTTTATCTCTCGATCTTCACATTTTCTTGTTTTCTTTTCGTATTTTTGCCGCTGATGTTGATGCTTTTTGTGTGTTCATCGTATAACACACCACATCATCATCATCAGTAGCAGCAGCAACGAGGCATTTTCCACTATTTTGCTGCTGCTTTTCGGTTTGAAATAAAAAAAAAAAAAAAACACAAACACATCTCTCTGTCTTCATTGTGCGCATTGCTGGTTTTCTTCATTTCTGATGAGTCTCTGACGAGAAACGATTGGCGTTAAAATCGTTCCCACTTTCGAATGAAAACGGCGCGGCCGACCAGGCGAGAAGAGACGCGATTCATACACAACAACAAAAACATACAACGGAGCACACACGACACACATGAAACACACAAAAAAGAGACCAAACAATGAACAAATCAAAATCGACAAAAGTAGTAACATTCAGCTTCGGATCACACACTCATGACGCTCTGTACACCTAAAATAATTTTCTAAAATTAAAACGCCAGCCAGCCACAAGAGAAACAAAAATTAACAACCGAACATATTTATACACAATTTTCACATGAAAACCCGACAAAAACACCAGAGAAATATCGAGTCGAAAGAATCGATCGCAAAGCGAATCGAATGTTCGGCAAGCGCTCAACTACAGTCAGGCAACATCAGCGGTGGCCATTATCAATTTCGAAAACCCATAAAAAAATGATTTCGAACCGAAGGACTCATTTTCAAAATTAGTCATTCTTCTTTTATTTGCTCTCTGTGAGTTGTTCAACCAACAAACATGTCGATGTAAATACATTTTCACATTTACCGGCCCCAATTTTAACGGATTTTATTTTTAAAAAGTGCGAATCAGTTTTTACATCGATTACAAGACAACATAGTAGTATCGCCAATTATTGGCCAGCAACGGGTTGCTACCGCCCGACATTAATCTCACACAATCATCATGGATCTACACACAGTTATTCGTTTGCCATATTTTCATGAACTATTTAAGAGAAAAATAAAATAAGATTAAGTTCATGCGAATGTGAAATCGGTTATACAATTTTTTCTTCTTCTCTCTCTCTTCTCTATGAATGCCGCGAAAAGAGAATACGCGCACACAATATGTTTGTGTGTGAATATGGAACAAACGTTAAGCGAATGAACGTACCGTCAACTCAATTGAGAGTCATGCTATATAACATTTCACTCTGGATCGTAAGCAGTTCATCGTATTTATTTCGCTGGTACCAATTCCATTTTCTCTCTTGCCTTACCACACGCCGAACAAGCAACGGATCACTGTGCTCATCATACCAATATAGATCAGCACATGATGATGAAGAAACAGAATAAGAATGAATAGAAAATGTTTTAGTATGATGCGAAATTTTACCGAGAAAAAAAATCGGCGGTGAAATTTTGTTGTTTTGCGAGGAAAAAAAAACATATTCAAGATCGTAGTTGATCGTTGAGCGAGCGCACATGCCTATATGTTCTTGAAATCTCAATTGAACAACCGTGCGTTCGCTTCCATAAATTAATGACATTAATTATTTAACAGTAAAATGTCTACACACCGTTTTCATCGTGATGAAAGAAAGGCCGAGGACACAAAGTAATTTCCAATGCACGCTTTGTGTGCTTTCAGACGGCTGAAAATGAACGAAGGATGGTGTTGGCAATAAAACGTATTATTCTGGCTGGCGTTTAAAAATTGTATTTATCAGAATGGCTCGAGAAAACGGCGCTGGCGCATCTAGTAAATTCAAACATCTCGAATGCTTTTCGTTTCTGTCATTTTCTTTTTTGGCTCTTCAGAAAATGGTACAAACACTTCTCTTCGTCTCTCGCCTCGTATTCGCCACATTTGTGCCCTTGCTATGTTGCTGCTTGATTCTGCGCTCCCTATTTTTATTCGGTAAACTGGTGATGGCAGTGTGCAGCAATAGCATAGTATCAACTCCTCGGAATGTGTCTCGAATCAAGCCAACAATATATACAATTCCATTTTCTTTCGAGAATAAATTACATTTTTTTCCCGTGCACACACAATATTGGAATAGAAAGAGTATTTGAACACGTGTACGATGAGCGGTGACGGGCTGAGTGTATGAGCGTGAGCGCTCCCATTCTTGGTCGAATTGTGAGTGCGATTACATTTACCGCCGTTGAACGATGAGAGAAAGGAATAATTGTGTTAGGGATTCAGACGAAAAATGTTCCGCAAAAATAGGGGATTGGCTTTTTGTGTATTTGGACTGTGCTGTGTACACTGTGAATGTGCTCAGCGACGCGATATCGTTGAACGACGTTCAATTTTCGTTTTGAATCAACGTAGGAACCGACAAAATGATGATGAAAAAAAAAAATCGTATAGAGAGTATAGCAAGCAACAAGAAAATCCGTATAATACAAGAAAAGAAGAAAACGGAACATAATAAACACACAGTGGAGTGTGAGAGACGCGAATACAAATTTTCCTTTTTACTCGATATGTGTGTGCGCTCACACAAAGCAGAGAAAATAAAATTTTGAAAACGCCAACGAGGCGAACACGCCGAAAGGAATGAAAATTTTCGCCTTTGAATAAATTTGGCTGTTTTTTTTTCGGTTCAGCGTTTGAAGAGGAGACATTTTTCGAATCCATTAGAGTAGAGGTACGGGTGAAAAGAATTAAAATATCGGGCCGATCTCAGTCCCTTGGTGCTATTGCAAATGCGATGAGAAACAAGGAGACGGAAAAGAGGCATGAAATCCATTTCGCTTGATTTGACAAAAATCGAATTCGAATAGGAACATTCGAAGCGGAGCAAGTAATTGGATTCGAAAACATGAAAATACACAAATAATAAATAAAACAATGTCACTAGAATCGGTCAGTTTAATTGATCTTATCTGATATTGTGGGCATGTGTGTGTGACATATTTTCGTTTAATAAATACGATACAATATTTAATGGTAGAAACAGCCCTGGCTAGATAATAACAATAATAATAATGGAAAATGAGAGTACGAGAAATTATGATTTTCCCATTACAAATTTAATGATGAATAAAATGATCGAACAAACACACAAAGCATCGAATTTTTTTTTTGCTCGAGTGTTGCATTTAAAATTCCACACACAGAGAGAGTCTGCATTGGATCTAGGGCTGCAACAGCAAAAGTTCCATAGCATTTGAGCCACAACATCAGTGTTCGATTTGATAAATCCGTAGTCCGAGCGTGCACAATAACAACGAACTCTACTGCTGTTGCTGCTGCTGCTACTGCAATAGCAGCACACACTCTCTGCGCTCTCGAATATCTAACTAGTAAATTGCTCGAAAATATATCGACAAGCACACAAAACTCAATTTATCTGATGGGGCCGTTTTCTCGATGTCTCAGTGCATACGTGCAACGCGACTGTCATACTTATATATAAATATCTGTACATACGAACAACGATTGAATGCGTGTTGTATATGTATTCGAGAAATATAAATAATTTTATGCTTTTTGCTTTGGATTCATCATTCGTTCGGTGTTATATATTTGTTATATGCATATAATATGTATATTGTGTGTGTGGTTTTTCATGCTATCTCTCTGTGCACATTACAAACAACATAGCTCGAACGCTCTCTCGTATTCCAAATCGGTTTTTGATTTATATAACATTTTTCGTTGTTCAGCTTCGAAGCACGTAAGCATTTCGCCTTATGTACTTTTGTAAATATATATACATATATTTTTGCGCATTGGCGCTCGTTCATGTACAAAACATTGTGTATTTAACGGCACAGAGACTAAAAATGAAACAGCACACTCGTGACGCAAAAAGCCCCCACCGCAATACCATTTGCGTGTAAATCATGGAATAAAACTGACAATCAACGACTTTATGTTTGGTAGTAAAAGTTTTAGACTGTGCGATAACAATATTCATGTATATACATGAAAATAGCAAAACAAATGAAAATTGTACATGTAGCTCCAATCCTCCAAAAACCTTTATTTATTTACCACCTCGCCATTTATGTACACATAACCGATCAATGTTTAAGTACATGGAAATTTTTATGTGCATAGCTCTTTCTATCGTGTACTCGCTGATGCGCTCTAGCCACTATGTACAGTTTTCAGATAAGGCACAACGATTATATTCGTCCTTCTGTTGTTTACGTTGTTGCTGCCGTCGATGTACATATATCTCTCCATTCGACAATAACAGCGACGACGATGGTTCATGTATTTGATGCGTGTACAGTCTTCATATGCTTTGATGGCACCAAAAGTGGAAAATATCTTTGCCAAGCATTTCTCGATTTTTATATTAAACTTGTTCGCACATAATATGTACAAACACAATATTTAATCGGAATGTCGAATGTAGCTTGAGCGTGTACATAAAAGCATTGTATTCTTGTATTCGTTATATAGCGAAGTGTTGTTGTTATTGGGTCTTATATAAGGCCGAGGGAAGAAAAATTCTACAAAACACCACACTTTATATGCTAGCGTCATCAACATCATCATCATCAACACCGAAACTATTTTTGGTGAAATAGAATGAGAGATATGTACATATTTCGCACATGTAGAATGGCCCCAAAAGAGTGGCAGAGTGGCAGAGAGAAGCGAAAAGCATTTCGACGTTGTTCAATTACGTTATTAGAGTTGGTTGCTGTTGTTGCCCTGCTGTCACACAACGAACACATTGTACCATTTGCGAGCGCTGCTATGGAATATGTGTGACATCGTCGTATACGAATATTTATCCATGAAAACATTGAACAATCGTATGATACAGTCGATGTGCGTTTGATCGATCTGCCCTCATTGAAATCCCCAAAATTTTGACGGATAACACATTTTGGTTGCGGTGACAGTGGATTTCGCGGAAAATTGTCCCGACCGACAATCCTTTCATTTGCGATAAAACACACATTATGAAATACACTAGCCAATGTGGTCAGCTATCACAACAAAACGCTCTATCGTTATTTTTTTTGGAAAATATTCAATCGATGGCATTTAGTTAATTTTTGTTTCAACCTCGTCATGGATACCTATCGATTTAACATTTGCAAACTTGGCAAAAAAGAAGAGGAAAAAACACGACACAAATCGACGAATGGAAAGAGAGAGAGAGAGAATAAAAGAGACACCGATTTCTGTTTATTTGTTTGTTCGTTTCGTTTGGTTGAGATCGATGTTAGTCTCTAGATGTTTCGCTTGTGCTTTGAATGAGTGGGTTTTGCTGTGAATTACACTCTCTATAAAATGTAGCCACCATCAACATCATCACACAATCATTGTCATTGCTTTTTGTGTGCTCGTGTGTAGTATGCATGGGTAGAACGAAGTGAATGCTTGTGACGCACATTGCATACCGCATTTCATGTTTCCTCCTCTCTCACACACGCAACTATAACACACACTCCACTCGAGTGAGTGGAGCATGAGCGCGCGCGCTCACACACATACTCGACCGGGGTTGTATTTTTCGAAATGAAAATTTGCGCTCGGTCGATGCTGATATATTTCATATGAAGAAATTCAATTTTCAACGAGATATCTCAGTGGCATGGAATAAGCTCTGGAATTATTGCAATGTTGCTGATGATGGAAACACACACCAACCGCACTATACATATTATGCGTTTCACTCGCCAACACAGTGTCTAACATTCTCTCTATGTGAATGGATTTTGGTTTTCTATTCATATTCACTCGGATTTTTTTCATCTTCTTCTGCATCTCTAGAGTCTTTCTCTGCCATCATTTACTACAAACCGGAGATAGATCCGTGATGTACATAGAACAAAACCATTTTCATTCTCCACAAAATGTGCTTCAGACTCTCGCAATCTCTCAAGCTTTATGTCGTTATTTTTTCCCTTCGACTAAACATACTTCCATTATTCAAATTGTATGTATACAAGTACATACAGTAAATGTGTGTCTAATCGGACGAAATTCCGATTGCAAATGGAAAGATACCAGACCGAGAGAAAGATCGAGGACGATGGAGCATTTTGAGATGTGTCATTTCATTTGGTATTTACTTTATACGATGTATATTAAAAGCGGTGCTCAGGCTTTTACGTCTTTCGCATGATTACGATTTGTTATATACAATGGTTGTGTATAATGCATGTATATATAATTTGAAATGAGCTAGATAAACAAAGCGAAAGTAAAAACTCTAAAAAGCTTTTTCATCATCCATTGAGAGAGAGAGAGAGAGAGAGAGAGGCAACCGAGAAAAAACACCGAACCGTAAATACATATTCATTCGTTCGCTTTGCACGCTGAGAGCAGAGAAAATTGGATAATAGATTTGTGTAAATGAAAAATTTCGAGAAAGAAAAAATAACAAGAACACATATGTAAAAGAGAAAAAGAAACAAACAAACGAAGACGAAAGAGAGCGAACAATCAAGAGTAAAGCGGCGTTCAAAGTGAACGTTTTATCAGTCGAACGTTATTGGTGACGCAACCAGAGAGCGCATTCAAAACATGCATCCACACACAAATACCGAATTTTTGAGATGGAGATAACACGAAAACCGAATATACATATTCCAACCAAAGTGAATTTAATTTTGAAATGAGCGCGTACACTTATTTTGAACGCAACCGACAACGACCGTCCATAAACATTGCACATTCTTACGCACTGACAATTAATGTGTCACGACGCCTATTTCATCCAAAGCTCAACAAGCATCATTTGCTGCTCTGCTCGATGGCGGTAAATTTAAATTTCTTGCTGCTAAAGAATTTCGTTGATGACATGATTTTTTGTTTCGATGGACGTCAATTGTTTCGTTTGCGCGCACAAAACGAACAAACAAATTTTTGCTTCGAAAATTGGCCGAGGAAAATATTACTATGTTTATATATTTTTTTCTTTTGAAAATACAAGAAAAAAAAAATTGAAATCGGTGTGGAAAAATCGGGTCGAATGTTGTTGTTGTTGTTGTGGCTGTTGTTCGTTTTGCGTCTACGTGCAAAGTCATAGCAAAGCTTCGAACGTCAAAAGCATGACTACATATATTTTTTAACTTCAATTCATCGTTTTTGTTGTAGTTCATTTTTCACAAATGAGCGTAATTTTTGCTGTTGCCATTGCTGTATATCGATGTTCGTTTGTTTCATATTGCTTCGAAGCTTTATACAATCGCCACTTGCGCGCACCTCACATAACATTTTCTAGCGCACGATTATTATTTTCAAACCGAGACTATGTTCAACATTTCAAATGAATTTGCTGTGCTCGGTCTCTGTGTGTGTATTTTTACGTAAAAGCAAAAGGCACAAATTCAACCAGCCATAGTAGTTAAAACAGAAAAATTCATTTACATTATTGCCTACACATCGAAATGAGCACTTTGCTTTACGATTTTCTGTGTATAATATTCGCGTGTTATGTGATAGAATTGACGCGGCCTGTCGGCCTGTTGTTCACTCGATCTGAACACATCGATGTAAAATAGAAGAATTATAGAAATAAAATGTGGAAAAGTTGAGTTGAGAGTAATAGTCACAAGCGCAAACAAGGACGGATGAATAGAAAATGCATCCCGAAGGCGATAAAGAGGGCGCTTTATTGAGTTCCATATGAGATAATGGTGTCTTAAGAGCTGTTTTTTTTCTGTCTCCCACAAAATGTGAGGCAAACCATAGTCACTGCTGTGATAATAATGAGAAAAAAAAAGCCAAACTGAGAAAGAGAAAAACGACATTAAACTGCGAAATGACAACGAAAAATGTTCTCTTTTTTTCGGTATCGTTTCTCTCGAAATGTGTGCACACACATTATTGTGAGTATGGTGTCGGCACAGCGGATTAGATGGGCTATATACCACAGTCACCGAAACCAAAGAGAATATCTCCAATGTTTGCATGAAATGGGCAACACAACAACAAGAAGAAGATGGAAATGAAGAAGAAAAAATGTGGGTACAAACGAAGCAAAAATATTAAAGTCCGGGTATTAAACCTTATAGCATTTATCACATATAAACATGGAGCTCAGAGTTTCGTTCGGTTCCGAAAATGATCTCTTTCCTCTGGTGTCTTTTCTCTGGTCGCTGTGTGTTTGTGTTTGCTCTCGCCTCTCTCTCTCTCTCTCTCTATCTCGCTATCCTCGGTCTTTCGATGGTACATTGCTTTATTCATAACAACGGATAGCAGCAGCATTTTCGTCGTTTTCATGAACCAAAATGAATGGTGTACCCATATAATACACAAAAGAACTACAATGAAAGTTCGTGCATTTCGAGGCAACACAAAAAGCAACAACAATAATGGCAATGGCAACACACAGCAACAGTGTTCATGGGCCCCGAGATATAAAGTGAGAAGAGTACCGAGGTGAATATATACATGTGTGTGTGGATGGATTTCCACAGAACACATTCACATAAATCGAATAACAGCATCAAAATAATAATAACAATAATGAATCCCATTCGAGCGAATGCTCCGCTCCGCTCTTCCCTCGCTCTATCACTCTGTATATCGTCGTTGTCGTTTTATTCAGTTTTCGCCTGCTTGTGAATGTGCCGATCGGGCATAAACAGTGAGGCATACAAGCTACAGAAGGGAACAGCGACAACGACGACGGCGACAGCAACGGCAGCACTCGAATGAACATGCACACGAAATGTATAATATTGGCTGTGTGGTTCACAACAGCTATGCACGTCTATAGTATGCTTGCTATATAGTGCTCTTTATTTATACTTTATATTATGCGATAGACGAGAGTACAACAGCACAAATGCACACAGGGCTACACAACAACATTATATTTCGAATCCCAATAAAATAAAACTCTGTGAGTCTCGTTCAGTGTTCAGTTCGTTTATTTAAAACTGCCGTTCGCATCAGAGAGACAGAGCAAGCGAACGAACCAACGAATGTGAAATAAAGGCGAGAATGCCAAAGTGCCGTAGATTCATCGCATGTTATAATATTATATTATATTGTCGTATATATATATATATCTACGGTATTTCTGCCATTGCTGTGCTCCGCTCTGTGTTCTTGTTCGAAATAAACTCTGTTTTATATTCCCGCTCGTTGCTTTTTCTCTCATTCAGTTGCGCGCCCGTCTCTGTGTTCTCTTGACGAGCAAACAGAATGAAAGAAAAGAAGAGAAAAAAAACGACAGCAACAACAACGACCGAATACGCATAACACACAGGAAAAAAAATCCAATATCAAAAGTTGTTGTTGGATTTTGAGCTCGAGCATACCAAGGAAATCGGTCTACGAGGAATTTGATCAAATACATCGGTTGCGCACCAAATGCACTACACGAACTAACAACGATTCAATCCGATCCAACAACGAACCGAATCACAACTTCGGCTTCAATTCACTATGCTGAATGTTCGAATGCTTTCTACTCAACTACACCACAGTGTTGATGTGCCACAGCTAAAACACGTTGTATTTTATATTTTATGCGCAGAGCGAACATTTTCAGAGTTATATTTTTTAATGAAAAAAAAACCCGAAGCAGAGAGAAGAGCAACAAAACGAACAGAATAAAGTAGAAGAAAAAAAAACACCAACAGCAACCCATAGAATAAAGTCGGCAAACGAAGCGAGATACTCACACAAAATGCTATATACGATATATTGAGCAGCGTTCGCTCTCTCTATCTTTTACATTTTGTCGAATTCATTCGTTCGTTTTACGTTTTCTCATCATCATCATCAACAACAACGATTCGAACAGTTTCTTCTTTCTCGTTTCGTTTGTGTTTCACTCCATTCGCCATTTGATGGTTTTGTTCCATCGCCTGATGCGCATTATTCAGATAGATATAAACATATATGTACGATGAGAGCTCTATACGTTATATGAACAGCACACATTTTGTGCCATTGCTGCCGTCGCTGCCGTCGTCGTCGTTGCCCGTACTGTGTGTTGTTTGCTTCGTTCATTTAGCTCGACGATGATATGACGAGAAAGAGATGTGGTCTCCATACGAACAAAAAATTCAATGTAAATTCTCGTGTGTCGTTCTCTCTGTTTTTCCCTTCATTCGCGATTGTCTGAATTGTAGTACTGTTGCCGTCGTCATTGCTGTTGCCGCTCGCTCTCTGCCTTTGCGCTCTGCTACAAGACTCTTCACCGTGATGTGCTTTGTGTTGCTTAATCGTATCTTATGACTATTCGTTCGCTTCGCTTTTCGATATTGTTTTCTTACTTTTATTATTTTTTTTCCTCTCTGCTTTGCTCCGCTCTGTACTCGCTACTTCTTCTTTTTCATTTTTGTATTCATTTGATTCTTTTATTCATTACGTGTATTTTCCTCTCTTTCTCTAGATATCATTTTTTTCTCTCTATTTCGTTTTGCCTTTTTTCTCCACTCTTGTTGTTGTTATTGTCGACGTTTGTTTCTTTTTTTCCCTTCAGTTTCTCTCTATTCGTTACACATACACACACATTTTTTTTCCTCTTCTTCTTCTTTTCATTTTATTTGCTTTCGAGTGAATATGCAGTGTGTGTGTGTTTTGTTGTTATTTTTTTTTTTTCTTCTCTTTACTTTATTTCTCTTCATTTGCCCATTCCATGAAATTAAAAAAAAAAAATTGCGAACATAAAGAGACTTTGCACAACACACAAAACACTCCGATGCCTTCATAAGACACCAAATCCGTTTTTTTCCTCTATCTCTCTCCGAAGATTTTTTTTACAACCGAAAACGGTAAAAATAAGAGAGAAAAATAAAATAAATGAGAAGCAAAAAAAAGAGAGAAAAACAACAGAGTCGAAGATTGTTTCCATACTCAAAATAATAATCAAAGCGAAATGAATGTCCATTGAACTACACACAACATACATCGCGGCATCGATGTGAACACTTTTCCAATTCCAATGCCCGCGACCCGAACGATCGCTCTAACAACAACAATGTAAGCCCGAATGCGAGCGGTAGATAGTTTTTTCTGATACATTTTCATAAAATTAAACTCCGAACGATCATCTCGTGGTGAGAGTATTCAAGAGAGGATGGATCGTTTATGAGCGCCCGTTAACATTGCAAAACGACACAATCTAATGTCGTTTTGTATATGTGCTCGAAAACGATCAATTCAGAGTCGTGTGGTTGGGCTGAAAGATTCTTGCTGAGAACAAGGCAAAACTCACTCACCGATCTCTTTCTATCAGAGATATCAGTGCGCACATAACACGGAACTTGCTCAGTACGATCCGTAATGAGTTTTGGGCCGTTGTCGATGTCGTTTTTTCGTTTTACTTGTTGTTTACTATGCGCGCAATAAAGTGAATATCACACAAAATAATATTTCTTTTTTGCGCAATCACCATGAATTTTCAATATCTTTTCTCTCTCTATTACGACTAACAACAATCGTGCTCGCGATTGAGGAAGCAAATTAAGAATGCGAGAATTGACTATGTATATGAGAAATATGTACGCAAGAAACAACAAACAAATCGAAAGAGAGAGAGAAAAGGAAAATTACGACTTTTATGGCTTACGTTTTAGTCATACAACGGTATATTATGATTAACAATGACACCGAATTTCCTTAAGCCATTTTCATATGCCAAACATTTCATCACCAAACATATTCATATACGACATATGCCTAGACCGATCTATGCTCAAAACGATCGATCAATCCGTCACATATATTGCTGAAGGTGTTTTTTCACGATTGAACTCACACACGGAGACCTTTTTCTTCTTTAAACACTCACACACATTCCAAAAAATCGCTAAAAAAATTTTTTTCTTTTTTGCAGATTTTACATAAAAAAGGATACCACAAATAGTGCACCGAAAACGAAAAATAATTAAGCAATTCGCGATCTTATTTTCGTTTCGAACACACAATTTTTCCGTTTTTTTCGGTTAAATAAACGATGCTAACATTAATTGAACATCTGGATGGAAACAGTTGCTCATCATTCAATGATTGAATCGGTAAGTAAAATCAGGACTTTCCAAAACTTTCCCAAAATCAGTGGATTCCTATTCGAATTTAGTGCAATTGCATCGCATAGATATACAACTTCTCACACATACACAACCAACGAAATTCAAATATTTGCGAAGGCTATAAAAGACTGTGCCAAATCAAAAGACAAACAAAAGGAGCCACAAACAGATAGATACGTATCTTCAGTCAATATCCAGAAAATTTGTTGAATTAATAATTACATTCTACTGATGATGTTATTTAAACAGCATCCACTCGCACGTGTTTCGAATTTTTTTTTAAATATACTCGATTCACTTTCTGTTTGTTTTTTCGTCGTTTCTTCCATTCATGAATTCATTCATGTAAACCAATTTTTCTGTATCTCTCGTTCTCTTTCTAAATTCGCAATCAGGAACTGTTTTTCACGCTCATCGTGAAATTAAACAACATGTATACCAAACAAACAAACAAAATACAAACAGAAAAGGCGGCAGCGGCAAAAGCCAAACAAGGCGCAAATAGATTTGACTTTTAAATTGAAAACAGTTAACCAAACACTTTGCGACAAAGCAAGCTCACGGCGTCTTGAATTGTGTCTGTGTGCAAACGAACAAGCAACCACACTGGCGAACGATTGACCGAAGAACATTATTCAGTCTCTATTCAATGTGTCATTAACGAATAAATGGCTTGACTTTTTCACAACTACTTGCCAAAAAAAGCGAAAAACATAGAAACGTATTCGCTCAAAAGTACTAATATTATTGCTATGATTTTTCCTTGAAAGGTGAAACCAAAGCCAAAGCATGAACAACAGGTGCATCAACTTTTTTTTTACTTGACTTGACTCGACTCATTTCGGTTGCAAATGTATACCGAATTATGTGCATATTCAAGTACACAAATTTCAATGGCTGGTTGTTTTCTCTCTCGTGCTAACAAATAAAAAAACAGCAACCGCTCATGAGTTCATTGATAAAAATGGTAATTAAAGCCCATTTAAAACCGACGAAAAAAAAGCAGCGACAACAACAAAAGCACTTGCCATTGTAATGAATATAAAAAGAATCGTTAAATCGTAGGGAAACAAAGAGTTTTCGCGCACGACGAAAGCTCAACTCAACACATTTCTTTTGATCTAGCTGCTTATGGTCCAACCGAACTAGATCTTATAAAGTCTATTTATCATATTTCAACATAGTTCTTTTTTTATTTCGTCTTTTTTCGCTGTCTTCATTCCTTTCATTCATGCATCCATCGAAAACAAATCGGATGGTTCATTGTGTGTTTGAGTGGCGCGAGCGCACACCAATTTGTGTACATAAAAGATTTTGTCATTTTACCCTTGTTCTTTTTGACAATTCGACCCGAAATTCAACTTTTTCCATTTGTCACTGCATAAAGTGATATTTCGCATTAAATGGAGGGTGTGTCTCTTTCGTTTTCACTATTTCGACGACGGATTTTCTCATTTTGTTCGCATATGTTGAAGTGTGTATGTGCATGCACTGTGCACGCTGCTTTAGCCATTGCATACATAGAGCCACGCGTTGATTTGGCATGGCATTGTTTCGCCATTGAGTAAGTGAAACAAGAGGAGACGAAAATGCACACGGGCCAAGTAAAAAAGTGAATTTGTACCATATATTTTCAATTGCACAAAAGTACACGCATAGAGAGAGAGAGATGCGAACAAATAAAAAAACGCATTAACACTCTGCAATCCAGATCGGGTATTCGTATTACGGTTGTCGTTTTTTTACTCTATTGTAAGCTTTGCGTATCTTGAATCAGCACATCCCTGGTATGCTACCATACATCACACAGAGGCATTGTCGTTTGTTCCACTGAATTTTCATTTTCCCCCGCGCACCATGCACTCATATAAAAGTGCGTATGCATTTGAATTGCACGCCAGCAATATGATTATGCTAAAATAATCAAAAGGCGAGGGAGAGAGTGCAGAAAAAAAATCCGATAAATTCGATGTGGGTGCGAATACAAGTGAAAGTTATACCAGAGAGTAGAAAACGTGAACGATTAAGTGAGATGTAGGTGCAGCGATACAGATGATTGTTGTTGTGCCGCTTTTTCGTGAATTTGTAAAATGATTGAAAATTATATAGGCCGTCACATTGACCAATTTTACGCCGTTTTTCGCATGAATTTATGCCCATCTGTCTAAAACCACTTCAAACATCTTAACCGTTTTCTGATGAAATACAACCGAAAATGGATGGAGTGAGGGATACAAAATGAATACCGAAAAAAATCATAAGTCCGTTCGTTTACTGGTCATTTGTTCCCTTTGAATGAATAATGACGCATTGCGTTAGAATGCACACTTTTTTGTTGTGTCGTGCAGTATTCGAAATACATAATCAATTATTATTATAATATATTCAAATGGCCACCGTCACCGTGCCGCATCGTCTCCATTGACACTTCTAGATCATTATTTTAGATAATACATGCAACGTATGTCTCATGGAGTTTTTCGATTTTCGGTTTCTGGTCTTAAAATCGAAAACGAGCTGAGTGTGAAGCGCGCGCTTTAAAATCGTTTCATACGGAGTGAAAAAAAATCGCAAAATAGATACAGCGGTTTATCATAAATGTATGCATGCAGTGAATGAATAAGCGAGTAAGCAAAAATGTGTTTAAATGAAGAAGAAAACCATGCATAGAGGGGTTGATTTAAAAGGATAATAGTCTATTTGAAGGTCGTCTGAAACATAATTTATTGTGCATGCACATATATTCCACCAACAACTACAGCCACAGCAAATAACCAAAAAGAGAGCAAGACCAAAAGAGACCCGCATAAAAGGACAAAATGTATAGCACAGCGTAGACATGCTAGACTTTTGTAGCCAGTTTCTCTTTTTCACTCTTGCTCGCTCACCCGCCCGGTTGTTGGCTCTGTTCTTACATCGCATATACCGTATATATAGATATGCATAGAGTCGAACTCTCGTCACTGTAAAATGCTTTTAATATATTCGGTCTATATACATTTTTCTATCAAATAAAAAAAAAGAATTATGTGTATATACAATCCATCTTGTAACTAGAGAGGTTGTGCACCATAAAGTCAGTGCGTTATGCGTGGATTCTGCTCGGAGCGTGTATTTTTCCATGTTGCGATTTTTTTTTATCTTTTCTACGTTTTACTCCAAATGCATGGGTGATGAAAGTTTGCACAAAAAACGGCTGATTGAGTAACTGTCTGAGGTTTTCGTAGGTACCGCCAACCCGAAAATGCATGAAATCAAATACGGCATTGAAAATAATCGATATATTTTATCCCAAACCAGCTAACCAATATTATTTGAAAGATTTGCTTTGTGAAAGAGACCGTTTTTCAATAGCATTTTACTTTCAGTTATGAAAAGCGACACTGTATCATTTTGGACAAAAAAGAAACCGATTTGAAACATGACATATTCAGTTCTCTACTCTCTTCGATCGATTTATTTATTATCATCGCCTAGAGAGACACAGAACGATAGAGAGAGAGAGAGTTGCTTACACATATAAGTCACTCCAAACCTTTCATGTGATTTTGTACCCTTTTATCGTCACATTTAACATGAACTCATCTTTCATTTTACACTTTCTGTGTAACCCTCTCGGCGCACTAATTCTCACCAAAAATGCAATAAATTATCCGATTTATCGAGATCCAGCCTAGAATTGGCAAAACAATGCACCGTTAATAAACCAATTTTGCAGGTGCATTTTTTCAACAAACTAAAAGCCTACCCGAACACTGACTTTCCATAGAACACACACACAAGTGAACAGTCACACAGACAACCGGCAGAGAGGTATATATAAATAAAAAAAACACAATGCAATATGCTTGAAGCCACTTGAAAACAAAATGTTTTATGTGTGAAACACTAGAAACAAAAAGTGAACACTGAACAAGCAATAAAGCAATGCCGTTGCAATTTCGGGTGTTAAATTATTGACATGTTGAGTTGTTAAGAACTGAATAATAACACGTCAACTTTTATGAATGGTCGTAACACACATTACGTTACATCGTAATCGATGGTGGTGCATGGGCACGGGGATAATTGATTGCGGAAGGAAGGATTTTCCGCTTTGGATAAGCAAATAGTTTGTCGTTTTTTTCATGTTATTTGAATATTGTTGTTTATTCATTGTAGTCTGCCCTTTAATGCACATGAGCGCGGTTTGAGCTACATTCAATTGACATTCACACTAGATTTATAAATAAAATTAAGTGAATCGATGGCATTTGTCCGCAACGAAACCGCAAGTCATAGAATATGCGCTCAGGAAAATTGATTGAATATATTTATGGCCTTCAATTATTACTACCCACATGTAGTATTGCAATACGACTTATTTCGAATAGATTTTTACCCCAGATAAATGTTTCAATGAATTTGAAATAAGTTACCAAAGACAAACATTTTGAATTAAACTAATCCTGTGATAGTTTCTGCAATCACATTTAGTTGATAAAATGCATCGATTCCAAACCGATTTATGAAATTGTTGTGTACTCTGCCTTTAATTACATTCGAAAAACGAGCATCTTGCAATTTTATCCAAAAATGAATTTCATTTTATGAGTCATGCCATGGACAACAAGGAAAGCGAGAGTCGGAAATATGTTAAGAAAGTTGCAAGTGCCTGCTGCTGTTACATCTCTACAAATTTCCCTTTTCTTGTTCTGGATGTCACTGCCAAAACGGAACAGAATCGAAACACAAAAAAGAAATGTTTACCCAAAATCAACATCATATGCTCGACTGTTGTCATTCAACTTACTTCCTTCTATTTTTGGAAATGGTATTCCAATTGCCAATCGTAGAGAGAATAGCATGTTTCAAATGCGAACAATAATACATTTTAATATATATACATATATACATCCAGTCGACATCCGTTTCTCAGCCAGTCAAAGACATTGAAGTGGAGAAGTATGGAAGACGAAAAATTCGGCCATGTGTTTCGAACGCAAACTACAATCGCCTAATGCATTTTTATATAGACGTACACATTGTGAGACGGTTTCGAAAATGTGTTTGTCGTTTTCAACGATGGTGTGTGTATTTTTCCTCTCTTCTTTCTGAAGGCGAACAAGCTGAAAATGCTACGCATGCATGATGGTCTCGGACCCTCTTTTCCACATACATTCGAAACCCGAAAAAATTTATTTTAAACGCAGACGATGACGATGATGATGGTGTTGTTGTTACTGCCTCTGCCTGTCGTTGTTCGTCATACAGGCAAGCAGCTGTATTTTTGATGCTTCCACTGCTGCTGCTGCTGTTGTTGCCGCTGTATTACTGCAGCACATTGAAATGCTACGCAACTTACGATTCGAATCGAATAAATACGGAGAGAAATGCAACAAGGGGAGAAAATAGAAAAACGAACCAGAAATATTCGATAATGAACAATAGAGGATTTTGTTTCATATATATAAAAATTGTTTCTTCTCTTATTCGTTTCGTTAAATTTCTTTTGGTTTCGAAAAGCCGAAAGGAATTACATGAAAATTCCATTTTTTTTTTCTATTTCTCTCTCTCCGCTTTAAATTTTCAGCGCGCATCGATTCTTATATGAAGTGTACGTAGTTAATGTAAAACTATGACGTTTTCTCTATTTGATAATAATGCACGAATTGCTATAAATTGCTTATCGCTAGAGGCAATGAACTAGCTGGCTTAAGCGTGCTGATTTCTGACACATTTATCTGTTTTTAATGATGACGACAACAACAACGGCGACGGCAACAACATCAAAAAATACAAAATAAAACAAATCGCAAAAACCGGCCTCAAAAGTTACACGAGGAAATATTTTATTATGTGTGTGCAAATGACAGAGTGTGTATGATAAAGCCATTTGATTTGATTATTTTTCATTCAGTTTTTTTTCTCTTGGTCTCACTCTATTCGGTTGTTGTTACCGCTGCCTTATGCCATTGTTTACGCGCGGTCGTTTTTTAAAACAAAAACATACGTTTATTGATTTATTATATATTCGTCACGTGCTTGACGGTATCACATTGTCATTCACATTTTACACATATTTTAGAGACAAGTGAATTTGGCGGCGGCAACAAAAACCATGATGTCGTCTATGAAAATCGTATATATTATATGAATATGCATTCTTTATGCGCAACAAGTAAACCAATCCGGAATAAAGAATGAGCCGGAGGTTATTGCCGCTGACCGCTTGTAATAGATGGAGAGAGCAGGCAAGCAAAAAAATAGAGGTCGATATAAATCGTTGTGAATTTTTCACTTTTGCTATTATAGAGAGATAGAAGATGAGGACATACATGCTTTCGGTCAATTGATTCTCGGGCAAAAATTCATGGTAATGGAAATCTGAACGATTTTTCCACAATCATACATCGAATTAAAAAAAATGCCGCTTGAATTTAGGTGTTTTATTTGCCTCTTGACTGCATTGATAGAACTCTCGCATCAACAGACGATATTCACACAGTCTGATGAACTGAATGTTCAGGTAACAAAAAAGACACACACACACACACCGAGTCTGATGAAGTAACAAAACATATGAAATGGTTTGCTAGATATTCGTTATTACCTTTGCTCAGTTCTCATAGTTTCATTAGTTTCGAATATACCTAAGGTTCCACGCAAAACACCGACACAGCATATTAGTAAAAGAAAGACAAGGAAAAATGAAATCTTCGAACAAAAAGCGGTGAACTCGAAGACACGAGGGCGAGATAGAGAGAGAGAGAGAGAGAGAGAGAGAGAGAGAGAGAGATGTACAAACACAAAATATTCATTTTAATCCCTTTTTATCATGGTCTTCGTCTTTTTACCATTCCCTTCGTTCCCTTCACAATTTCCTTTTGTTCGGATCACGCATGTGTTTGCCTAGTACACAAAACTCAGTACTACTGCCAGACACAATTCATCCCGTCGCTCTCTTTTTGCTCGTTCCTAACTTATAATATGTGAATGTGTGTGTATTTTCAATTTCTCTTCACTATTTTGTGGGTCTCTTTTTCTCTTTTCTCTTGGTTTTTCCATAGAATTTCATAACTTTTTGTAAATTGCCGACTCAAATCGATAATCTTCTTCTGGATGCCCTTTTCATCAACATTCCATGTTTTTTTTTTTGTTCGGCTCATTCTGGTCCTTTTTGTCTGTTGCATTTTGAAATTATTTTCTGCATTTCCTTCAATTTCTGAAATTCGACGAGTTCACAAGCACCCTGTCTGTAGCAAATAAACAAAGCATTGTCAGTTTTAACAAATTTCCGAGTAAAATCATTTGGGACGATTGTCAAATACTCTATTCGACCCATTTTTTCCATACACTTCTACCGTACAAATTACTCGACTAGGAATTACAGCAACGGTATGCAGTATAATTTAAAAATTCCCCAAGTTCAGGCATGCTTACCTGTTCCATTCAATAACTGTTGCAGAAATGAAACTGTAACATTTCTATTGCGAAAAATTATACATTTCATGATGTATAATATTTTGCTTTCGTCATCGAAATTCAAATGATTTTATAATGCATTCAGATGATGACGTTTGATACAAAAAAAAAACGATGTTTTTCCTTCAAACTTTTGTCAATCGAAATGAAATTGAAATCCGGTCGAACGAACTTTCTTGGTCCTTTGAGTGTCTATATATCGCTCTCGCTATCCGCTTTTTGCATCATTTCTACCCCATTCGCCTCGTACAATCACTGATTGTACGCTTGCAGCGCAAATGATGCGGAATACATTTCACATAAAATTCACAATATTATATTCGAAGAAAAGCGATAGTTGTATATGTCTTATAGCGATTTTCCGGCCGTGCTTATTCTTCCATAGCTTTTTGCGAAGAGCCACAATAGAAACGAAGACTATGGTGATGATGATGATGATGTGATGGTGGTGGATGTGTGCAAGCGATTTTATCAAATGTACCAAATCGCATGCTATACACATACTCTCATTTTGCAATGATGTACACAAAGCTGTTAAATAAAAAAGCTGCTCGTATTTTAACATGCTGATTCTCTCTTTCGTCGTACAATGGCGGGGAGCAATATAACAGCATCATCAACAGCAACCCATATGAAAGTCAAAACATAAATAGCGAATACACAATGCATGGAATGAAAAGAAACCCAAACCGAAAAATGAAAACAAAATAAAATAAAAGCGGAGAAAGGAGAAAATAAATATTAAAGACACATCGTGCAAACAGCACGGAATAATATCCATTCCGAAATTTCATAGAATAGAGTACGTGTATGTTGTCGTTCGCATTTGAAAATCGTTTGTTACATTCGATATTATGAGATAGAAAAAGAGTGAGCGGCGTTTCATATATTTATATATATGGCAACGAAGATGACACGGTCGTCTTGAACATCATAGTCGTCGTCGTCATCATCATCATCATGAGCGTAGTCGTTTGGTTTGTGGATGCTATATGTCAGATGAAAAATATAAAAACATTATATTACCATCCAGAAACATTAATATAGAAAATGGAAGATGGGTGAAAATTGAACAACGAGAATACGATAGAGTATCAGCAGCAACAGAAAAAGCATCTCTTTTGGTCGAAATGCGAAAGCATTGTCGTCGATGGAAAACGACGACGGTACCAGTAGCAGATATGAATGTGGCAGCTCTTCTATACCAAAAACCAAAATCTTCGCTCTTGAAATGTACCCAATAGATAGGGTGGATGAAAGCAGTCGGGAGCCGCACATTGTGTGTGCGTGGTATTTCTCTGTGTATATCACACCATACTCAACTGATATTGCTTCTTCCGCTGCTAAGGAACAATCACAATCTATTCGGTCGATAGAAAAAAGAGAGAGAGAGAGAGTGAGAAACGTAATTTTGTTACGTTACAAACGAACATCAGCCCTCGCACTACACACTTTTCTTTCGTTCATTCTCTTTTTCTTTCGGTGAATTTTCTGATAACAATATCGTTTGAATTTCTACTGCGTACATTTTCCTATCGGGTTCTCATTCGTATCTTCATTAAACGACAAATCGCCCTCACTCTCTCACTCCCCGTGTCTTTTTTTTGTATCTCATTGGTGGCGTTGGCGTTCTTCTCTCGTCATCTACGCAATTTCTTTCTAACTTGAACTGTTGGTGGTTTTATCTCATTTGGTATGATCGATATCGAGACAAAAGGTATATCCAATCACACCATTTAACCGAAATGCGTAGATCGGCTCTTAGCAATAGCGTTCCAACTCAAAGCGTCAAAATAATTGTGAAATCAACGTTAGAAAAAAAAAACAGAAACATTCTTTCTGTGGGCATGATTTTGCGGAAGTCATATTGCTACGCAATATTACCGAGATGTATACAACTTGTATTACATGGTTCTTTTCACTCGCGCGTGAGCGCACCAAGAAACGTTAGGCACATTTTTGCGAACGAACAACACAAAAAAGAGCACATTACAGCAATCTACGTACGCCAAACAACCGTTATAATTTACCTGTGAGTTTTTTTTTTCTTCACATCATTTTCAATTTTTTTTTTATTCATTTTTCTGTGCCGCGTGCGAATATCGACCGAACGACCTGATGTGCTGTTTGATGAAGAAGGCCGGTACATAATTGTTGTATTCTCGCGCAAGATTATGTGTTGATCTCAATATTTCTAAGTAGAATTCTTAAAGGTAAAGTCGTGTGTGCGCACACACCGTATTGTTATACGGTTCTCATTCGTCAAACAGAGAGAGAGAGAGAGAAAGAGATCGGTCTAAGTTTTTAAACAATTCCCTTTTGCTCCTCTATTAAGAGTTTATTGTACCGTGTCGTGTACTGCTGTAGCTGTTGCCGCTTTTTTTATTCAGCTGTTCATTTTTTTCGTGCAAATTACTTGTTCGATCTTTATTTGGCTTTGGCGCTTGCCACTTATATGATCAGTGTGTCGTCAATTGCTCACACTCATTCAAAGCCATTTTCATTTTTGCTGAAAGAATTCATTCTACTACTGGTAAAATGTGTGATTTGTCTGTTTTGTGCGTTCATAATAATGACAATCTTTGGCATGCGATCTTTGTTTGGCCAAGGCAAAAGTTGATGAGAATGTTGAAGTTAAGTGTGGAGTGTGCGGTTTATTTCTCTCGTTTGGAGCACGCACGATCATCGTCACTTTTCTTCATTCACCTGCTTTTTATTTTTGGTTGCGCTTCGATTTTTACGTCATTAAAGCTGAAATTGTTGCAGTTTTTTCGTGTGTAAAAACACTGAAGCGTTGTGAGTATTTGTCTGACGTCGACTATTTTTTGACATCGCGCCATAAGTGAAACACATAGCCATCGTACAAAGGCAGTGCAACAAACAAAGCAAATCATTTTTTTTTATTTCGAAGCAAAATTTGTGTTACGCGATATTTTTTGTCTTCATTATATTTTTGAGTTGAGTGTTGTTCTTTACTTTGCTGGTATTTATATATACATTGTTACGAGCATGTTTTAAGCTACACGCTATTTCAGCTCCGTGACGAAGGCCAAGCGAACGTAAGTTTAATGTTTTTTTTATTGTGTTGCTTCGTTCATGGAATTGAAAAAAAAAAAAGCAACAGCATTCGATCACACGAACTCTTTCAGGTGAATATTACTACTACGGCACTGATCAACCGTTCCCTCTCTCTGCTCATGTTTACATTTTGCTATGTGTTTTTTTTGTGTTGTCTACGAAATCGTTGCTAATGTAGTTAAAACCGAATGAATTATATATATTTTTCTGTGGTGTTCACGCGCAGGACTGTTGTTGTTGTTTTGTTGCGCGAACGAAGCACACAAACTCTTGCCAAACACCAGAGTTTGCCAGCGCGAGCCGTGTTGTTATTGTGTATTTTATCAATCAAAAAAACTGAGAGCCAAATGAGCGCTGCAAACATACAACGGCACAAAAATGAAAGAGCTGAACGTTTGTTCAATCGTTCGTTACTTTGTACAAAAAAAGGCGATTGCTTATACAATCGAATTGGCTGTTCGTCACTGGCAAACGCTATTTTTTCGAACGAGAAATAAGCAGACAAAAAGCGACACAACCATCAAAGCGAAACAAAGCGTCAGCCAATATTCATATTCATTCGCTTCGACCGAAAGAAAGAACGACGGAAAAAAAACCTTCGAAATTGTATGCGATACAAATTGTATCCAAATAGAAAATGTCAACAGATATTTTGCGTCAAGCGAAAATATACGGCACACGTGGATATGAGCAAGCAAACGAACGAGCAGTGGTGACACCAAAATGAATCGCTTCAGTACCGATCTCAATCGCACCGTGCTGGTGTGAAATACAAATAATCGAATATTTTTCGGCATATTCGAAGCGACATTGAGACACTAAAAGATTGTCTTTTGATTAGACGCGATGTGTTACTTAGTAAATGCCAACGCGCAAAAAAAGATATCCAATCACGAAGGTTCATCGGCCAAAAAAAAAATAGAGACGCAAATATTACCCAAGATATATTTCAATTTTAAAAACAAACATAAAATTTCCTGAGATGAAAATTATTATGCGAACATAAGCGTAAAAAATGGTGTGCATGGCAAGTAGCCGATGGATGAGTGCAAACAAGTATGTTTTTTTTCCCTCAACTTTTTGCAAAGTACACGAGAATACGATCAAATGATCGCGTTCGCACACGCAAGAATCGGCGTAATTGCATTTGTTTCGATCGCACATTTAAGGTGTGTGAGAGAATAGTGCGCCGAGCCACAATTTACGCTTTATGCGTCGAAAATTTAAGAGAAGAGAAATAATAATAATATAGATAATAAAATCACAAAGTCAGCGTTTTTACACGCTCGCGCGGAGAAAGAAATATATGTATGATAATTTTTACTCCATTGGCCCATGCGGTTTCATCATTCGATACGCGTTTATCACCTTTATGTTGTTGCTTTTTTTATCACAAAAACTGAGCCTATGTTCATTACTTATCTCTCAGGGACTCTACGACTAGATATTACGTTCATTTGTACCTTTCGTCGTTCGCCATTTAATGCATATATATGTATAATAGATTTGAAAAGTCGTTTCTCCCTATTTTATTGCAATTACAAACGAGCAACAGTTTTACGATGCTCTCAAACCGGGCACTCACTGAGAAAACGGATCCTTAATATATAGTTTTTGCTTGCCTCTTTCATATCTTCTCTTTGGTTCTTTAGTATGTGTCATGGCGTTCTGGAGCTGTGATCATTCGGTGCTGGCTGATTATTTCATTTTTATTCCCCGTGTGTGTACGCGCGGCCTCATCGCTCTCCCTCTCTCTCTTTGCCGATTTTTTTTTCTGTTATTTTTCTGCTGTTGCTAAGCATAAAACCTTTTTTTTCGCTTATTTTTTATATTCGTCGACTTCGTCGTTGTTGTCGTCCATCGCAATGTTTCACAGCCATGAAATGTGCATGATGCGCTTTGCTGTCTGCATTTCATTTCAACATTTATCATTGCAGCTCTTATATCGTTTCGTTGTTTTGTTTTGAGTTTTTTTTTTCTCTCTGCTTTTTTTTTGTTGTTTCGTTAAGAAAAGACACATGAAGCAGTACGGCTCTCTCACACACAAAATAAGTGCGCGAATGGCAAATAAAAATCTTTATATGCCCTGCACAGATGAGCTCTCTATACTCAACGAAACGAAGCAGAGACCGTATACACATTTTATGTGTGTGTATCTATATAGAGGTATATATTTATAGAGTTATGCACATTGCTTACACGTTTCCATCACATACGCGAAAAAAAAAACAACAAAAATTGTTTTTTTTTTCGCATAAAAGTCTCTCTTGCATTTTTCTTTCTTGGATTTCTCTTGGTTGTGCGCGCCGAGCGTTCTGCGAGTTGTTGTTGGTGTTTTTGTTCGCATTCGTTTCTTTTGTTTGTTTGTTTCGTTTAACCGTTTTTATTTGCGTCCGATTCGTTCGGTTTTATTTCGCTTTGCTTGATTTTCTGATGATGTCTGTGTTTCTATGGAATGCAATGGCAATGAAATATGAACAAGAATGAACGGCAAAACGGCAACAACAACAGCACCACATTAATGACGAGAGAATCGTCGTTCCGATTGCTTGTGATGGTCGATGTTATATGCCAGGCTGCTTTAAACCACGAAAAAGACGACGAAAGAAGCGAAAAAAAAAACCAAAATAAAAAAAAGAAACTAAAAACAATGACAAAACGTAATAATTCGCTTTTTCTGTGTCTCTCTGTCTTTCCATTCGCTGAATCGAGTCACTTTTTTGTTGTTGTTGTTGTTCGCTTGCGATTGGTGTTTGTGGAAAACTTTTACACTTTTTAGCCGTATTCGATTTGGTTGAAGAGTTGAACATTGATTAGCGCATGAGTTTCTAGCTATTTCTAGGATATTTTTCGATCTGGTTGAATGCAATCACGCGCACGCACATAGACAGCAGCGAACAAGTGCAACAAACCTGTATCAACCAAAGACCATTGCCATTTATTCTAACAAGCAAAACAATTACGACAATGCATTTTTCTCGGAATTTCTTCAATTTTTGCTGCATCGCAAACAAAAATAAAAAGAACATTGAAAATCACTTTGGCGCTGATCTTTCTGTTTCTGCCCAAGAATTCTAATGAACAAATGAGACAGAGTCTGTGTGTATATGACCTTCCCAATCAACGTTAATTTTGCATTTTTAATGAATAAAGAAAAAAACAACAACAAAAATAAACAGAAAATATTCTGACCGGATGAACAGTTCAAGTATCGCAAGCATTGGCAAAAGAATTGTGGAAATACAGCATATATGCAAAGAAGGCAGAAAATTATTGGTAAAAAAGGGAACGTGCCGTCATATATATACACACCGTACTCCACTTGCACACATCATTCACCATACATAATCATTAACATATAATTTAGATCATTCAATTTATTCCATGCATATTCATCAACCATCATAATTCAAAATCAAAAGTGTTGCTGAAAGATTAATGCGTACGGATGAGAATGAGACGAAAGAGAGATGAGACTACGAACAATATTTAACCTGATTGAAATTGGTCAAGAAATCAAACTGATTTTCATTCAATAAAAATCATTCATTTTACTTATCGCTGATTCGATAATAATTTATGAACTTTTTTTTTCTCTATACGTTTGTTTGGCCATTTAACCGTAAAAGATTTACGGCCGCGATAATATGATTATTTTTTGTTTTTGCTGTGAATGTGTGTGTGTGTGTGTGTGTGTGTGGGTACGAAGTATCGTATTTAATAGTATGATATGTTTACAAAACAGACGAGCGCCGCAAAGTTTGAAAGCGAATGAAAGAAGAGAAAAAAAAAGCCACACAGATATCGGCGCAAAGAACAATAGCAAAATACAAGAAGGGAAAAGAAGGTGCTGCAAGACATTTTAAATCGCTTTCAATCAGTGATGATGATCGGTAGCGTAATATTTATTGCAAATTTATTCGGAGCTGTTTAGGAGTTGATATGCATTTTTATTTATGTGTCACCACCATATTCAAGACATTATTGATACGTTTTTGTGTGTTTTAGTTTGTTTTTTATTTTTGTTTAAGTCTACGCTAGCGCAGATTATTGTTGTTCTTTTTCTGTTGCCTGCTTTCGAAAGAATGTCTGGCTCGTACACATATTTCAAACCATTGTCATGGTACACATTAAATGCGCGACAACGACAAGTGTTTAATTTGTTGCCTTCTCGCACACATGATACCGTTACAATATCAATAAATTCCGATCGGTGACGAGGACGGTGATGTTGTCGACGACAACGCGACACATGAAAAAAATAATAATAAAAAAACAAAACAAAACAAAAAAAACTGTTTCATTCAAACGGTTTCATGAATGGGTTGCCTAGCTATTTACGATGTGTTTAAGAGACGAGAGGAAAAAGAAAATATTTATGCGATCGCAGGCACTAAATCTCACTTAAGAATCATGCAGATTGATGACACTGATTGAAAGAAAAATTTATCTACTTGCATTTTTAACGATTTTTCATTTTCTTTCATTTGTTTTGTCTTACAGAAAGCTGACATGATGGGATTACAGGCGACATCAACGAAACGTAAATACGACCAAACCGGTAAGTGAATTTTGTTTCTCAATTTTGTGTGCATTAGGTCATTCGTGAGATATGTATCTAAAATCATTATTTTTATTCAATTTATGATTAGGCCTAGACGGTGGCGATGATCACCAGAAGACGGAAAATGCATGCAACGAAAATGGTGCAGCAGAAGCAATACAATCAACAAACACAACAACAACATCAACGGCACAATGTACACCGGCCAAGACAAGTCGATGGTCAACAATGCAATTGGATTCGACGCATGTGTCGTCGACGTGCGCATCATCGGCACAAAGTACAACAACAACAACAGCGACATCAAATTCAGCCATTCCAAGTGCTGAAGAGAGCATAGCAAAATTAGAAGCGGTCGCAATGGCATTGCCATCAATGGTGATGCCGCTAAACAGTAATATAAATGGTAATGTTGTTGACGGCAATGGCGTCGATGGAAATTCCATTTGGCGTGATTCGGATAGTACACGATCAACATTGGCCACAACACTATTGAGTGCCGATTTAGAAGACGACGATGATTTTGAAGAGGATGAATTTGATGAAGATGACAGTATTATACCATGTTATTCACCGTTGAGATATCCATGCACAACGAATATGTCCGCACGTAATGGTTATATGTCAGGCGGTGGTGGCTATCCACCGAAGCCAAGCTACTATTCAGAACCATATCCACAACAAAATTGCTCACGAACACCGTACAATGGTTCGTCACAATATGGAAATCGATCGATTTCAATGAGCCCACCACATCATCCGGCGTACGGTGGATGGTCACAACATAATCCACATCATCCGAATTACTATGGACCATCACCGATCGATGTGGGCAACGAACAACAAACAATACGATGCGCTGAAAATGGTAAATCGTATCTGGAATTAGGCAGCAGCAATTATATGAACGGCGATAGTAGGCATTTGAAACGATGCTGTGACGGACGCAATGGAATGTGGTGCAATAATAATAAGCAATGTTACAGAGAACGAAGACTTAAAATGCGCCATTTCTCCATGTTAAAATTATCAAGGTTTCGACAATTATCAGAACAATCGCTGTATCGATCGGTATTAATATGCAATACACTTAAGTATATCGATCGTGAAATTGAACAAGAGAACAAAGATTCGGCCACACAACAGGCCGAATTCCATGCACAACATCATTATACTCAATTGCGACTGGCCAATAATAACAATAATAATAATAATTCATGTGGCGATATGTTACAGCAAATGCAACAACAGCAACAGCAACAACAACAGCAGCAACAACATCATTCACAACAACCGCCACAGCCTCCAATGTCACCAGCCATTAGCAATCGCAATCCAACTTGGACCAATTCCGTTGACACAAGCAATTCGGCCAATGTGCAACAACCACCGCCGCCACAACAACAGCAGCAGCAGCAGCCACCGCCGCAACAGCAACAATCAAATATGAATGTATTACAACGGTCGCCACAGCCACAACAACAACAACAATCGCTAACACCGCCATCTCAACAAACGCAACATATACCGCAACAAACTCCGTATTCAACCACAAGTGATATCAATAGCAATAATTATCTACAGCCATACAATCGAACACCAACACCGATCGTTACAATCATGTCATTTAATGAAACCCTTCCGCCATACGATCATCATCCGTTGCGCGATTGCAACGGTCGTGCAACACCATTTCCCGGCACTAGTTTACCCGACACCGATTCTGGCTACGGTGACGAAGAAAAACCAATCAATTGGAGCAATGTGCTTAGCTTATCATCACAATCGGCACTAGATCCATTGATTAACACAAATACCGATACAAATACAAGTACAAATGCTGAATCCACGACCACAATTACTTCGTTGACGTCTTCATCGAATTTATCTTCCCAACAGCAACAGCAACAACAATCACCGTCTTCGGTTGTCACAACAACAACAACACAATTCACCAGCCTAACACCAATCACACCATCACTAACCAATATTACGACGCCATCGCAACCATCATGGGAATACAATTTCGATATGGATCTCGGCCTCGGTGCTGAACTCACCGAATTACTACCGATGGAACCCACGAAAATCGAAAACGAAATGGATTCATTGACAGCGCTGATGGTTGGCGGTAGCTAGTAATTAATATAAATAAAGAACAACAACAACAACAACGTTGCGGAACAGTTCGATTCGAATTCAAGTGGATTGAATTCGAATCTCTCATGGTTCAAACGTGCTTCTAAAGCAACGTTTTTCTACCCCAAAATGGTTTCGTCAATGACATTGGCGACCGTTCGCCGTATGCTTGATTCGAGCGCCACGATACACCATCGTTTCACCAGTGCCCAAACAAGCAATTCTCATGATCTCTCTATATTCAAAAGCAAAGAAACAAAGTATTATTTAAAGAAGAAGAAAAAATCAAAGATCAAAGCTTACAAACAGAATCAAACGAACGGGCACGACCGATGATCATTGACAAATCCTCAGGTTGTGATGGCTGTGCTACGAGTGTCTATTCAAAAGAAACTTTTTTTTTTGCAAATTCTTCTGAACAAAAAACGGAAGAAACGTCGACAAAAAAAATTAAATGAATGAGAGAAATTAAAAAGAAGAAGAAAACACTTTTAGTTGTTATTCTATTATAGATAAATGATAAACGCACATTTTTTCTTCAAACGAGATTTCAAATTTCAATTGAAGACTCAAGTCTCTCCTTCTCACCGTAGAATGAAACATAAAAAGTATCTCGTTTCGAATTTCACATATTATATAACCACGGATAATTTGTTATTATTGTTTGATGCGCAAAAAAATTCCTTTGTTATCGCAAAGCAACCAACAAAAAATGATCTTGTTATATTTTTTGTTTCTCTCGCATTGAATTTTGTTTATTTTTTTTAAATTGATTTTCCATTTAATTTGTTAAACGTTGCAACATAAATCAACACGGAATTTAGTAAAATCAGTTCTCGAGAGCGGGTCAGAATGGACAATTTAAAATTCACTGCTGATTTATGTTCTCTTTTGTTTTAAATTGAAAACGTTTAAAGATTCGTCGAATTTTGACGAAATTTTCCTATAGTTAACTAAAATGGCTAAACAAATGCACAAACATCACCCAAATATCCAAATACAGCTGCTACTTCCCATTTGTTTCGTAGAGAAATGGTCGAAAGAAGTCTGTGATGATCATGATTTTTTATGCACAAAAATCTGTACTCCATGTAGAAAAGTGAATTATTTGAAATAAGGACTAAATCATCACATATTACGACTATTTCTCTTCCAAACATTTATTGATTGATTTGGAATGAATAAAAAAAAACCGGCAAAAATCCATTTGGTTTGTGCATATGTTTGCGAGACACGAATTTATTTGCTTTAATTTTTTTATAGAAATTTTTGTTTCTATATCATTTTCGTACGTTGAATGTGAGACGAGAGAGATAGATTGAGCGCGAAATGGGAGAGATAAGAAGTGTGTCAGAGACACGCTCACTTTTTACTATGTGCCGCATTATTCTTAGTATAATAACTTGAACAATCGACATACAAAATGAGAAGAAACACAAAACAAACACGTAAATTTAAAACACAAAATGAAAACGAAAAAAATGAAAAAATCCACAATTAATTTATTGCTAGTATGTTAATTGACGCATCCAGAAAATATTAAGCAAATAAAGAGAAAATGGAGAAAAACACACACACCTATGAATTAAAGAAATTATTATTATTATTATAATTATTGAAAATAAAAAAATATTTTATTTACATTTTACTTCTAATACTTAATCAATGTGCATCAGCTACTCATAAATTATGTAACTTTTACGATTAAATTTAGACGTATATTTCTGTACATAGTATTTCATATATTATATATATTTGAGGCAGTTTTGCATTGTAAATTTGAATCGGCGCTGAGTCAATAGACAGACAAAAATGCAACTCAAACATACACAAATCCAGCAATTTTTCATCTATAGCATAATATTACAACAAAAAGAAACATTTTAGCAGAAAAAATCGCGGTGATAGAGTTTAATCATCGCGTTTCTTTCTCTTCTTTTTTCTAAATAGCTCGAATTTTAGACAAAATGCAACATACAAAGGATTTAAAATAATAATAATGAAAAAAGAAACATAATGAAACCCCTTCTACTACCAAATGGTCACTAAACATCTTTCGCATTGACAAACAAATTTCAAAATAGTAAAAAAATAATTTAAACAAATATTTTTTATCGAAAACAAAAAATAAGCAAATCCAAAAATAAAACGACGAACAAATTACATTTATATATTTACAAATTTGAACTAAATTTAGATGAAAACAACAA
This sequence comes from Contarinia nasturtii, assembly GCF_009176525.2. Taxonomy (NCBI): domain Eukaryota; kingdom Metazoa; phylum Arthropoda; class Insecta; order Diptera; family Cecidomyiidae; genus Contarinia; species Contarinia nasturtii. The sequence goes on along the minus strand of NW_022198157.1, from coordinate 1,318,660 downwards.
CAACAAAACTATGTGTATCTGAAAAATCATTAAAGTAAAACAAAAAAAAAACTAGATTTGTATATAAACTGAGAAAAAGAACCATATTATTCATTCGCAAAACAATTTACAGAATGAAAGAACAACAAAACAAACGATAGAAATATCAATAAAATAAAAAATATATTACATTAAATTGGGCATTTTCTATTTCCACATTTTTCTTTTTCAGACTCTTTTTTAATGAACATTTGCAGATCGATATACAGAACATTCTTGATATATTTTCAACGAGGTTTGGTATGCTTTCAATTCTTGAGGTAGTTTTGAAATTGGAACAGCTTCAAACTGCCAAAAAATTGCTTAAACTACATCAATCGTAACCTATGTCATATAGGTTTTTCGATTATTGTAAAAATTGTAACCTTTCCAGAACGAGTACCAAATTATACAAAAGTATATAATCACCATGTCTGACTCGAATCTATTTATGAATAACCCAAAATTTTTCGCGTTGATAAAACTTTGACTCGAAACTTTTATCTTTACAATTCGTCGGTGTTCTAGAAAATATGGAAATATTTAAAATAAACTTTCTTTAACTAAAAATTTTAAACAAATATGCATTCTTCAATATGTATCTCATTTTCTGCTGAAGCATTTAATTATATCGAATGGCATTATATTACAAGTAAATCAATTAACAATTTCAATAAGTTATATTTCATATTGTGTCGTCTTTTCTAGATCTTTCATGTCTCGTTAATGATATTCCAGAGCCTTTGAAGAATTCCTGAATTTTCTTAAATCGAAAATTCCTTCTTAATTTTGATCTATTCAAATTCTTTAGTTAAAAGCAAATATTTAAAAAAATGTGAGTACAATAACCTCAAATTTGGTAATTTATTTTTTTATTTATAATTCTATTGACTTATTTTTGGCTATAGAAGGTTTTTTCCAAGCATATATTTAATAATACGAAGGGGAAAAAGAACAATGATAATTCCCATTTAAAGCTTTTACCAGTTTCTCACATTTTACTGGATAAAAATGTCAAAAAATAAGAACACCCTTTTACTCAATGTTGATCGATAGAATGAAAACATTAAATTATTGGAAAAAAATAGAGATAACCTCTCAGTCATTGCTATTTACTAATGTCTTTTCGCCATTTGTATTTTTTCCGAAGCAAAGCTATATGCCCTTGAATAAAATACTGGTGAATAACGGCAGCAATTTGGCTCGAATTGTGATCTGGAAAATGGAACACATTTTTGCGCATTTGTTTTTCGCGTTGATGAAATATCTCAAATTCTTTATCTCAATCGAACCTATTTGAGTGCAAGTAGAGCTCTAAATTGTTATCAATTCGAGTGCTTACCTTGAACATCAACCATCCTTGTAATTATAATCATGTAATGGATACTGAAAAAGGTGTGGCGTTGAATTTGAACTGAAAATTCTCAAAAATCAATAAAACAGCGATGCAATTTTTTTTCGTTTTTTTTTCCAAAGTTCACAAGAAAACATGATTTATTGTTTTTTTGCTCTTACTACATAAAATTGGTAAAATGAAATAACCCATAAAAATTGTCTAAACATTGTTTTGTTTCTTGTCCAAGCACATCCATTACATTCAATTTGATTTTTCACAACTCTTTCAATCGATTATTATTTACTGTAGCCTATGCCTTCCTGGATATAATTGCCTGCTGCGCTCTATATTCTAATTAACAGAATTTAAAAAAAAAATGTTTAATAAAGTATCCTTTATTTGGTTTGACCACGCTAAATGTAAACTGGAAAATGTTTTTTTTTAATTTAATTTTTGTTCAATTTGACGCATAAATAAGTTTTCATATCTATTCACTTTTTTGTAGATTGTGAATTAATAATAAACGAAGCCAAAATAATTTATGATGCACCAAGTCCGTGGAAAAAAACGGCGTTTTTTCCAATTTTCAAAAAAAGAGGCAAACAAACCGAGCCGAAACACAATATCGATCGTTCAAAATGCTCTCGTAGCATAATAAATTTTACTTGATTTTTTGTTTAAATAGAATTTTTTTAACACTCCTTTTTTAGTATTCGAATTCAGTGAAATAATTACATCATTACTTAAATTTATATATAATTGTTTTTAAATTAGAGATTTGTGTGTATGTGTGTGCGAGTGTTGAAATGTTACTGCTCCATGTTTTTGTTTGTTTGTTTGAATGAATGATATTTGCGATAAAATAAATGACATTAATTTCTCATACAGGACAATTCGTTCTGGCCTTTTTGTTTCATGTTATTTGATTTCTCCTAGCAACGATTGTCTACCTTTCGAATTTCGTTTGTTTTTCTTCCTCCTTATTTTGAACGTCTCGATCTTTTTCATGCAAACAATTCTCTTTTTTACATTCAAAAACATTACGTAATTTTCTTTTCTTTACATGCTAAATATTACATAAATTTATTTCTTTTGTTCTAAATCAAAGAAGAAGAAAAAAATGTGTCCTTGTATCAAATACATTGAAAATATTATATATATAAATCCTATGTCTTTCGGATGGAGTTTTCAGATTTTAGTGCAATCTTACGAAAGTGAGTTAGAGAAAGAGAAAAAGAAAAGTTTTAACACAAAGAATATATTGATTTAATGCAATAGTAAAATAGGTCCACGAAAACTGCCCTTCTTTCGACTAGTACAAACGCATCATTCAATTGAAAATTGTTCATTGCACCAACATTACGCAGTGGTCATCAATTTTTTTCATTTAATCAATTCAACGGAATATTTAGTAATAAACGCAAAAAATCGACAGTTTTGATAGGTTACCGTAAATGACATGAGAAAACAAAACAAACAAAAAATAAACGTCAAAACAGAGAAGAAAAAATTGCTTGTAATCTATGTTCTCTGTTGTTTCTCATAACGTGTTCATGATGTGTTTCAATTGTTTTGTTGTTATTTATTCTTGCTCATAGAGTTCAATATCTATTGTTTTGTTGTTGTTCATTGCTTGTTTTCAGTTGTCATATTTTGATTTTTTTCGATTTGAAAAATATCGGTGTATATGCTATAAAAGTGATTTTTATCTGCTTACATATTTCTTTTTTAGTTTTGCGTCTAAGCAAGTCTGATTTATTTATTTGTAACTTCCTTTCTCGGCATTTGTTTGTATCATTTCCGTATAGACAGTAGCCCAACCAAAAAAAAATTGGGAATTGGAAATTTGATTTTTTTTCTTTTCACATAATATTTTTTATCTATTTGATTCATTTCTACTATATATATACTATATCAATCATTTCAATTAAAATTGAGTGTACAAATACTAATGTTCGTTATTTATTCTTTTAACAGCAAGTTCGCCTATAATTTTGAATTAATTTTTGGGCGGGGCGAAGTAGATATTTAGGAAGTAAAAGAGTGATAGTGATAAAACATCAAACTAAAATATTTATTCACGATAGTTTTTGCATCCTAAAAAAAACAATTAAATTTCCATACGTATGCCGTACATCGAAGTAGTGGCGATTTCGTTTGTTTTCTCTCAACATTTTAAAATGAAAAGGAACATAAATATTAACATCAGTATTTTTGCGTTGAAAATTCTGATTTTGCAGATTCAATTACGTTTTAACTAGTTGTCTTTGTGTGTATAAGGATGACCCAATGTAAAGGTACTAGATTGAAATTCTGAACATGCCTCTGTCTATCTGTCTATCTATCTCTGTCTGTTTGACATTTGTTTGTTTGTTTTTTTCTTCTTTCTTTCTTCTTCTAATCATTCAATTTGATCAATAATAGATGGTGTAGTGTATGTTGTGTTTATGCTCCCATAGCCTTAATTAATTGTTTAGTTAGCTGGTTGAATGCCGCCGCTGTTGATGTACTTGCGTTTCATCGATGAATCGTAGTTGTCACTGTCGTCGGCATGTACTTGAATTGTGTGCGAAACAATGTTTCCGCCACCGCCACCGCCACCACCACCACCGCCGCCGCTACCATTTGATTCGCTGACATTGTCATAGGATCGTTTGTGGCCGATTCCGCTACCATTCATATCATTTCGTACGTAAATCATGTCAGCGCCACTGGCAAAATTATTCACAACCATTTCTTCGTGTGCGGTCGTGAAGCCGTCCGGTGATTCGGGTGCTGATTGAAGCATTAGCTCATTTGCTTCGTACATATGTTGATTTTCAATCGGTGATACGGGGGCGGAACGTGACATATCAAAGGAAGCGCGCGTATTTTGGCTACCACGATGTTTACGTATTTTATAACTTTGGCCAATCAATTTACTTTCACTGTTTGGATCGATGCGCCAAAAGCAACCCTTTCCCGGTTCATCTTGGGTACGAGCCACTTTCATAAAATATTTATTCAAACTCAAATTGTGACGAATGGAATTTTGCCATCCTTTGCTCGCCTCCAACCGATAATACGGATAATGACGTGAAATGAATGCATAAATGCCGGACAATGTGAGTTGCTTTTCGGGCGATGCTGAAATTGCTTGTACAATCAATTGAGCATAACTGTACGATGGTTTTTCGGTGTCATTATTAGATGATAGTGGTGCAATGAAATTTTCATTTTGAAATGCGGTCGAAATGGATGCGGTGGATTCGTTCGGTTGAACACCTTGTCTCGGTGATGTTTGACAACTGTTTGCCGCACTAATTGTCGTCGTTGGCGATGGCAAACTATGATGTTTACGCTGATAGTTTGTTTGCTGCGGTTGTTGTTGTTGTGGCTGATGGTGATGGTGCTGTCCATACTGAATCGTATTTCGTGGATCATTTTCATGCTGTGGAATATTTATCTTCAATGGACCGCGAGATAATGCGGTCGATTGTTTATTGTCAATGAATTGTTGTTGCTGTTGTTGTTGTTGGTATTGTGGCGGTTGCGGCACCATTTGATGATGCGATTGTTGATGTTGCGGATGATATATTTCAGTCGCATGTGTCGGCGCAAGTTTATTGTTTGTTGCATGCTCGACCAGCACACCGCCATTACCACTGTCCACATAGTTATTCTCTTTTTTTTCAATATAGCTCTCAAAATTCACTAAAATATTTGTACTTGGAAAACGAAAGGTACATCGTTGTGGCAATTTCAGCGGTGCAGTTTTCTTGTGATGAAGCTCATTATCGATAAAGATGCCATTTTTACTGAGGCATACCATGAAAAAATCTTGATTATTACGATCGTAAATGATTTGTATATGCTTGCGTGATACGTAGGTGTTTTCACCTACATGAAAATTAACGGTGGACGCTTTTGAATTGCGTCCAATTTTCACCACATTCTCGGTGATAAAGAGTACGTTTTTGTTGCAGGTTAAACGGCCAAATACTATTCCATTGCTAATTTGAGCTCTTAGCAATTCTTCTTTGGCGGCTAAATCTTCTTGTCCAATTGTCATCGGATGTGCGATAATGGACGATGATCCCGGCGGTGTCGTACCGTTCGTACCATTACCATTGGCTTCGATTTTAATTGGTGTTTCGTAATGCGGTTCGGTACCATTTTTCGTATTATTTGTTGTTGCTGTTGTTGTTATTATGGCGACGGTGGTGGTGGTGGCTGATGTTGATTTTCCACTGTCACCGTTCTCCTCTTTTTTAATATCAACAATCAATGTTTGATCGTTGTTACCGTTTTGTTGATGATCAGTTTCCATGGGTTCGATTTTAATCGGTTCGAGTTTAATATGTTCTCGGTTGTTACCGTTCTCATGCGTTGTCGTGGTTACTTTTCGAAAAACAGATCCTTCGCCCGATTCATTTTTCACAACAACCGTTGTTGTGGCTGTTGCACCAGCTGTTGTTGCCGTTGTTTCCAAATCATTTGGCGGCTGCTTATATTCGCCTGGATTTGCATCATCCGTTGTTGCCGTTGGATACATTTTTCCCGGCGAATTTACCAATCTATACACGCCAGGCAATGAATGAAAATGAAAATTGACATTTAAATCGCCCATAACATGCAATCGACTCTTTTTCTTGCGCTTATGATTACTCTGTTAGTACTGCAACTGGTGAAACTCTTTGAACTGCTACTGGTTGTTGATTTCCGTTAGCGGTCTTTCCGTGTTAACGTCTGATCAATATTTTTCACGTGGTTGCGGTAACACCTATTTTCAGATACACACAGAGAAAAGAAATGGAGAGAGGGAAAGAGAAAAAACACGATTTCATTAAAAAATCATCGATACGATAACGAACGAATAAACGAAATAAATATACACATATATAAAGAGAATTGACCCAATTGGATAATAATAATTCATAGATATGTACGCATATTGTTGTTTTTATCCTTCTCTCATGCAAACGCCAACTAAAATATGCATGCCGGGGACAATAAACATCAATTCGAATTTAAAACAACAACAAAAATTGTATAAACAACAACAAAATACAACACACACCACCATTTACAATCGCCTACTACCACAACTACACTGTCTGACTCTACTCACGTACTTCACGTACACATGACGTGAAAAATAACTAGCCCAACTGAAATTAAGACTATACACAATCAAAATGTAGTGACATTAATTTGATTGTTCCGTTTATTTGATGCAAAGATTTACGCAATATTTACAAACATTACAAATGTTATTAACATCTTTTGTATTGAATAAACAAAAATGCGACACCTAATTTGGCTCGTGATACTTGTTATCTCTCTCTTTTCCTCATTACACTGTATGTGCGTAAATACGCCAATTCAAACAAAAAATGTGCGGAAAAACAATGAATAAGATTTACGTAAATGTGATCCAAGCCAACTTCGCCGAAATCATTTTTTCACAAGCAAAAAAAGTCTGAACTGTCGTGTGTGAAGGGTACAAGAGTGTAAATGGCGTGTGAAACAAAGGGAGAGAAAGAGAGCAAGAGTAAATATGTTTTAATTGGCAACACAACACACAAGTTGAAAACCGCACAAACGCCTGGAAAATCACCAAATCAATCAAATTCTTTTGCACTTAATGTTTCAAGTAAACTGCAGTCGCATGCAATAAATTTTATTTTACGAATGCTTCGAATCAACTTTTTTTTACTTGTTATTCACGGTTTATATTCATAATTGGTTGATTGAAATTGTAAACGAAATGGGATCAAGAGCTTGTACAATTTTTGAGACGAACCAACCGAGAAAAAAAATCGTTCGTTGTACCTGTTTCGTTTTCTTCTTTTTTTCTCTCCTCTCTTATTTATATTTCTCAACCACAACAATACTCTTTATATGCACAATTCAATAACAATATCCGTCGTCACGAGCAAGAGTATGAGGCACAGCAGCAGTAGCAGCAGCAAGTAAAATAGAAGAATTGAATGGTGTCAGGTTTTCCGAGTTTGAAACGTTTCTAAATGATAATATCACACAAACACTCGACTGTTTAACTCTCTGTGGCTGTTTTGACAACGGTAATCGATGATACAAATGTGCAAACACAAAATAAATACATTCAAAATTGGCAATGTTAAAGCAAATTAATTGGCGAAAAAAATTAAAATGATCGAAGTCACTTTTTTTTCTACTGTGCACAAAGTGAATCAAACCGAAAAAATAATAATAAACAAGCGAAACCCGTACACACAGAGAGAAAAGAGAACCGAAACACTTTTCATATACTAATAAATTGGAGACAACAACAGGAGAAAGAAATAAAAAACAAATTAATCGCACCGCTGCGAAAAACACTACACGCATACACCGTGTTTGAAAGAAGAAGAAAAAAACAATACACAGAACACATACAACGATGAAGAAACGACGGCAGTATCTATCGGCTTAAAGCGCCTCTACATACAACACAAAATCGAAAATATTGCTGGCTGCTGTTAGCTTATGCTGCTTTTTTGTCAATCGGTTTTTATGGGTTGTACGTGTGCGTGTACGATTATTTGTATGTTTGATATCACACATCCATATCGTAACAAGAACCACCATACAAATGCTCTCTGCACTGTGTGTGTATGTTTGGGGGGATTTTGTGTGTTATTTTTATGTCAACAAAGGTTAGCTGCTCTGATATGTTCATGTGCTTTGTTTTGCTTTACTTCCCGTGCGAATGGAAACGATACAGATCCCGAACACAAACACGCGCACCCATACACATTCGGCCCAACAACGACATCATATACACCATCGTACACCGGGCGCTTATACATCTATCTATCTATTTATTGGTCATACGATTTACAAAGTACACATGAAATGTGTATTTTATTGCACATGCTCGTCATGTCGGTTTTCCGTACTCAACGGGAACGGGTAACAACGCCAGCTGCACAATTCAGACCGAAGCTGCTGCCAAGTGGAAGAGAGAGCAACAAAAACGCATGTTTGTTTGTTGCCAACGGAACAACCGGACAAAGTTCAGTTCGGGCTCAGTTTCGATCGAAATGAATCTGCTAAGAATTGTTTATATGGTTCCACTGTGCTGTGTGGCCTGTGTGTTACCTGAGCTTATTGAGAGATACTTAACAATAACCACATGGAAACATGTGAATGTTGTATTGAAATAAGTACGAACGACAGACAGCGACGGAACCACCAAACCGGGTTCGTGTCAATGGTGTACACAGAAAATTTTCCATGTGTTTACAGTCAATCGCATAACACACGCAGAGCATGTGAGCGAAAAGAAAGAGAATCGAAACGTATACTATGCATGAGTACAGTAAACAGAAACAGTGAGCAACAACAACAACAACAAAATAAACATTCAAAGCCAAAACACTCACATCCATATATTTGCAATGCTGTGTGTCGGTACAAAATTCAAATGGCAACAATAATTTTTGTTGCTGATTAGAATGTGCGTTTTTCTCTTTCTTTTTTTTAGTCTAGTTAGTTTTTTTTTGTCGCTTGCACACTGTAGATGAAATGCCACCGACAACAATCAAAACAATTCAATATGTGTGTATAGAAAATAATTAAGCCACAATTCTCACATTCTCGTTTTGGCTTTGTTGTCTGTGTGTGTGCGCTGTTTTTTTCGTTGTTGCTGCTGCTGTAAATTAAACAAACAAAAAATATGTACGAAAGACAACGCGATGTTTCGAGAGCGCAAAGAGTACGCAGTTGCTGTTTGGCGTACATATATGCATGAATGGTTGAGAGGCCTCAACGAGGCTTTTCGAAATCGATTTCGTTGAAATCATGTACATATTATTCGATGTCGACAATAACGACGCGTTCTCTTTTCTTTTCCTCTGGCTCATTCGAGGTGACAACATATATACACATTTGCAGTTGTCAATTTTTGGTTTGGCCATTTTCAGACATAGGCACATTTTCTCAAGAACCAGATTCAGGGATTAGATAATCACACTTAAGAATATGTTTGCGCAATGCGTCCGGTTATAGAAAGAAAAACGAACCAAAGCAATTCCGATTCAAATATACATGCTCAAATTGTGATACTCGCGCACGCACAGTTTTGCTTGTCTCCAACAGACACACACACACACACATCCACACGGACAATCCCTCGTCAAAAGTTTGTGAAAAATAACAATAATTGATTTGGAAGATTGTGCTGTTAATGTCATTCATCAAGTACAAATGCCAGCGTTAGAGAGTTAGAACCAACAAAACGTTTCAATCATTCGGCATTCAAATTCAAATTGACGTATGACGCACTGCGTTCTTTTTATTTCTCTAGACTAACTAAAAATATTACAATTTGAAAATAGGTTTCTCGGTATTTATATTTCGATTTGTCATCTAAATCTAAACTATCCTAGCGTGCGTAGCATGGTGACCGTTTTCATCATCATTCGACGCATTACGCATAACCATCGACAAACGCTCTTCTCAAATTCTACATATATCTTTCTTTTTTTGCACTATACATATTGAGCACATTTTTCGTGTGTTTATCGGAGTATCTATGCCTCGGCTCTTTATTTATTCTAGCACGCGCGTATACACACACAGACAGACAGACACAACGTGAATCTATGTAATAGACGCCTGTCATGGCCAACAATGATGACCAACAAACTAAACCTGATTTTTCTCTCTGAACAAAAATTAAAATGCAATCAATCGCATTATTTGTCTCTTTTTCATTTTGTTCTCGCTTGCTCCAGCGCACGATTGAGCAAATAACATTAAGAAAACTGTGAAAACAACGCAAATTGATTAAAAAACAAAATGAATTAATACTATTTGTAAACAAAATGGCAAAATGACAACAACTTCGCATTGACACACTGTTTTGATTAGCACACTCAAAATTCAGATACACATCGACAATAATAACAACAACAAACCGACTACAACGACAAAGGGCAATTGCGCCAGGCAAAATATTTGTTGCCTAATAATATGCAAAATGATTGCAACTTCATGCCGTTCATTCGTACACAGAATTTCAACGGATTCGCCGAATTGGTGATCGATCGACCAGATTTTCCAATTCATTTTTCCAACATTATTGCTCCCCAAGCACAAACAACATATTTTTTTTTCTTCGTATATACATTATGCATGTAGAAGAAATCATAGTACAATTTCTTTTGAAATTGAATACGGCCTACCGCATGTTCAACATACTCACACACACACACATGCATACCAGTACACAAACACCAAACCAAACCAAACCAAATACACCGAAACCACATTTCTGAATGCCATGAAAAAAAAGCTACCCACGGAATGGATATTCATGGCGCATACGGATCAATTTATTTTTTTTCCTCATTCGCCCTTTATTCAAATTCAATTTTTCTTTCAAAAACAACAGCAATTTTTTTATATAACAAAATTGTCTTACAATCGTTGTACAATGGAAACGAACGCTTTTCGGTTTTCTTGATGTTGTTGTTTTTGTTATTGTTATTGACGACCTCTGAGCGTTCGATTTGAACTGATGTGAAAAGAAAATATGTTCGCAATGAATTGTTTGTTAGTAGGCAAAAGAATGCACAAACTACATGAAAATGTATTAAATTATTTACAAAAGGGTAAAGTAAAAATAAAACCACCACCACAAACCCAAAAAAATACCAAATGAAAACCAGTCCAATTGATTTTCTTTTCGCCCGGAATGAAGGAGAAAAGATTTCTTACTTATAGTCAAGAATTTGAAATCACACATCTACTGCGATTTATACACACACAACTTATTCGACGTACACAAAATGACAAGAACAGGGAAAAAAACCAACGAAAGAAAAACAAAATTTATCAAATAAAAAACTATCTACTATCTTATTGAAATTGATGAAAATGTTTAACTAGATAATTGTTTACTTCACTTTGATTCACTCTTTTCGATTCAAAACTCGTTGAATTTAAATGATGAAATTCGAATATGATGTTTTCAACACGCAAAAAATGTCTTTCTTTATTGTAAATAAACTCTTATTTTTCTTGTCTTTAAATTTCGACAACAAATCTTGCTGAAAATATCGAATTTAATCGTTTGATTCACACACTTTGAACTGTTTTTATATATTTTTTCGATTTTGTTTATTTGATGTGCACCGAAGAGTCCGAAGAAATTCCGCTTCGTTCACTGTTGTAATAACATATTTATATAATGTGTTGTATCCTGATGAAAAACGTGCCGCACATTTTCTGTGTCTCTTCAAGAACGCACTAATTGTGTATTGTTTGTAGTTTAGTTCAGCGGTATTTACGGCATAGTGTATTCGAAAAAAGAGAGAGTAAATGTATGAGATTTAATGGCGTTAAGTAGAACTTATACTTAAGCTGCCGTACACATACGCACGTACACCCATTGAGCAATGTGCATTGTTAAATTCACGTTTTGTTTTGGATTTTTTTTCGAATTGGCGCTGAATATTTGGAAAAAATACATTTTTTCATGTTTAAATTGCATTTTAAATTCAATGACATCATCACAGCGCCGAATTATTTCGCTAAAATATGGTTGGACAATGTTGATTTCTGCGCAAATGTTTACTGGGCCCCCAAAGTATCGACCGAAGACGTTCATATTTTTGCTCAACCAATTGAAAACACATGCGGCTTTTTTGACACACATATTCACTGGCACATCCAATTCCACGACAGATTTCACATTAAGTACGCGCTACATGTTGTTTGCATTGTTTTGGTTCGTAATCATGTGAACCAATTGGAAATTGAGTTTGTGCAACAACAACAAAAAAACCATCGACGACTTAGAATGAAATTGCATAAATCATTTGACCAAAATTGACAATAGAATTTATTTAATCTAGTTTTTTTTATGTATTATGCATTTGTTGTGGTTTGGTCATTTGAGCTTCCGCGAGTAAAATTGCTCAAAATGTTTTTAAGTACGGTGTGAATGTGAGTCCAGTTCAGTTTGTCAACATTTTAGTCAAATTGACAGTTGCCGCCAAAACACATCAAAACAAACCGAGAAATTACTCAGTCCACGAATTGTTAACTGTTTATTTTCGAGCTTGGAAAAAGTGTTTAAATTCAAAAATGTGTCCAAACCAATTGTGATTCAATTTGTATTTATTGTACAATTTTTTTTCTCGTTTAATTGTAATTTAAGTTAGATGTAATTGTTTTTAATGTGTGCGACATTTTAGTTGAATTGTTTTGAAAAGAAGACACATTATTTCATATAAAGAAAAGACGAAGTCATGGGTATCCAGGGTTTACTTCCATTTCTTGACAAAGCAAGCGAAAAGATTCACATAAACAAACTGCGTGGAAAATCAGTGGCCATTGACTCGTACTGTTGGTAAGGCTTTAAAAATGTACTTTTTAAACGTCCACTTGGCACGACTCAAAAAACAATGTGAATTAAATGAATTCGTGTGTGATTTAGGTTGCACAAAGGAGCATTTGGCGTTGGTGATAAGCTGGCACGCGGTGAAAAGACTGATGTGTAAGTTTCATTGAACGTTTCATTGTATGAATAACAAATCATGAATTTGACATAAAAATGTCTGTTTTAGGCACATTGTGTACTGCTTAAAATATGTAAATATGCTGCTTTCTAACAATATAAAACCAATTTTGGTGTTCGACGGAAGGCATTTGCCGGCCAAGGCTGAAACAGAGGCCAAGCGAAGAGAGTAAGTGAATGTGAAGTAAATTTTGACAAATTACAAACTCAAAATTTCCTTTCGACTTTTCGTATTCCCATAGAAATCGTAAAAACGCCAAGCTACGAGCAATTGAATTGATGAAACAGGGAAATCACAAAGAAGCTCAAAGTCATTTGAGACGTTGTGTGGATATCACACATGAAATGGCTCTTGAGCTAATCAAAGTTTGCCGATCAATAAATGTTGATTGTATCGTAGCTCCTTATGAAGCCGATGCCCAATTGGCTTATTTGAATAAAATCGGTCTGGCTGATTATGTGATTACCGAGGATTCAGATTTAACATTGTTCGGTTGTCAAAAGATCCTCTTCAAATTGGACTTGACCGGAAATTGTGTACTTGTCGATTCAAACAAATTCCATTTGGCTATGGATTGTAATATAAACAAATTTACAATGGATAAGTTTCGGTTGATGTGCATTTTATCGGGTTGTGATTATTTGGACTCCCTTCCGGGCATCGGTTTGGCCAAGGCATGCAAATTCGTTATGAAAACCGAAGAAACGGACATTTTGCGAGCACTTGACAAAATACCGGCCTATTTAAATATGAGACACTTAGATGTAACCGACGAGTATAAAATAAATGTACTAAAAGCGCGTGCCACATTTTTACATATGGTTGTGTACGATCCAAGGAGCCGAAAGCAAGTACATTTACATGACATCGACGAACTCGGCACCAATATTGAGTATTGCAGTAATGCTGGAGAAATACTTGACAATAAAATCGCATTAAAGTTGGCTGTGGGCAATTTGAATCCATTTACAATGAAACAATTGGACGATTGGCATCCCGACCACAGAGAAAGAGTAAAATACTATTTGCTCTATAACTTACACTTTTTTTTACTTATATCATTAATTTTTCATTAGGCGAAAAACACCACAACTATTTCTACCAAAGGATTGAAAATTGCTAAGCATTCAAGCATTTGGAATCGGAACTATCGATTTTCAGTCATGCAAAATGAAACTGCTTCATCGTCAAATGGTATTGCTGCTGCGGCAGTATCAAAGGTACCAGTGAAGAGGTTATCCATGCCATCGAAGAGAGTTATTGAAACGTTTGAAGACGAAAATATACCCACCGAAAGTCAAAATGATGAAATGATTTTGGAGCAATACATGAATATCAATCAACCGTCACAAAAGCGTTTCAAAGAAGACAGTGACAATGATGACGAATCGTCAGCAGAAATGGATGCATGTGTTAAAAATGAATCATCGCCAAAGAAACAAATAACACCAAATCGGAATCCATTCAAGAAAGCAGATACATGCAAAAACGAATTATTGTCACCGACACGCATATCAAAGGATAACAATTCATTGATCAAAACTCAAAGCCCAGTTAAGCACTTTGACTATAAAAAATTAGAAAAATTGAGTCGATTCAGTCGAACAGCCGATCCAAAGAGGCAACCGGTGCTCAGCCGTTTCTTTGGTGGCAACAAAACTGAAGACGAAACGCCAGCAACGCCAGCAGCAACGAAAGTTGAGTCGGTCTCACAAATGAATAGCCCAGACTTATTGAATATGCCAGAGGAACCGAAGCCAAATTTATATTTTGATAGCAATGACAGCGGCATTCATTCACAGAATAACAACGAAGAGCAGAAAAACTCTCAGGGTAACGCCAGCGAAAAAAATTCGGCAGATGATGACGACGATGATGGGTTGAGTCTCTGTAGCCAACATTCGATACTTGATAAGTTTAAATTTGCAGCAAAAGGAAAAATGACCCAAGGTAGTGAATGCGAACGAATGGAGTCAATGGAATTTCAAAGCTCACAAAACTCGGATAATAATAAGACTGACAGCGAATCTAGCGAACTGCCAACACTTTCAAGTGACAATGAAAACGAAGTTGATAATAGTCAAAAGGAAACAAAGCAACTGCCAGGTGGAATGTGGTTGAGTGGAATTCAACCGATAAAAACGGTAATTCGAATGAAGAGACCTGCAATGGCAAAATGTGTGACTCATGACTTTTTTCCTTTTTTTCAGACTACAAAGACTGCACAGAAAACGACAATACGACGGAAAAAGTCAATAACAGTCAGCAATACATCGAAAAGCAATGCCCAACCTCGACTCAGTTCCTTTGGATTTCAACCAAAACCCGGAATGAAGCGTTGACAAAAAGTTTCCCAGTGGACTGAAACCAGTTTCAAACCAACATTGGTTCAATATAAAAATAAACAAAACATTTCTACATTTTATACTATTTATTGGATGTTAATTTTTTCTGAACAATTTTTTTCACTTTCTAAATAAAGTTTCTTTTACTACGGCAAAACATCCATCGAATTGTTGATTTTTGAGAGAAATGTTATTTATTCTTCGCTCTTTCCTTTATATTCGTCCAAATGTAACAAGACCCAGGCTGGCGTGAAGAGGATGGCGCACATCATACATGAAACTAAAACGGTCTTCTCCTGTGAAATAATAAAACCACATAGTAGATCATGAATTAGATTGATATAAAAATTAAACTCAAAAAACACCAACAACTGGGAGAGACGAAAATGGATTTATTGATTTTGATTGAATTTAAGGTTATGTCTTTTCTCTATTCCTATTATGTAATTTTTTCATTTGGGTTGTATTGGAAACACTAATATTCGAAACAAATTTGGCCTTTAAAATTCAAATTAAAACCAAATGACATTTTTACACGAATAAAATGGAAAAAAGTTCATTTTTAACGAGGAAAATATAAATATATTCCAAAATATAATAATCAAAAATGACTTACAGCTACAGATACATGACGACTTCTTGCACCACAAACGGCTGATGTTGAACGGCTTGGAACCTTAAGAAGGTTGTTTGCAATTGGACGCAACAAATTGTTGACCAACATTTTCGAAATATTTGATTGATTTTTTGTGTGGAAAAGCGAAAAAATTACTGATAACAATAAGCGACGCACTCAGAAATTGATTTTGCTCGTAAATGACAAATGATGAAAATATTTTCACTTTAAACGTCACAGTGTCACAGAGAAACGTCAAGAGTGTTTGGGACAGCAGACGGCAGGGTTCGATAATGAACAACACTGGGAAACTGTTTATGGAAAACAAAACGTTTTTCTTTGAATAAAAAGCGAGAAAATGATTTATTTGCAATTTTGGTTCGATTTTTACAAAAATCTTATCCCTCTCCTTGCATTATTACCCGTATTAGGTCTATAGTTGATGACCAACAAATAAATTTTTCGCAAGACTAAAATAAGATTCGAATCTTAAAAATATTGAAAGTGCTTTATGCGCATGCCAACCATCTGTTATAGCTCCCGAGCTCTCTATAACTGTACAGTGAAACGGCTTGAATATTTTTTTGTATTGTGACAAGAGCTGTATGTTGTTGTTTTCCTTTTTCTTTGCCATGCACAAGACCGCGAGAAATGCGTGACGAGAAAAAAGTTGCACACATATTGGTGAATAACGCATTTATAAAAAAAAAATATGACATATTAAACACTGGCTGCGCTGTATGTCTTGAGTGTATTGTGTGGTATGTATTGTCTCACTTGTACATACTGCGTCTATCCTATCCGTTTGGTACAAAACTTATAGCACACTTGTGTTGTGTGCACGTTTTAAAAATGTATCGCTTATTTTTCGGGAAAAGAGTGAGCAGCATATAAATCAGACAGTTTGTAACCAGTTCATTTTCATCAATGAATACGACCAGCAGCAGCAACTGTGAATCGTTGGAAAAACGGTGTTGTGTGCGCGCATTCAATGAAATCTGTCCGAAACAAAAAACCAAATATATGCGAAAAGACAAATATACTACTCTCTTGCTAAAGAGTTAGTACATTCACAACATCGTGCGAAACTAGTTGGGATTACCGTAATTTCGTGACAATGTGTAAAATGTGAACATTTATATTCTCAATTGAATATTTTCAAATATTTAAATTACGATAAAATAGGCGAATGAAGTGAAAGATAAATAAAGAATAGAAACGACCGTTCGCCTTCATTTACATAAAAAATAATATGTATTGGCATTCAATAGAGAAAGAGTGAAAAAAAGAGGAAAAAAAAATCAATAATATGATGAAATATGAGGAACTACAACATTGGTGTAGCAATGATATTTAATCAACGACCAACGATGTTGACGATGACGATTACTTTTGCACAAGTGAAATCAATTCGAATTTTATAAATAAATCGCGGTAAGTGTGTTTACTTCTCTTGTTTCTCTCTCTCTCTCTCTCTCTCTCTCTCTCGATATTTATGTCTATTTAAAGTTGCCATTAGGATTTTTCCGATCTAATTGGTTGACTGTGTGATTGCAAAGCGGCGGCGGTGGCAGGGCTATTGCTGGTACTATCGTGTGTGAAAGTAAAACGCGACAGCAGTAGCTTTGAAAGCCCGCTCTTCAAACAAACACAAATTTTATTGGAGAGAAATGAACGAAAATGAAATGGAAATAAATTGCAAAATAAAAACATAAAAATATATCGTTCTCTCTCTCTCTCTCTCTCGCTCTCTATCACTGCGGTGTGGTGGACGCGCGTGTGAAACGCCACAGTAACAAAAGACTGGCAAAACAAAAACCGATGAAATTCGTCTGATTGAATGTGTTAGGCGTAAATGTGCCTAAAAAACTATATATTCATTATACAACGTAATTTGACGCATAAGCACAGTCATCCATCAAAAGACTATTAAAAGACCTGTTTTGCGAAATGTTTTATTTTTTCGTCTACGATGTGTATTCAGTTTATTTCGGAATTTTGTGTCATTCGGCGAAAATATCTCTTAATCATGCACAACATTTATATGCCATTAAATCTTCTTCGTGTTTTACTTCGCAGATGAAATAAAAACAAATGTTCGGGATGTTGCACATCGATTTCGTATAAATGGTTGCAAATCAGCAGTCAAGATTTGTTGCAGTCGTGTTTTGCGTAAAAACATACATTTTTGTAGTATTCTTTCTAATTGCATAATAATTATGGTTTTTATTGGGCGTTTCCCCACCTCTTTTTATATAGTATACCGAGAATCGAACAAGAATTTCGTTGAAACTGCGACACTTCTTATGCAAAAATGTTAATATGAAAAATAAATACACATTTTGGCTACAATAAAATGCATATGCAAATGTTTATCGATTTTTCGACTTTAAACAAATTCTTCGCGTACACATGTTCTCAACCGTCTACAGCTCAAGTGCTTTGCGGAATTTAACTGGAAGAACAACTTCTTTTTGGCACTTGAGCGTGTAATATCTGCAATGAAGGAGGAAAAAAATACCCACGCAACGCGGGTTCCAAACATGGTAACTCGAAAAATTACTAATGAAGAAGTAAACAGCAAACAAAAAATTCCCAATAAATCATCAGACATTTCAGTTGTTATTCTATATGCTTTTTTGCGCTATCAATTATTATTATTCATATTCTATTGCTGGTGGCGCTGTTATTGTTATGACATTGTTCATGGTCACATTCCGTTTTCAATCGATTTCGATGAGTCAATGGCGTGCGGATACCAATGATTTTGATTGCCAATTTTAAATTCGAATTGAATCGATTTCCTTTTTAAAAGAGAATTTCAATTTTAACTAATTAAATTGGACAGGCGTTTCACATATATTTGATTTAATCAATAGATGTACATACATGGGGCGTATTCATTAGTTCCAACTTTTAATAGTTACTTATTAAATTGTTGTTCGTAACATTCTGGTTATTTTTTTTTGTTAAGAACGCGATCTGTTTTTTTATCGGCTCGGTTTCGTCAACGTTCGCATTCACTAAATGCGTTGAGCAATATAATGACTGGGTTGGAGATTATAGTTTTCTAATATTTAATTTCCACTGTTATTACAATGAACAGTAATTTTCTCTGCGCGTAGTAACCAATAATATATATATACTATATATATTATATAGATATATACGAAAAAGTATAATACATCGCACCATTAAAGTGGCTAATTCAATAGAATAATCCTTGTTCTTCATTTTTTTCTTTCATTTACTCGACCCTTATCGTTATGCTTACGTTGATACAGCTTTGTTGCTCCCCTGTTGACCCAATAAAAAAAGATGTGGCAAGTCGCATAAGTTCCAAATGCATGTACGTCATTACATTTATTATTTTCCGATGGCAATGATTAAGGGAATTAAAATGGATTAGAGTTTCGGCTAGAAGGTCATGCATTGTATTATTTCAATTAACACATCGTTATCGTTTGATAAATTAACACAGTGTGGCGAGAGAGAAAATATTTGAATTGGTAATGCGTATGTTTGTTTGGTGATGAGTGATGTTGCCGCCATCGTTATCGACGTTTGTAAGGTAAATTATGTGTATATAGTGAATGAGCGCGTCAGCTCGACTATTTTCCAAAGACATTTTAATTAGTTGATCGACAAACAAATTGTATAAACGGTGCAATTTTCCACACGCAATCCATCAACCATAAACTCTTTACCTGCAAACATTTGTATCACCATCGCTGCCGCCACCAGCAGCAGCAGCAGCATTCAGTGAGAGAGCATTTTTTTTACAAATCTTTAGCAAATGCAGTTTGGACCTAAGTGCATAATAACGAGAGCACTTTATTGCCTCTTCTTATAACGATCGAAACTTCCAATTTAACAATCTAATTTAATAGATATTGTTGAGCTAATTTACAATTGTGCAACACACACTCACACAGCCATTCCATTTTTGCACTCCAAATCGTACACATTCATGAGCATCACTTCGATAATATGCATGTGCGGAGATGCACATTTGAATTTCTCAACTACAACATTACTGACTAGAATGTACTTTAATTTGTGCTAACAAGAGCGATTTTCTATTTTTGTCATTTTGATGCACCGACAACATCTTTATCAAATGGGCTCTATGTGCATGTGTCGCATTATAACCGCGCTTCAACAAGGCCAGTGCGAAAAAGTACGCAAAATATGTGTAGTAACAAATGAAATACAATGAGAGTCTTATCAATTCAGCGATGGGATTTCGCATATTTTGATCGAGCTTCAAATTATGACGAATTTGCACAAAAGAAACGTTTTGCTTTTTATCGCTTTTTTTCAAACAGTGTGAATATCGTACCACAGCGTCAGTCCGAACGGATTAAAATAGAAACATCAAAAAAAAAGTACAAAAACCACTCGGCGAATAGGACAAGTCAGCCAACCAAAAACAGCGACCACAAAATAAAATATAATAGATATCGGTTTGGCAGCGCATGTGCCTGGATTAATTTGCATTTGCTCTTTGGCATTTTGTTTTAATCATGACAGCATTTGCTCATTTTAGCATTTCGTTTTGATTTCGTGTTCGTGTAGGACAAAATTGAAATTTAAAACTGAGGGTTTGGTAGTCAGAAAAAAAAACACACACAAATACATATTTACGACTTCTTTATTGAATATATACTGTGACTTTTTTCACAGTGTGATCGAAATCATTGGCGTTGTCTTACAATTCAAGCATAATTTCGATTTAATTTAAATTGATATAAATAATTGTTTTTGTGCATTTCCAGGGACGATGAATAATATTAGACGACAATTATGGTATCACTCTAATCCATGCTGTTAGACGTCAAACAAACACCAATTCTATAAATAAACAACCATTTTTTTTGGAGTCAAAATGCGCGGTAATTCCAACTATTGTTATAATATTTCAATATTTTTTTAATTAATTTTCCGTTTTGTTTTGTTTCTTTCGATTGTTTTTTTCTGTCTCTCGCAGGTCGACGTATTCCGATTGCTTTACCAAATACAGGAGCATTGGCTCGTAAACGAAATTCATTTTATTTACGAGCCTTTCTAGTAATATGTTTAGTACTATTCGCTGTGCTACAATTACATTTAATAAATAGTCGTGAGTACTTTTTAACAAGCTCGAAAAAGAAAAACAAAGAATCCAATGAAATGCACTTTCCTCACCCGATCTCTTGCTCTTTCTCGTTTTCTATCTCTATTTAGCCGATTATCGGGAACAGCATTCAATAAATGAACTGGCAAACGACTCATCGGCGGCCATTCTGCAAATGGTGCCAGTAGTTTATCGTAAATTTTTAACGATGAAACCACGTAATCAAACGAACAATAATAAAAGTTTAAATGGCACAAACGAAGGGCGAAACCATCCAACTGTACTGTCCCATGTAGAAGAAATATTGCGAAACATTGCACGATACAATGAACTACAGTCGGTTCTCAACGAAGATCTATTCGGTCCATTGGCCAATGATTCTGTGATAATTGTAATTCAGGTGATTATTTTGCTCTTGCTTATTTTTCTTTGTTTCCATTCTTTTTATTGCTACTTAATTAAATACAATAAATCACACTCTGTCTACTTGGCGGATTGTTTTTCTTTTTGCACAGGTTCACACACGAGTTGAATATTTACGGCATTTGATCGTGAGTCTGGCACAAGCTAAAGATATTTCCAAGACACTTGTAATATTTTCACATGATTATTATGATGAAAATATTAACGATTTAGTGCAAACGATTGACTTTTGTAAAGTCCTACAGGTATGCTATACATCCATTCCATTTTCATTTTGAATTTCCATTCGAAACGGCCATTTTAATCATCGACGCTCGATCTTTCCAGATATTTTACCCATATTCGATACAAACACATGAGCATGAATTTCCCGGCGAAGATCCCAATGATTGTCCACGAAATCTCAAGCGAGATCAGTGAGTACAATTAATTTGTCGAAGTGACAAATGCCAATCAATTTAATGTAAACCACACACATATCGATTTCAATTTTTTCTACTATCATATAGAGCTATTGCACGAAAGTGTAATAATGCACTTTATCCGGATCTATATGGTCATTACCGTGAAGCCAAATTCACTCAGACGAAACACCATTGGTGGTGGAAAGCGAATCGAGTTTTTGATCAATTGGATGTCACGCGACATCACACAGGTAAATTGCCGTCTACCATACCACAAATTAATTTGAAATAATTGAAAAATGGTAAACCATTCGGAGAAAATGATACTCCAAGTAATGACAATGTATGCTTTTTTCACATTACAATTTGTGTGTTGTAGGTCTTGTGCTGTTCCTTGAAGAAGACCATTATGTGGCTGAGGATTTTCTGCATCTACTTGAACTAATGCAGAAACGTGCTAATGAGCTATGCGCACGTTGTAATATCTTATCGTTGGGCACATATTTGAAAACATTTAACTACTACACATACGCAAATGTGAACAAGGTAAATTGACATGCATTTTTAATGTGCATCTAAATTGATTTTTAGTTCGGTTAAATGTAGAAGAAACGTAAGAAGCGCGTAACAACCGTACATAAATAAATTATGCAAAGTGTCTCGGTATTCTATTGTCATTTTGTGAAATGAGACAGTAATGTAGCACGAGCATTATTTAAATCCCAATGGCACATGTGCACTCCATTCAGTGAAGAATTACCTGTGTCCTCAACCGAACTTTAAGTTCTGAGGCGTCGTTTTTTTTATATAGTGTTTTAAGAAAATAATGTTCCAGTGTCTGTGTCACACATTTTCACGTCCATGTAATGATATTATGCCATTTGTTCATGTGTACATATATATATTTTTTGTAAACCATTTACCAATTTAACTCTCACACACTCTATTTCTATTCATTACACTGACACCTCTAACCAAATTAACCAAAACCAAATGCACGACCATACCATACCACACCACATACACATCGATCGAAACGAAAACCAAAAAAAAAACATTCAGAAATCGTCATCTGGCGATGGAATGCTTAGAATGAAAACGGAAAAACGAGCCACGGAAACATGGGGATATCAAATATTACCTACGCTTTATTCCACTTACCAAAAGGTACTTAAGACCTTTCTGTCTCTCTCTCTCTCTGGCTGACAACATTTTCATACAACTCACTGTCTCTATCTCTTTTTATCTCGCACCATTTTCTTCGCTTCTCTTTTATAAGTTTCTGATTCATTTGATTTATGCGGTTTGGCTTTCGGCAGCTTCAATAAAAGTGTGCCATTGGTTATCCGCATGGCTTTTTGCATGTGCTATACATAAATCTCTCACTGTATATGCTATTGTTATTTGAAATTGCGAAATTCTGATTGGTTTTGTGCGGTCAATATATGCACCACCGCAAGAAAATTTCTCGCACAAATTTTTAAGTTAAAATTGGAATTGAAAATGAACAAAGAAAAAAAACTTTTCAATTTTGATTTTGAAGCGCCATTAAATCTTCAGCTGGTTTTAATTGGTGAAATGACCTTGGCAAATACGACGGCCAACGTCTTAATACAATTTTATATTATATTTCGAATTCATTCAGTGTTTGTGCTTGTTATTTATTCACTTTCTTAACTCTTTTTTTTCCTCCTCTCTTACAAAATCATGCAAACAAAACAGCAAAACTTTCCATTTGCCCTTTGATGTTGTTAATGTTATATATTCAAAAGTTTTTGGATTTGTGTTTTTTTTTCTCATTTTGATTGTGTATTTGTTCTCGACCTTCTTTTTCGTGCGAGAACAAAAAGTTTAAGTGCAGTTTCTTGATTATATGCTTTACACTTTTTTTCCATTATACCATCATTTGGGCCGTCCCTTTGTTATGTTGTTATTATTATTGTTGTTGTTTTTGTTGTTGTTATTACACTGCATCGAATTATTGTCTACATTTTTCTCTCTCGGCAGATTGGCATATTGTACATTTGCGTCATATCTTTTATGTATTTATATTCGAAATTGTTATGCATTACATTTGAATTGCATCCACACCAATTTGAAAATGTATATATTTAAATTGCACACATTATTAAAGCGGTTTTTTTCTAGTTACACAGAATGATGATTTAAATTTGATAAAATAATGCTGTTGTAGTTTTTCATGTACTTTTTTTTACAAAAATTGCACGGTAATTGCACCAACACCTTGTATCGTCATCAATCGTCCAACACCGTTATCGCTGGATTCTTTAATTATTAAATGGTATGTTTTAATGGATTGATTACAAAATTTTCTTTCGTGTTTGGAATCGGTATAGGTCGAGGTGATCCCATGGATATCCAGCAAACATAATATGGGCTTCGCCTTCAATCGAAGCACTTGGCGTGAAATAGTGCGATGTGCAAATCATTTTTGCACGTACGATGACTACAACTGGGATTGGTCACTACAGCATGTATCCCAACAGTGTCTACAAAAGAAGCTACATGCAATGGTTGTCAAGGGACCACGCGTTTTTCATATTGGCGAATGGTATTTCATGTTTTGCTCTTTTTATGCTTTTTGTAACAAAACAAAAATGACGTCGTAAAACCTCTCAAACTAATGGCGGTGGAATGCCCTCGATGTTGAATCGTTTTTATGTGATCCCACGCGATTGGGAGGTTTTACTGAATTTCAATCGAATTCCCATAGGATACTTCCTATCTCCGATTACCCAATTTATATACATCTTCTTCTTCAATTTCAGCGGCGTACATCATAAGAAGAAAAACTGTGAATCGAATCAGGTCATTTCGAAAGTGCAGCAAGTGCTTCGCATTGCATCAAAATCACATCAACTGTATCCGAAAATGCTAACGCTAACGGTGGCCAGTGTTGTTAAGAAATCAAAACTACGCAAAGGCAACGGCGGATGGTCAGATGTACGAGATCACAATCTATGCTTGAACGTCACTTGGGCCAGCTATTGATCGAATAATGGAATCTGAATATAACGAGTCGTTTTTTTTTCAGCAATAAAAAAATGTATCAAATGTCGCAAAATAGCGACAACCAAAAAAAGAGTAAAGTTAACCGTCACTTTAAGTGTGCCACACAAGTGAATTGAAATTTAAGGCAGATAAAGATATTTGATTTTCTTCTCGGTTTTGTGATATAATAAAACTTCGAATTTTCATCGTTACACGCATATTTTTTAAGAAGGACATATTATGTATTTTATTTACAAGAATAGTAACGCCATTAAATAAGCCATACGTACATTTTTTCTCACAATATCTTTTTGTGAATTTTCCACAACTCTATGTAAATCAATGGAATTTTATTTGTTGCTATAAAAATCTAGTCAAATACAGGATTTTCCATAGATTGTTCACATTCGATCGAATAGAAAAACCAAAAAAAATAAAAAATTATTGGAAATCTCTAGTCAAAATCAAAATTTTATATAACAACTATTCGAAAGGTAGAGCTATAAAACTGTTAACCAGCAAACAAACATAAATTTACATTTTTATGAAGAAAAAAAATCCGTCGTTCATAATGGATGGCTTTTTTTCGATAACATAAAATATTTGTATAAAAATGCAAATAAAATAAAACGCAACATGTTAATTTCAATGAGCTTTTTAATGTGAAAAGATCCATCACATGCAAACACACACCTCAAAATATACAGAAACTTTTCTTCTTTGTGTAAAAATAAAAAAAAAACGTAACTGTAAACAAATAAAAAAGAAATCAATCAATTGAGACACATTGTCAACAGAAAAAGTATGTTTGTAAAAAAAAATTAAATAATGCAAGCGATCGAATAGATAGATTATAACCAAATTGCTCAATAAATAAAACGTGGTATAATGATAGATATACACTAACATCGACCATTTTTAATAAACAAAAATCGATTTAAATGAAAAAAAAATGAAGACACCTTCTTGTTTCTCTTATTTCTACTTTTACCCGTGTGTAAAGCCGGCTAATTTGGGGCGTTTTGACCGTCTATATGTGAATGCTTCGAACAAAAAAAAAAAAAAAAACACAATTATAGTCAACTTTGCAATCAAACAGTCAAACTTCCCAAAATCGCCAACTGTGATGATTTGAAAATCTGTATGAAAACCAGTCAACTTTGATCAACTTAGCCAGTCGAATACATTTGACTGACTGTTAGTCACTGTTTTTGTACACGGGTAGCTATTTGATTTTAAAACAGAGCTCAAATCCGCAACTCAAGCTAGACGCGCTTTCCGGAAGTCGTTTCCGCGACTATAAGTGTAAGTATGACTATTTTTGCTTTATTGCGTTGTTGTATTAGTGTGAGACGCATCTCCTAGCAAATTTGGTCTTCGTAAGTTAGATTTCATGCGCTGTTTGATTTAAACAAAAGTCTATTTTGAATAATAATGAGTGACATTTTTATATATCGCCGAACCGGATTTTTTTTAAAAAAATCGCAAAATGACGTAAGACCGTCGCAAATTCTGCATTCCATTTGTATTTCTATCGAAGCGTTTTTTGTTTGTTTTGATTCTGAAAGCTGCGAAAATCTTGGGTATCAATAAATGTGGGCCATTTTTTTGGACATATTCCCCTTCCATCTTCGTATGGGCGTCTTATTTATAAATTTCAAATATTAATGAAAGTAATATCACTCATCAGTCATCACATGTTTATAACATTTGTTTGTGTATTTCTGCTTGATAACAATTTAAAGGTCAGAATACTAAAAATTCGTTCTGTATTTATCAGCATATTCTCGCATTTATACACAATAAATATGCAAAATTCACAGAAAATATAAGACTGTTTTCTTGTTAACTAGAATGCTACGACATCAAATGTCAGAGAGATGAATTAACAAACTTATTTTGAATAAACGGCAGTCTCTTTTGAGTTGTGATTGTGGCACGAGCTTGAGTGACTTCTACTCGCTCAGCAAACGTTTAACTAAAATTTTGTATAATGGGGTCTACAGCGAAATTGTATTTCTGTTCAAAATCAATTTGTAAGCAAGTGTTAACATTCGATTTATTTATTCGATTACATATTGTTGGTTTTTCTTTGTTTTTAGATCGCCATATTAAAATACTACTTTCAAATTTGGGTGCAATAGTTCAAAAACGAAATCCATTTTATTTGAAAATGGTTTTTGTAATGTGTCTGATAATAGTACTATTTGCGGGTTTACAATTTGATTTTATAAAAGCCGAAAGTAAGTATAATTCGTAAGAATTAAATTGAAATTGGAATTTCACTTTGTGCGAATCTGTTTTACAGAATTTCCATTTAGATTAAATGTGATAACTTCTTATGTTGATAATAAAAACAGTGAACAAATTTTATTTAAAGCACAACAAGTTCAAAATGATAATTTGTTCGAACCGTTGCGAAACGACTCTCTAGTGATTGTGATACAAGTTCATACACGAATCGAATATTTACGACATTTAATTGAAAGCTTAGCCAAAACGAGAAACATCTCTGATACACTGTTAATATTCTCACATGATTACAACGATGACAAAATCAATGAATTGGTGCGATCGATTGAATTTTGTAGAGTCCTTCAGGTATACCGAATACTGAATATGTGTTATCAAATTTAAAACATATCTTTATTTTCGTTTATTTTACTCTATAGATATTCTATCCGTATTCGATACAAAAACATAAACATGAATTTCCTGGCGAAGATCCAAACGATTGCCAACGAAATCTTAATCGAAATCAGTGAGTTTTTTTTTTCATAATACATCAAATTTTATATTTAGATGTAGATTCAGAAAAGCCGGCCGCACGTGTGTTGCTAATAGCTAATATTGATGCTTTCTGAATGTGATTAACATGTGTCTTAAATGAGTGTTTTTGCTAAATTCGGAGTGACTTTAAAATGACACACGAGTTTGATGATTTGTTTTTTTTTTCTAAATTCGACTCCTACAGTAATCGATTTCAAATTTTTACCAATTAGAGCATTGGCGCGTAACTGTAACAACGCAAATCATCCGGATATGTATGGTCATTATCGTGAAGCCAAGTTCACACAGACAAAACATCATTGGTGGTGGAAAGCCAACCAAGTTTTCGATCACTTGGACGTCACGCGACATCACACAGGTTTAAGATTCAATACCAATACACAAACATTCAATGACAATTCAAGGAAAATAAGCGTAATAATTGATGTTTTTTTCTCTATTGAAGGTCTTGTTCTTTTTCTCGAAGAGGATCACTATGTGGCTGAGGATTTTCTATATATTTTGACGTTGATGCAGAAGCAAATGAAGAATAAAGTCTTTGCAAAATGCAATATTTTATCATTGGGAACATATCTAGATTCCATTGATATGTATCACCATCAACGCGCGAATGAGGTAGACAATTTAAACAAATGTTAGACGATTTAAATCGAACAATTTGAACAAATAGGTAAAATCAATGCCATGGATAAGTGTCAAACACAATATGGGATTTGCATTCAATCGCAGCACTTGGAACGAGATTTTGAAGTGCAAAAATCTATTTTGCACTTACGATGATTATAATTGGGATTGGACTTTGCAACACATATCTGAAGAGTGTCTTCCACAAAAATTTTACGCACTGGTCGCAACAAGACCGCGTGTTTTTCACATTGGCGAATGGTTTGTAATTTTGTTGTTTTTTTTTTTTCGTTATGAACAAATTCTGAAATGTGGTTTATTTTAGTGGTTTACATCACGAAACACAGAATTGCAAAGCGGATCATATTGTAGCACAAGTTCGTAGCGTTCTTGCCGAAAATACATATGAATTCTATCCGAAAAAATTGCGGTTAGCAGTTGGCGTTGGTACAGGACCTAATTATTTTGAACCAAACGGCGGATGGGGTGATGTAAGAGATCACAATCTGTGTTTAAGCTTCACAAGTCAGAATAAAACAATCGATCTAAAACAGTTCAGCTGATTAAATATAGTGCATTGTATGGATATGAATTTATTGGGCAAAAATATAACAACGATCTCAATTATGCCAAATGAAATTTGCATTCGAGTATACATACAAATAAAACAGATGATGATGATAAACGGAACCAAAAAAACGATACTTCAAAATGATATTTAGCTGTGACAAGATATATTTGATGCATTTAGAAACTGAAACGCATAAATGTAACTAACGGAACCGAGTGAATTTATTCTTAATTTTAAATGAAAAGTGATGAAAATTTGATATGATATTAAAAGGCTATAAAGTTAATACTGTGAAAGTTTTTGTATGCCATTTTTTGCGAAAATCGATTGTATCGTTGAAAAAGCTTGCAATGAATCGTAATAAAAAACAACGCTTTATTCGTGTTATTTTAATAGCAATTGTGATAGTTTTTGATACATATTGTACGTACAATTGTAAGTAAGCTCGAAAATATTATTTCTATTATTGAACATTGTATATATTTATTATTTAGAGAGCAAATAAAGAAAAATCAAAAAAAGATCAAAAGAAGTTTCTCTATGTGCAGATTTCAAAAGTGAACCATCTCACATTGAAGACATAATTAAAAATATCGATCATCACAATACGCTGCAGCCGATTCTGAATGAAGATCGCTTTGGGCCATTACACAATGATTCGCCGGTCATTGTTGTGCAAGTGCACAAACGAATCGAACATTTGAGATATTTGATTGATAGCTTGGCACGAGCTAAACACATTTCCAACACACTTGTAATATTTTCACATGATTATTATGATGAAAGTATTAACGAACTTGTACGGCACATAAATTTCTGCAAAGTTTTACAGGTAAATTTACAATTTTTCAACTGCTGGCGCTTCAGATTTGTATAATTCTTGCAGATATTTTATCCATTTTCGATTCAAACGCATGAGCACAAGTTTCCCGGAGACGACCCAAACGATTGCCCCAGAACTATCAATCTACAAGAGTGTGTATCGAATTTAAATCTATTTTTCTTCAATAATACCTTTCCAAAACTCATTAGGACGTAGGAAATTCGTTTTTCAATCCATTTTTTTTATTTTGTAATCAACTATACCTGAGCAGAGCAATTCAGCGTAAATGCAACAATGCACGTTATCCAGACACCTATGGACACTATCGTGAAGCCAAGTTCACTCAGTTGAAACATCACTGGTGGTGGAAAATGAATCGTGTTTTTGATCAGTTGAATGTTACTCGACATCACACAGGTGAATCCAATCGTTTACGCACTTCTTAAGTATTCGGATCTAAAGGGACTTTGTGAATAATGTCAGGTCTTGTACTATTCATCGAAGAGGATAACTATGTGGCTGAGGATTTTCTACACGTTTTAATGTTAATGGAGAAAAAAACGGATGAAATATGTCCAAGATGTAATATTTTAGCGCTGGCAAGATATGAGCCATTTTCAGAAACTTACTTTAATCTGGAACATCTGGATGAGGTTTGCATTAATTGATTTTAATAATAATCAATTTAAAAAAATCAAAGCTTGAATTTCGAAAATAGGTAGGGATCGCTTTATGGAATCATTTTTGGGGATTTGCATTCAAGCGAAGTACTTGGCTTAGCATTGCCAAATACTCATTGATTTTTTGTACATACGATGATTATAATTATGATTATTCAATTCGCTATTTATATCAAACATTTCTTCAAACCGAAATTTACACAATGGTAACAAATCAGGCGCGCGTATTTCACACTGGCATATGGTTTGTGTCATTTTTTCTAATTTTTTCAATTGAATTTAAAATTAAAGTGTTGAATATTTCAGTGGCCTTCATCATGAACACAAAGAATGTAATCCGGAACAAATTGTAGTAAAGTTACGAAAAGCACTTGACCAGAAGTCACATCAACTTTATCCAAAAAACTTGACAGTTCTATTTAATTATGATAATTTATTAAACCAAGATGAACCTCTGACAGTAAACGGTGGATGGGCCGACGTACGTGACCATGGACTTTGTTTGGATTTCAACAAGAGAAATGACTAAAAATACATTTTTTTATTATTTATTTGGAATTGCCAAAATAACAATTGTTTATATTAATCCACAGCTGTTTTTTCCGATTTTTAACCCGATGTTAATTCAACGCGAAAAACTTAAGGTTGAAATCGCCGTTGTCAATCGTTTGTTCCCACTTAAAGACAGCCATTTTTAAAGTCATAACTTTTTTTTTATGTAATAATGAATAAAGGCAAAAGTATACAATTGAGTAAACAATGCATACAAATGTGCTGTGCAATCGTTCTTAACAAAATGTCGTACGAAGATCGAAATTAAATGCTTATATTTCATCTTTTTAGTTCGTGTGATTGTATATGAATTGAAAAATACGAAGGCTCGCTCTTGCATACGTACAGGCGTATGACGGCACAAATGTGTAACATGGCATATATTATTGATGTATCTCTATAATATAGTCTAATCAGCAAGATGGATAGAGTGCGTTACTCTCGCTAGTCATCTCACTTGTTTTCTGTTATGCTTCGTGTTTCTTTTTCATTTTGCCGGCCGCACATTATTTAGTCAATGCAGAATGTAAACAATATGCGTGTATTTCGCATTCGTACATCCATCTTAAATACATAGTTCTCTGGTGGATATGTGTGAGCACATATTTTTTTTCTTAACAGAGTATTCCAGAACCTTCTGCGAATTTCACAAATGTTAAATCATATTGCCTGTCTGCGACGCAGTTTGATTTTGAACATTACTCTCTATCTCAAAACAGTTTGAACGTTCGAAGAGTTAGGACGCGATTTTGATCGAAACAAAAGAGAAGTTAATTTTTGAAGATTAATCAAAAGTGAAAAAAATGAATCGAATCATCGATGCTGAAGGATACACTAATGTCTATGTGGATGGTTCTTGGTTGAGCGCTGGTTCGCCTGGTTCTGCGGCTGGCTATGGCATTTTTTGGGGCCCAAGTGATCCAAAGTAAATAATTCTTGCCTTTTTAATAATTTTTACAATAAAAATCTTGTGCAATGCATCTCAAAGTGATACAAGCAGTTGAACCCAACAATGCAGTTGAATTTAGTGATAAAGGCGATGAAGAGTTCATTTAATTAAGCGATAAAACTAATCTGTATTGCTTTAATGTTTATTTATATAAATAGTGATTATTGCGTAGTGTTTTTTCATACTACGTATTTTTTGAGTTGATTTTTTATTTTAAATATTTTGTATGTTCGTGAATGAATATAAACACAAGTTTAATTATATTTTCAATAGCAATCGAAAAGGGCAATCGCCAAGCAATGCAACGAACAATGTTGCTGAAATTCAAGCTGCTACAATTGCCATCAAACAAGCGGGACAATTGGGCATTCGAAAATTGCGCGTTAATACGGATTCAGAAGTGCTATACATGGCGGCCACACAATACATTCCGAAGTGGAAACAAAATAATTGGATGAGCCTGTACAACATCTATTCACCGATTAAAAATCGTCGCAATTTCGAAGATTTGGACATCGCGATGCGTTCGTATCCGCAAATGGATATCAAATTCAGGCATATACCAGGACATTCTGGAAATCAATATCATAACGCCGCTGATCGTCTGGCCAGAGCCGGTGCTGAATTGCACCAGTATTAATCAGTTCATAATGTGTTTGATTCTACTGAAAAAATACATCTCATTCAAACGGCCATTTTTCTCCTGTCATAAAATTTTAGATTTCGCTTTCGTTCCATAAAGTAATATAATGATGTTATAAATTCAAAAAACGCACCATATAGCACTGCGAACATAACAAATAATATAGCATTGTGTCACACCTTTCATAAAATAAAATTCATTAAGACGCGCTCATAATTACAGTAGTAGCGTTGGTATGGATGCAAAAAAAAAATCATATATTTTATTATCTGAAATAAAAATTCATTCTACTCCAAATAAATGTTAATAAAATATAAAAATTATTCTTTTTATTCCGAGTATTTTATTGCAATTAATAAGGTGAGTAATTTAATATCTTCATATAAAAAGTAACTGCGCAATTCAATGAAAAAACCTTTGAAATGCAGGATTTTCAAACTTATCAAATGCTTTACTATTAATTTTGTTAGTTTAAAAAAAAAAAAAAACAATAATTTGAAAATTTCTTGTTTTCATATAATATTTTCTTTTTGAAAGCATTTGCATAGGTATAGCCTATAGTCGATTTGAAGTTTCGAATTGCTCCTGTATTTTCTTTGGCTTTGAATATAAATCATTTGATAAAAAGATAAACGTCACGTATCTGATAAAAAATTGCCATATATAGGATTAGAACTCACGCTTCATCAAACGGTGGCGCCTTAAACATGGGTAACGTGGCCGAGTGGTCTAAGGCGCTGGTTTTAGGCACCAGTCTCCTCGGAGGCGCGAGTTCGAATCTCGCCGTTGCCAATATTTTTTTTTTGCTAAACAAGAGATTTATTTTTTCTATATATCTATAACAGATTTTAGATATTCAATTGGAAAAGTTTATATAATATTGATAAACTATTATTATTATAGATTTGAACGAATATACATAGTTTTTTAAAAGATTCATTTTGTAGTAACTGTTCTGCTTAAAATTCGTTTTGATAATAATTATTATCATTTAATTTTTTTTAAATATCTTAACTGAACAAAGATAATGGTGTTTTTAATTGGCTCATTAAGAGGATCGGTTAAATAAATAAATAATAATAATGTCCATATATATTTGACCCCATTCAAAATTCCAATGCAAATAATTGTTGAAAATAATGGAATAGAAGAAATTGATTGTGATGAAGGATTTAAATTTTTTTATCGCAAATGTTGCTTGCCGTAATTGTTGTTATTCAAAACACTTGTTCATACCTAAAACACAGGCTAGCTAATTTGGAGACGTAAACAGAACTTAAATTTCTCTATATAAAATATACCAATTGAATTTTCAAATAGAAAAATTGTTCATTTCAAAGGAATATATCAAAATTATGTATCTTCTTATAAGTAACAAACATTTCAATTCAATTGGCTTCTCAATGTTTTCGCACAACAACTTATTCCTTCTTTTCCTTTCGTTTCTCTTTTTTCGTTTTCTTCTGCTTCCTCATGAAGATCTTCAGTTGTACGTAAACAATCGGGACGTAAACAATTATCGAACATTTTGTAAGTTTGCTTTACAGCCTCTTCTACATCTTCTCGGCGATATATACGATCTTCGACATTCTCTGCAGCGTCATATTCCTTACGCTCTTTTTCCAACACCACTTCCAAGTGCACTTACATTAGTAAGCTGCGTAAAAATGTAGAATTTGCCAAAAAATCATCGTAAAATAAGAAGTGAAATCGAAGATGTGTTTAATTAAAATAATACCAAAAATATTTAACGCTTTTCAAAAAAAATGTTCAAATTTAATTATTTACTCGACTTCGTTGAAGTTGGGAGTTATTGACAACTCACTGCTTTTTAATAATTTTTTATCGAATCGTATCGAATATATAATAGCTGTGACATTTAATTTGAATATTCTCAATGTCTGCATCCTTTACTTACTTTATTACGTAAATATATTTGCGTTGGTAATGATGCTTATTAGATATTTACTTAAAATGTGTTCAAATTCAAAACTATAAAAAATACAATAAAAAACCGTGTTGAATGGCGTTAAAATGGTGGATTGAGTAAGTGGGACGGAAACATATTTGGAAAATTCAATCATGTAATTCAAAAATAAATTTCCAATACAGGTGATCTATTTTAAGCGTTGAAAGTTTTTTAATGCCGTCTGTTGAATTTGCGTCATTGTACACATGTACACGAAAAAACCGTAAATTTCGAGAAATTTCTATTCTATTTAAGTCCATTCATTCGTGTCCATTCTCTATTTTATCCACCTACGATTGTCGTCATTGACTGATATTCGAATGGGGCTTAATTGGAACGACTGTGTCGACCACTGAAATAAAAGGACATGTTACATTCAATTTACGTTCATTCATTCAGAAGATTTTGGAAATAAAAGAAGAACAGCGAACAAGTCAAAAAGTCGGAAGTGTTTCTACTGAGACATTCTTGATAGTGATATTGTGACATATACGAGTATTAAAACAAAATTTGTGATATAAAATATTCTTTGCAAAGCCATGGAAGAAATTAAAATCGAATTTGGCGACGATGTTAAGAAAGCATTGTTCACAGTGGTTGAAGATCTGTTGCAAACGAATACATTTAAAGTTCGAATTGAACATGGTTCGGCAAAAGGTATTGTGAACTTGGTTTGTTTGTTTTTTTCAATGAATAAAATCCACTCAAAGTACAAATTGTCATAGGTGACAATTTTATTGGGATCGTTTATCGCATCATTTTCTGTACTGCAGATGAAAAACACACGTCGAAATTGTTTCTCAAAGTGGCACCACGAGACGACATCAAACGCATTCAATATCAGGCACGATTGTGTTTCCTCAGAGAGATTTACGTTTATGAAAAGGTATTGCTTTTGTTTCACATTTAACAACGAAAAAGTGAATGAATTTATTCAGGCAAAACTAAAAATAAACATTTTTTTTTTAAATCTATATACAGATTTTGCCGTATTTCCGAATTTTCCAAGAAGCAAGAGATGTACCCGTCGACGAAGAGGGTTTCCATGAATATTCCCAATGTTATAAATCCATCGACGCGGAGTCATCCGAGTGCCTATTTCTTCAGGATTTGACAAATAACAACTTTTCAATGATAAACAAAGACGAATTGACCGTCGAACATATTTTGTTGGTGATGAAAGCACTGGGAAAATTCCACGCAGTCTCGTTTGCAATGAAGGATCAAAAACCTCACCACTTTAGAAAGAATGTCGTTAAAAACCTTGGTGAGCACTTCTATAGGCATGGTCACAATTTGGATTTGGCACGAATGATCAACGGTGCCGCAATGAATGTTATTAATTCCATCACCGATGATGACGACGATGACTTATTGGAAGCAGTTTTAAAATTGTACGAGCGTGAACAATACGATATGATGGTGAATTGTGTCGATGGAAATGAAGCTGAACCGTATTCGGTTGTCATACACGGTGATTTATGGTCTAAGAATACACTTTTTCAATGCAATGATGAAAATGTTCCGGAAAAAGTGTGTTTCATCGATTGGCAAATGTGTCGTTATGCGTCCCCTGTCCTTGACATTTTGTATTTCATATTTTTGAATACAACACGAGAACTTCGCGGTCGAAACTATAACATTTACCTCAAAACGTATTACCAGAGCCTTTCGAGACATTTGATAAGGTAAATACAATTTTTCGATGTGATAAGCACGTGTGAGAAAATTAATGAACAACACTTTTTCAGACTTGGTTCCGATCCGGTCGATGTATTTCCATTCAGTGCACTACACGAGCAACTACAAAAGTTTGGAAAATTTGCCTTGATACAAACTTCATTTTTACTTCCCATTTTAATGGCAGAAGCTGATTTACAGTCGGACAATAATAATGGGTCAACAGAACTATCCGATGATACGAAAAATGTATTAAGAGACATCGCATTAGATATTTATAAGCTTGGATATATTTGAAACAATCATAATTTATATTTTATAAGTTACACGGCATATCATGCTATTTCGGTGAAATCAGTGGTTTGGAATTATTTACTTGATTTAGCCGTACAACAATAGTGTACTTTATCATATCGTTTGAATTTATGTTGGTTAAAAATATAATTTGCCTTTTCTTACATTAACGCAACATTTATTATGTATTTATATATAAAATATCCGAACATGTCATATTTCGAAATAATTAAATCAAGTATAAATGTAATAAGAAACGATTTTTTTATAATAACTGTTAAAAATCACAAGTATAAGGAATGAAATAAATGAATTTAATAGCCCTCAAACCATAGGCTAAGGAAATAACTGATACAATTACTCATCTTAACGATTATCAAATTTTCTATATATTATGACATAATTCTGCAAAGGTCAGTGATATAGATTAGATACACTGTCTACAATCTTTTAGATTAAGTCAACTTATTTCACAATCTATTGAAATTTTGTTAATAGGCGCCAAATTCCATAAATATATTAAAGAGATAGCGAAGTCTTTGATGTCTGACTCATCCAACCTATTTCACTTTTTCAATCTAACCCATATTGTCTATAAAGCTATACTATATAAACGAAATCACAGGAAATTTGATTCAATTCACCCTGCAAATGGTCGCAGTTTGTTCAGAGAGTGAGAATACAACATTTGAAAAATAAGTCCGGTTCAATAAATTGATTTATCAATGGCATCATTAAGTGAATGGAAATTCGATTTTTTTTCATTTTTGAATTGTGTTTGTGCATTAGTATATTTATTGAAAAGCATTTACAACTCAATGGAAGAGCCATTTATTGGTGTCAACGGTGATATTCATTCCAATAAGGATTACGATACTATGGATACAAATCTTTCTGCGTCAAGTGGTGAGAAGTGGAAAAATATGCGAAGCAAACTGACACCAATGCTCGATTTGGAACATTTAAAGGGACTGATATCCACAGTGGTTGAATATGGATTAAAATTACAAAATTATCTGGACAAACTGGCTGAGCAGGCTGAGAAGTTAAAAGTGTATAAAATTCAAACAAGTTCATCGAAAAATGTCATTGTTTCAATTAGCTTTGCGATTGATATAAATTGTGCCGAGATTCCATATGATGAATCTCAAGAAATTAACTGTGAAGCGGCGAAACAGTCGTTTTTCAATATACCTCTTACCTTTGTACAACACAAACTTACGGACTATTTGCGAATGAAAACCATTTTTGACGAAGAGCGTGGAGAAACTTATGTTGTCGGTTCTTGAAGGTAATATGGAAGATCGTGAAAAAATTGT
Source organism: Contarinia nasturtii (assembly GCF_009176525.2). Lineage (NCBI taxonomy): Eukaryota > Metazoa > Arthropoda > Insecta > Diptera > Cecidomyiidae > Contarinia > Contarinia nasturtii. The sequence continues at coordinate 1,280,965 of NW_022198157.1, read as the reverse complement.
TATTCGCAAAGATTTCTTCTCATCACTACTTCAGTTGAGAGGTTCATGAACTGTTCAGTCAGATGACCTTTAAGTGATTGGGACTTAATTTTTGGAAATTCGATTCTATGAAATCGAATCCCACAGAAATTAGCGAAAGTAACCAAAAAAAAAAACTACTGAAAAGGAGCTGAAGTATTCATTTGTTAGTCAGGGACGCCACTCTTTTTGACAACCCAAAGCAATTTGACTTGAATCGACTCAACGAATAGAACAACAATTGTAGTGGACATAAAATTGTTGAAAACGCAAAAATTCCACCTTTTACGCGTTTTAAATACGAAAGAAGAGAGATATCTGTCAATAAATCACAAAAACAATGAATTTTTTTAAAATTTGAATCTTTCCGCTGAAAACTTTATTTTTCTCAATTGCAAATGACATTTTTCGGTTGTTCAGTTTTTCAAGATATTAGAGTGTTTTCTAGTTCATTAATGAAAAAGTGGGAAAATATTTGAAATTTGGGTGGTAAATAGAATAGAATATGGTGTCCTTTAAAATGGTTGTTTAGTTATTATTCATCCCAAACGTCGGGCGAGGCCAAACGTCGAATCTCGATTAAGCTCAAATTGGTGTCGCCATTTTTGGTTGCCCATTTGGTGGGCAAAAAAATATTGTCAGTTGCATAAATCAGTACTTTTCGTGCTCCGGCCAACTTGGTGCGTTCTTCATTAAACATTTTCAAATTCATAGCTCCATCGTTGCCAATTCTTGAATACACTTAAATTTTGTTTAACTTCAACGAACGATGAACGAATGGCAAAATGAAATCGACGCTTTTATTATTTCCAAAGTATTTTGAAATGTAAAGACGTTGAAGTTTCACAAGACCGTTTGCCAGCAGCTCCATATCAGCGACATTCGATCCATCCGATAAGCATATCTTTAGTTCTGTCAGACTGGTTAATTGAGGTAAATTATAAATGTTATCAAACCTTCCAATGTCTAATGACCAAATCCCTTTGAGCAAAACCAAAAAAGCCAGCATCTTCACTACCATCTCGACCGACTGGATGGGATAACTTTTGCTTTTTTTGTGGACGATCCATGACAAGTGACTTTTATTAACTAAGTAGAATAGAACAAGAAATTGAAAAATTTTCCATCCATTTTATTCTATCCGGCAATTAATACATAATTCATCAATTATAATTTAGATGTACAATTGATGTCTATTATAGCTAAAATGAGTTAAATAACTATATCTTTTCTTCGCTTGAAATTGTAATTTGTAATACTTACCGATGACCGATCAATCAAAATTCACGTTGTTTCAACAAATTTACTGTAGTAATAGCAAGTTCCAAGAAGATTCAAGTAAATTTTGTAATTTTTTGCTATAAAAAAACTGTAATTTATGTAGAATATTCTGAACTTTTTCGCTACATAAAAAATGGTGTCGAAAAAGAAATGAGCAAACTTGTATGACGTGTTTCTCCTTTGAATGTTCGCAAGTAAGAGAACGTCGCCTCGTTTTCATGTAAATGATCTAGGGTTGTGGTTGTACATTACACAGCTTTGTGCAAGTGAGATCAACGGTGTGTTTCATACCAGCATATTGGTGGCGTCTCTTTCTTTTTAATGCACTTTGATCTAATTTCATAAAGACGAAGGATTCTATAGACATTCGTATACAATACATTTGTATATGCAAAAACACTGTATACACATGACTGTGGAAAATATGCAAAAACCGTTTACCAATACATGCGCGCACTACTAAGCTTCATCTCTGTGATAAGTATTGTGCTGCCAAACACACAACAGCTACTCTGCTTCGATTGTGTAGTGATGTATATATACAATCGCATTGTGCATTTGTGCATTGTGTTGTTCAGTTTCTATAAAAAATATTATTGTGAATGACCTGCTAACGCATCGAAAATTAAATTTAAATAAAAATGTGATCAAAGTCATCAAGCGCTCAATGTTCATATATGCAAATAAACAATAATGAAATTGAGCAAGGTACAAATTATTATATTGAATTTATTATGGAAGCATTTCCAATTCTTTCCTCGCTAGCTAGCGGCTAGACTCATTTAGTTCAGTTCAATTTTTGATTTTAGTACTGATTAAAGTAAATCTACTGTACTTCTGCAAACAAATATATGCAATATGTGGCAACAAATCGATCCATAAATAAAAAAGTAATTTAAACAATTCACTGGGTATTTTAGCGGACAAAATCAACATCAGATATTGTGAGAAAAAAGATGCACTTTCAGCCCTTTTCATATATAATTTTTTTTTTCTATAAATATTGTAGGCAATTTTACATTTGTTCAAATTTCTTTACATTTTTTTTGTTGAAAATTCTTCACAATAATCACGATAAATTAATTTGATTGCACAGTTTCTATTTAGCTTAAATCTAATATATATTGCTATAATACAACTCTTTTAGAATATATTTTGCTTGCCTCTTGGCACTTAAATTTCATTTACTAGCTAAATGTATGGAAGCGTATATTACACTGGAAATGCTTAAATTTTGGTTAGAATATGATTCAAATTCAAAATCTGCGGTAAATCGATCTCTTCAAGGTGTGTCTCATCGTATTTATATGTCACATTTAGTGGGTGAAAATACGCTTCAACCATGGTGAATGTGTCGGTCGGGGTCTGAAAATTAAAATCGTTTAGTAATTTCGTTTAAATTCTTGGGTAAATTTAATTCATTCATGTCAAAGAAACCATTACCTTGATCGGTCGCTCATTTAAGGCAGTCGTCAACTTTTCGGTGAAGGCCGGACTGGGCCGGACGAATCGGCTCCTCGCAATCATCTAGCGTATACGACTTCAAAATCTGGAACAAAAACATAATAAGTCGATGTATATAAATGTATTAGTTTTTTCAAATGGATATTGTGTTTGGATCGTGTGAGATTATTAGCAATACATATAGATATATTATTGTTATTGTTTATGCACAATGTTCCAAGATTTTTTTAATGATATTTCATTTGCTTTTTTATCATTTCATTCTTCCTTCGGTTGTTTTATTTTTGTATTTAAACTTAAATGGGTTGACAAATATTCAAAAATTTAACCAGAATGAATCAATATTTTGGGTATTTTTGATGGTTTGCGTGGGAACAACGGTGTAAGCAATTGTGACTACATGTGAGCTTCCTCTTGATGATCTTTCTTTTCGATTTCGTCCAATTTTTTTTTGTTTAATGAAGTAAATATCTTCTTTCAAATTAGTTTTATAGAAATATATTTTAATTTTTGGTTTTTGCAAGAATGTGCCGTGGTAAACATTTATGTCATCTGAAAAATTAAATTCGCATTACGAAATGTATTTTCATATTTATATTTGTTCAGAGGCAAAAACTATTGAAAATTGAAAACAAAATATTACAAATCAAACATAAACAGAAGAGAGTATTTGCAATAAATAGGTGACTTGAATAAACATAATTAACGATTATCCAAGCACAAAAAGCCATTTACTTTGGATTATTTATTTTGTTGATGTTTATTAAAAATTTGATTTTGTGTGTTGGATTTGGATATTTAAACTGTTTTAAAATTTCGAATAGATATAGTATTGAATTCATTTGACTTTTGATTTTCTTGGAGCATCGTTCACTCACAAACGTACCCTCTCGTATATCTTGTTTTCGAAGCGAAATTGATTGGAAAAATATGTCTGGTGTCATCATTGAAGCACATTATTACTGCAACGGTGTCAATCATCCTGTGGAATCTACTAGACGGTACAGGTTATACAATCATCCCTCTACTGATCCGCTTGCAGCATGTCCTACATGTGGAAAAGTGAACGTTCCATATGAACAGGTAAATTGTCAAGTAATATTTTGAAAAACCAAATATTTGATTTTCTGCAAAATGTCGACCAAATTTTTTTTGAAATATTGTAAGTTTGGATTCTTTCAATCCGATCACAAAAGGATTAATTTTATTCAATCAAAACTCAATATGAATAGTTTTGTATGCCTTTTAAACCTTTCTATTTCAGAAGAGGATATCATATTAATATTATACATTGGTTTCCCGACGAAATGGAGTTGAATATTGTTTTCTTTGTAATGAAGTAAATAAAGCACAATTCCATCGGCACAGTGCCGGAGAAATACTATGCATTTTATTCTTTTTTAAATTAGTTTTACAGACTGTAGTTTTGAATCTGAAAAAATGAATTACTTGCATTTCTATCATTATGTTTGTTTAGACACAAAAACTTTTGACAGAATACAAAGTCTGACATAAACAGAAGAGGTAACAGTTTTTTGTGACTTAAATAAACATATTTATTGATAACGCAAGCGAAAAAGCGCAAATAAATGTTTATTAACAGTTTTGTTTTGTCTGTTCGATTTGATATTGAAACTGTTTTAAAATGGATGGATATAGATTTTGTGTTCATTTCATTTTGATTTGATTTCCTTGGAGCACCGTCCACACACAAGCGTACTCATATCTTTTTTCGAAGCGAAATCGATTGGAAAAATATGGCTGATCGCAATATTGAAGCATATTACTATTGCTTGGGTATGTTCCATCCACCGACCCATAGCAGAAGTTACCGTATCACTGTGAATATATCCAGTGACCTGTTAAGGATGTGTCCAGTCTGTCGAGTTTACAGTTATCCCAGTCGAACTTTCGAGGTAAGTTATGGTAATTTTGGCGATCAAAACAAAAAACATTTTTGACAATATTTCACAAAATCGTTCATGAAAATCTTGCAAAATTTGGTTGTTTATATTTAACATCTGAAAATCTCCGTATGAATCATTATTAATGCTTTTTAAAAATTTCCATTTCAGAGGCTATAAAACGCAAAAGTGTACTTTGCTTTTGAAATTACTTGCGGAATGAAACCAACCAGCCAATATTCAAAAATTGATTCATTCTATGCATTAAATAAAGCATAATTCTATTGGCAAACTGCCATCTAAATTTGTTGCATTTTTTTTCTTCATTCCATGTGCATTAGTAAATCAAGCGTTTATTTTCAGTGGCCCTGAATTTCATTTAATCATACAAAATTGGTGTGTTTACAGACTAGTCGCCACTTATAAATATTTGGTTGGATGTCAAATTATTAAGTGCGAATAATTACAATATATTTAATATTACACATTGTGTATATCGAACATAATCAATTCTCAAAATGAAATAATACGATTGCCTTGCTTACAATAATCAAAATAGTAAGTGCCATCTCAAATATACGATAACGACGGTATAAACATGATTAATAAATATGCAAGAGTTTCAAATTGTCCTTTATCTTGGATGAATCATTATTTTAATTGTTTTTTCTCGCTCTTTTGCTTTTACTATTAAAATCGACTTGAAATTACAATATAAATATTCGAATATAAAATATAAATATTGTTTTGAATTTCAACTCATCTCATTTTCAATATATTTGGAGCAACGATTTTGTCAAAATTTAGAATATGCCTCAAAAAGTGGACGAAATAATAGCATATTACAAATGCAACAATCCTCAACATTTGCACGGAAGAGATTATTTTATAATTACATATCCATCTCATGGACAATTCGCTTATAGTGGAAAATGTCCGTATTGCGGCAATTATGTGAACCGGCCATATCGTACGGTAGGTCAGATTTAAATGTACATTGATAAATGTACACAGATATGAATGTACATTTAATTTGACAAACATTTAACGGATGAGTTATTTTTGATAATTTATTTCATTGCATTCTATTTCAGGAATTTATCTACAAAAAAGTCAATGATTGACAAAGACAATCTCTCTTTTAAACCACTGGAACGTGAACTTATAATTAAACATTCATATTGTTTTAGTTAAAGAATTAAATAAAGTATTCTTCTCCAAAAACAATTGCTCAATTTTGAATACTTTTTTAAGTAACCAAAATAAAGAGAAACTTTTCATTTTTGTTATGAAACATTTTACATGCCAATTGGATATATAATTTGAACATATTTTTAGAAAATCGATATATTTTTTAAGCTTAAGAACACTGGAAGTTCAAATGGATAAAATAAGTTCAAGTACGTCAAAGAGTAATTATAGTGTGACCGGTAGAATAAAGTGCGTTGTTGGATAGAAAGTGCGTCCATTCAGTTTATTGATTCGAGTGTGAAAACAGTTTCTTATCAAAAAGCGTAAATTTCCAAAATACTTCTGCTTTCTTCATACAAACGTTGTAATAAATAGCATACAATGATTTTTGGATAGGATAGATTCGTAAGATCTCCGCAAGATCCGGATCCAAGCGTGCGTGCGCTGCCGCATGATGCATACATATATAATACGCACGCAAATTCATTCTTCTTATTTCGCCTACTTTGACTCGCATGCCATAGCAATACGAAATAACGAATGTATGTATCATGCGGCTACGTAGGCACGCTTGGATCCGGATCTTGCGGAGATCTTACGAATCTATCCTATCTAAAAATCATTCTATGATAAATAGTGCTTAAAAAATGTACGGAGGCTTAATGGATGTACTGAACGATGTAATTCGGGACGCTTTGTTCGAGGTTGTGGGCGATTTGTTGAGAACCGACAATTTTCGAGTTCGCATTGAGCCTGGATCAAAAAATGGGAATCGTAATCCAAAAATGATGTATTTTTATCGGGTAAAAGCAATTAAATTAATTTAAAGGTAATTAAACTTTAATTATTTTTCAAAAAAAAATGCAAGGTGATAATTTCATAGGAGTTGTTTATCGAATCCTCTTCAGTTCGGCAGACGAAAAACAATGTTCGAAATTATTTCAAAAAATTGCGCCTGAAAATGAGGAGCAGAGAAAAAATGTGCATGCACAAAAGTGTTTTCAGCGGGAAATATACGTGTATAATGAGGTAATTGCTTGTAAAATTCAATTTTTACATCAAATGAATCTGCTTAAAACTGAAAATATTGATCAAAGGTTCTACCGTATTTCCGTGAGTTTCAAGTGTCACGAAACATAATCGTTAGCACCGATGGATTTTTCGAATACACTCAGTGCTATAAATCACTTGATGACGCGCCATTCGAGTGTTTGTTTCTTCAAGATGTGTCGGAAAAAGGTTACGAAATGATAAACAAAGACGATTTGACTGTTGAACATGTTCTTTTGGTGATAAAAGCACTTGGCGAATTCCACGCAGTTTCGCTTGCATTGAAAGATCAACAACCCGATAAATTTCGGCACATTGTCAACGGACTGCGTGAGCAACATTTCAAAAATGGTTATAATCCAGACTTGGAATTATTTTGTAATAATGGTGCCATGACCATAGTCAATGCCATCACTGATGATAGTGACGTTCACCTTTTGGAAGCGTTGCTTAAGTTGTACGAACAAAATCAGTTTGACACTCTGTTGAATTGTGTTGACGGAAATGAGGCTGAACCATATTCAGTGATAATACATGGTGATATTTGGTCAAACAATGCGATGTTCAAGTTAAACAACAAAAAACAACCCCGGAAAACATGTCTTATCGATTGTCACGCTATGCGTCACTAGCTTTGGATATCGTTTACTACATTTTCATTAGTACAAAGCGAGAGCTCCGAGGTCACAACTATAACACTTAGGCATACCATGAAAGTTTGACGAATCATTTGATAAGGTAAAATTTTTTCCATACAGTGCATTACAAGATCAGCTGCGAAAGTTTGGAAAATTTGGCTTGGCAAATGCTTCAATCTTATTGCCTATCATGGCAATGGAGGTTGATTTATCTACAAATGGGCCAAACAATGGTAGAAAACGAAAAAACAGAGAAACATGCCACCAAATTATCCGACGCATTTAATGAAAGTATAAGGGATATCGTGGCTGACATGTATCGATTGGGATATATTTAAATTTACTTTGTTTTTTTTTTAACATTCATTCCATTGAGTATAATAAAACTGGAACCCACAAAACACCCACATATTTCATATACTACCATGGTATGCATAGAGTGTATTTATTTCATTTTTGTTTATTGTCGTACGTATAAAAAGTCATATTTACTCTTGAATTAATAAAGTGCGTCAGTGTAAGGGAAAAAATCGACTAATTTTTGCTTAATAAATAGGAAAGCCTTAACTGATGATCCATTTTCATAAGCCAAGTTCAATAGTCATTATTTACATAATTTTTAGATTTATATAATATTTGATTTTATTTGAAATAAAATATACACATAAAGTCATTTTATACTGATTGGTATCTTTCACGATTGAAACTAAAACAATATAAATCTTCAGTGTGTTTTTTGATGTCCGAAAGCAGTTTGTCACAATCGTTTCGACCGATTATGATATTTTCTCCGAGTTTTACTTATAACGCTGCTGATAGATATGATCTATCCCTCTCCAATGAATTTCGTTTTCATTTCTTTTAGTTGTATGGTGCAGCGGGCCTGCACACCTACATACCATCAAAAGCTGTTGGAAACTGGTTTAATATCTTTATCGATCGTCACATACATATTCAAAGATTTATTCAACAGAGAGGCTATTTTACTCTATCTTAAACATAATAGTTAGTCTTTTGCTGTTACTTACCGTAGCAACAACATTTAAAATATACAAAGTCCAAGTACTTTCGCAATTTGGAAAAGTGACATGTTTTACCAACAAGCTCATATCAGCCATTGGTTATTGATTGTTATCATAATCGCACTGTTTAATGTAAGAAACTTTTTAGAAGAGAATGATATTTTTACGTATACAAAAAAATATTGAACCATAACTTAGTTTGCAGCGTCTGCTGAGAAGCCGTTATTTGCACCAAGAGTTCGTCTGTCCGATGGAAATTCGATTCCTGTATTGGGTCTCGGCACTAGCTGGGTAAAATTCTTTAATTAAATTGTGATGCTTTGTTGTGCTAAACATATTGATTGTGTATAGGCAAAACAGCCAGAAGGTGAACAGGCGATAAAAGATGCAATTGACATTGGATATCGTCACATTGATACTGCGTATGTGTATGGGAATGAAAAGGAAGTTGGAAATGCAATCCGAACAAAAATCGCTGAAGGTGTAATTAAACGTGAAGATATTTTTGTCACAACAAAGGTACATTAGATTACATAATAATGTAGCATTGATTGACATGAAGTTACTTTGAAATCGCTAATGATCAATAATTTCCTTTATTTTAGTTGTGGAACACGTTTCACGAACCGGATAGTGTTGCAAAAGCATTTCAAAAATCTTTGGATAATTTGAATATTACCTATGTTGATTTATATCTTATGCATAGTCCAGTTTCCTATCAGCGAATTAGCCAAGCAACCAATATGACAACTCAAGACTTTGATAACATTATTTTATTTCCACAAGATGCAAATGGTAAATCGTTGTGTACAGATATTGATTACTTGGGCACTTGGAAAGCGATGGAAGAGCTTGTTAAAACGGGCAAAGTACGTAGTTTAGGCGTTTCGAATTTCAACAGTCAGCAATTGGATCGTGTTATTACGGCGGCTAAAATTAAACCAGTAGTAAATGAAATTGAGTGTCATCCGAATTTTAATCAGAAAAAATTCATCGCATTTGCAAAAGCTAGAAACGTTACGATCATTGGTTATTCTCCGTTAGGTATTAATATTCTCTTTCTTTCTCTTTCTTTCTCTTTATCTCTCTCTCTCTCTCTCTTTCAAACGATTCTAAAATTTTACTCACCGCTAGGTAGACCATATGCCAATGGAGATCGACCAATTGCATTGAAAAATGCACAAGTTCAGGCATTGGCTGCTAAGTATAAGAAAAATCCAGGACAAATTTTACTGCGGTATTCATATCAGAATGGTGTCGTTGTCATCCCAAAATCAACGAATAAAGAACGAATTCGGGGAAATATTGATATTTTCGATTTTAACTTGAACGATGAAGACATGGAATTTATGGACAGTCTCAATGGTAATTCACGTTTTACAACTATATTGGACCGAGACGGAGACAACAAATACTATCCGTTTAACATTGAATTTTAAAGAAAAATCACAAACACAATCCAATGAGAAAATTGAGTGTATTTCGCAACTTTTTAAAAAATCAGCGGGTTTGAAGCTTATTTCACAATAATACGCAAATTGACAATAAACTCTGCTGAAAACTTTCTACACAAATTTGGTGTTCAATTACTTTGTTTATTCTCAAAATTCACATTTAAAAATTACAGGGCAAATCTCGGTCGCATTCCTAATGAATCATTTGATTTAAAAAATATGAATTCATCAAAATAAACAGTATCTCATATCAACAATCGAGCCAAATGATATCCGAAAAGGAAAAGACAATCAACTAAATTATAAATGTTAGCAAGGATTCAGTTTTTTTTATTGAGCCTGCATATTGAAACTCATATTCATAAATAGAACGCATAAAAAGACAATATTACTAGAGTAATGAAATTTTAACTTAACGAATAGGGAAGTATTGAATCCGTCCTGTAGACCAGCCTATGGTGAGAACAACATCGTCGTGTTTTTCATATTTTTCCTTAAAGCAAATAAACGATGGAAACTCATCGGCATCGTCGCCGCTGATGTTAAAATTGGGTGATATACTCAAAACGTTGCGATTAATCGATGTTGAGAAGACAGAAATCGATGATGTTGTCTTAAACATGACTGCAACAAATCTTCCAGTTTGATCCCAAACAATGCTCTTTGGAAGGCCGCCAATTGTACGTTGGCCGAACTGAACGGGTTTGAAATCGGCAATTGGGAACGATTGCTTTGCAGCAGCAGCGACTATTTGAAAAAAGCAAAAATATAAATAAACAAAAAATGTAAAAATATTTGGAAGTTTTTTTACCTCTATAAATTTGTTCTTCTAAGAAACAAAGGCTGTAGAGAATGGTGTCGGTCGTGGTAATGAAGAGCAAATGATTTGAACATGGTGACCATACAGCGGATTGAATGGCAGCGCCAGTTGGAATAGTCCAACGTTCCGGTGTCCACTTGCTGGTTTGCCATACCCGAAATACACTACCCGCTGTCGATGTAAATAAACGTTGATTGTCTGGCGACCACTTTGCTATGGCACACGGCATGCCAATTCGTTTCAATGGAATATTTCGATTTGTGTCAACATCCCAAATAATGGCATTCGGATCACTTAAACTGACGCTAACTAATAAAGATCCGTTACGGTTCCATTCCAACGAACTAATTGGATGATGGTTAATGCTACATTTGAAGGGAAAATACATGTATTATCAATGTTTATTGATTTTTACAGAAGGTAACTCACCTTGTTAAATGCAAATACTGAGATGTATGCCGTCCTGGTGTGTCCAGCTTCCAAATTATAATACCATTGTTGCAACCAACTGCCAATTCACCAGCACAAAGTGGACGCCATGCGAGACTTGTGATGCACTAAGAAAAAAAAACAACAACAAAAATATATATTAAACAAAACGTTAGCACTGCTGATCTTTGCTACAATTGGCGGACTTCATCATATAAAATTGTGGATTAAATCATAATTTTTGACATTGAGTCATATAGAAGTGGGCCAACTAGATAATATGTAACAGATATGGTATGTTACCTTTTGATAGCCATGTTTCAGTGTTGTTATGGTAACCGTGTCCGACGAGTAAATCTTAATATTATCATCAACCGAGGCGACTGCCAATTTGAAATAATTTGGATGCCATCGAATGCAACGAATCGGACTATTTTGCCAGTCTCTGCAAATAAAAGATAAAAATCGGTTCAAGTCTGCTTTTTTCTATTTTATCCTCTTATGGTGGGTGACTCACCTAGTTTGTACGAATTCACTTAAATTGTTCACATTTTCATTATTTCTATACGGCCAAAAGATTTGATTCAAATGCTTGAGTTTGCAAAGTGCAAAGTTTAGACCGCGAAAAAGATAGTTAATTGGTTGGTCTTGTGTTTGCAATTCAGCTTCACGTAATGCTTCAGTGGGTCCTTCTTCGAAGAAAATACGTGCCAAACGTTTTGGAAGTGGTTCATTTTGTGGTGTTATCAAAATTGCACGATCCAAATTATATCTCGAACCAAATGGAATCGAATGTGTCGAACCAATCAATCCTTCTCGACGAATATAGATGTCTGGATAAGTCGCTAACTAAAGGTAAAAAAAAACAGTTTGGTTAGAAATTGACATTGATTGAAAATAAATGCAATTTCAAACCTTTGTTGTGGACCTGTTAAAGTCATTGTTTATGATTTCTCCTTCGATGAGTGGCAATGTGCATGAAAAATGGTCCATTTTCAATTTAAAAAATTACTAATTTACACCGTAAACTCGAATGATGTGTTGACCGAAAAGTCGTTAGCACACTTTCAAATGTTGTCAATGGTGAAACGTCAAACAGCGTAACAAAGAAGAATTACTGCTTCAGAATCTGCCTGTTTCTAGGTATTAAACTCTTGTTGAAACTTCAACAAATAATTTACTTAAAATTTACAAATTAAAAAAAAAATGAGAAAAAAGATATATCGAATTAAATTGACAATTTTTTCAGTGACGCCTCAACCAAAATCGTATGCTGTTAATGTATGGCGCGTATTGTACGTTGTACATATGTTCGTTGAACTGTCAACGAAAACAAAATGTCAAAACTGCTCCATACAAATTCAGTGAATCTGTCAAAGTAATATGTGAACGTCGTTCATTAGTTAACCAAGTGTTGAATAGAATGCTGTCATTTTTCGTAATTGCAATTGAAATTATTGAGTTTTAGTATCAACCATCGCCGATTGATTGGAGTTGCAAAAAAAGAGGTAAGATAAAATCGAAAAATCGAAATTAACCAAAGAACAAAACCCATTAAATGTGATTCTATCAACAGTATTGCGAATAGTCTAGAACATTTAGTTCATTGATAGTATGTATTCTTTGTTATTTCGACGCCATTGTTATTGCCTTGTTTTGACTTATGGAGAAAGAGAGAGTGAGAAAAAAAATAACACACTCACGGCCAACCATTGAAAATATCAAATACTCATGAATTATTTACTAATTACTTACTGAAATTACATTGAAATTTACCTTTTGCATGAATCTTAAATATCATAGATGATTGAAAGTGATTTTAATGTATTTTGTTCTGTCAAAGCAATCGTATCATCTTTTTTCTGTTCAAAAATTGATTTTTGTTTACTTATTACAGTTCCACGAATTAACCACGTAAACGCCTAAATTTTTTTTGGGAAATTGAATTGATTCAAGATGTCACATCGTTCGCGGCGAGGTGATGACCAAGATAGGTCACACTCATCACACAGATACGAAAAATATGAACATCGTCATCGACGGGACGATTCAAGAGACCGAGACTATTATCATTCAAAGTCAAGTAGTTCACGACGTGATAAATATCGAAGTAGAAGTCGGTCACCGTCGTACAGTTCGAAAAGTTATACAAGACACCATCGCAATAGTCGAAGTCGTTCACCGGTTCACAGTTCAAGGCATTATCGTAGCCGAAGCCGATCGCCCGGATACAGCAATTCAAGGCATCAAGATGATTATCATCGATCTCATCATCGTTCGAGGGACCACAAAGACGACCACAGGGATTTGCGGGAGTCAAAATCTCGTGATTCACGCGAACATTCACAATCAAGATACAATATACATGAAAAATTTGATACAAAAAATTCAATTGATAAACCATACACAAAACACGAAGAGGTTGCATCGAATAATATGATTGATCGAGCAGGATCATCAGCCATATCAAGCCAAACCAATGAAAATGCACACAGTGAACAGCCAAAGACCATAACATACGATCCCAACGATCCGGATGCAGTATTAGAGGAGGAAAAACAACGTATTCAACGTGAAACACTCGAACGTTTACAAAAGCATTTAGAAGCCGAAGGAAAATCATACCCACCGAAAAAACCACAAGCCTCACATCCGATTTTTGCCAATGACGGCTCATTTTTGGAAATGTTTAAAACTATTCAAGGTAATATGCAGCAACAGCAACACTTTCAACAACAGCCGCAATTAATACCACAATCACAGAGTACAAGTGGTATTGCACAACCGACCAAACCAACGGCACCGACCTCATCAACAGCAAATTCAATTAATCGATTCCAACCGATAAATCGAAGACGTGGCGCAAAAATTCTAAAAACAGGCATCGTACAAAAGCAACGTGTCGTCGAAGAAACGGATGAAGCAACCGCCGCATCAAACGATTCATGGAATGCCTATTTAAAAGAAGTGAAACGATACAAAACCGTTACATGCAGCGATGACAACATGACACGTTCACTTGTCAAATGAATTTTGCGCGTGGCATTTTTTTTTTCTTATCTGCATGAATATTTCACAGTGGTTTGATTTGTTCCTTTTTTTGCAGTAATAAACGATTGCATTTGTTTATTTTGAGGCATTTTTCTTATACTATTTTACCACAATTTTACACTGTCTAATTGTAAATGAATTAAAATAAATAATAAATAATGTACAAAATTTCAATAAAAAAACAGTAATATTAAATTCTTATTCCTTTTAGGAACTCAATTTATTTATTATAACAACTAAATTTGAATTTAAAAAAACTGATAAAATTTATTCGCTAGACGAAAAATCATTTATTTCCCATTTGTTTCCATCTTTTTGTAAATTCTCATTGGCCGGTCCCAAAACACATTTTCCCGAACAACTGAATTCACTTTCATTGGTATTTAAATGTGACTCAAACACTTTTTCCAATTTTTGCTTATTTGTATTGATAATTCGATTGCGATGTCGGCTGAATATTTCGGTTGTAATGCCATAATTAAATTCAGCCATACCTTTGTGACCGGCCGCAATTGGCTTATCAATTCCCTGCAATACCGATAATTTCGCCTCGAATATCGCTTGTTCGTCGATTGTTTTCCAATTTTCACGCAGCCAATTGACAGCATTATCAAAGACATCAAGTGTTTCATTGCTTCGTGGATCACGATAGCTATAGAAACAGAATGTTCCGTTCATGTCTAATTTGGCGCCAGCACCATATGCACCGTTTTGTTCACGCACCACCGGCAATAAATATTTTGATGTTAATATTCTCGATAGCACTTGCAACGATGCATACTTGTTACTTGTATACGGAACGGTTAAAATGGCCTTTGAGCAATAGTTTACTGGTAAATTAACAACGTGATGCAATGCAGTAATTGAATCCGCATTTCGGCGTAGTTGTTTCGATTCGATTTCCTTTGGCGCTCTGATGCGATTCGGATCAATGCATGTCTTGATGTCGTTGGTAAATTGATTAAATTCTTTCATTACATCCGCCTTATGCCATTCAGATACATTCAATGCATATTTCATGGTACATTGGCTAAATAATCGCTGCGCTGTTTGTTGGAGTTGGGCTAGAATTTCGTCAGGTTTTTTGTCGGCGCTTAATTTTTTCATGTATTCGATGTGCCGAATTCCATTGAGCTGCGCTTTCAATTGCAGCGCTTCGGTGATTAATGAGGTGGCACCTTGAACTGCATACATATGACCAGTTTGTGCGATATCAGCTGTTAATGATGCAATGTATTCTTCGAGCAACACAGTGAATCGTTGCACATCAATCAATTGGAAATTCAACAAAAGTTCTTTTATCAAATTTAACATGTCGCCGGTGTTTTCATGCAAACAGTATGATCCAAATTGTACACCAACTTCATATTTGTTTACATCCGAAATATTATCGACAAAATTAAGATTGAATGAAATGCCCGATGTTTTTAAATTGATCATTTTATCGAGTTCACGATAGTCATAAGATTTGGTGCCCATTTTTGCAAAGACTTGTGTTAACAATGGCAACAACAGAATTTCCTCGTGTGACAAATGATCCGCATGACAAACGCCACGTGCATAAACAATGCCATTGGTATCGACAAGTGTCAGCTGAGTCGGAATCTTATTCAATTTGACATGCTGAATATTCAATTCTTCAACATCTTTTGATACATCATTCATCGTTAAACATGGCAGCAAATGGGTATTGCTTGGTATCTCTTTTTGTTCTTTGGCCAATTCATTTGTTATTTGGAATAATTGCTCGCGATCCGCTTCGGTGAGTTTTGAAACTTTTTCCGTCAACAATTCATCTTCCGATTTTTTCAATTTATCATCGTAAGTTTCATCTGGGCGCATTTTCACGGTCAAACGATGTTTATTGTCTTTAAAATATTCTTTTACTTTGCGTTGCAGGAATCCATCGTCGGCCAAATCACGTTTCAAATTCTCAAAATGCTTTCCAATATCCAATGCATTGAGAATGTCACTATCATGATTCCACGACGCAGTCAAACCGAATAGCAAATGCAAACCAAAGTTGGAAGTTTGATGTTTAATGCCCAGCTCAATGGAATTTATTATGCTTTGTACATGATCCTTATCAAAACCGTTTTGAATAACCCCGTCAACGGTTTGATCAAACACCTTTTCAACCAAGTCGAAATCTTTTGCGTTAATATTCTGCAGCGCGACTACAAATGTTGTATTTTTAAGTTGTGCATCGAATCCCGTTGAATCGCCAAATGAAGCGCCAGCAATTACATTTGGTTCAATCAATGTTTTGTAGAATGATGAATTGGGTCCCTTCACCAATAACTCACCCAATACGTTTAACAATAGAATTTCATAGGAATCTTTGATGTCGGCCAACACATACCCAATTGCCATTTGGCACTGTCGTTCAATGGGTGCGCCGATTGTATCAAAACGGCAGGTAACCTCTTTTTCTTGTGGCTCCGACCAACGTTCTTGCGGTGCGACTTTACTAAATGATGCATCCAATGGTTCATAACCAGCAAAATATTCTTCGTTCAAGTATTTCAATGACGGTAACACATCAAAATTACCATAGCTGAACACACGAGCGTTACTTGGGTGGTAATGTTTCCGATGAAATTCGATCAAGTTTTCCCAAGTTAATTTCGGAATGTCAACCGGCCAACCACCGGAAATATGACTATATGTTGTGTTTGGCAATAAATTATTCATGATGGCATAGCCCATAATTGCATTATTCGTTGCAAATGCACCTTTCATTTCATTAAATACAACACCCTTGAAGTTGATATCCGATTTAATATCGTTCAGATCACTATTTTCCAAGCGCCATCCTTCTTGCAAAAAATCAATATACCGTAAATTCGGATTGAAGACGGCGTCCAAGTAGATTTTCTGTAGATTACGGAAATCCTTTTCGTTTGTCGTTGAAAATGGATAGAGAGTATAATCTGGTCCGGTCATTGCATTCATAAAAGTGGCCAACGAGCGATTTATCATTTTAAAGAATGGATCACGCACCGGATACCGTTTTGAACCGCACAGTGCTAAATGCTCTAAAATGTGCGGTAATCCAGTCGAATCGTAAATCGGTGTTCGGAAATTTATCGAGAATAAATTGTTATTATCATTTCGATCGACGTGCAAGAATTTGGTGCGCAATTTCTCGTGGGTCAATGAATATGCGGTCATGTTATATTCTGGATAGAATTTTGATTCAACACAATTGAATCCATGGTATGTGGTGCCAATTTTCAATTTTTCTTTTTGCTTTGTGGTTGTTGTTGGAATGGTTTTGCCAGCAGCTACCACGGAATACGATCGAATTTGTACATTTTTGCTCCAGCCTCTTGCTAATACACTGAAATTGGAGGTTATGACGTAATTTATTGAGTTTTTTCAACAGAAAAATATCATTGAGAAATTGAAGTCGTCACTCACCGATTGAAATTACTGCACACGGACAGAAGCTGCATTTTGAAGTGAATTGCAAACTGAACTTTTGCACTTGAAAATCGTTATTGATAAGGAATTTCAACAAAACACAGTCTATTTACTAATGCAGGCCTTTCTTCAATATCGGCATTGATTTGACGTTTGACGATGGTTGTGGTCGATGATGAATTTCTTTTGCGTGACATACAATTGAAAACCTTTCAAAATACAAAGAGAACGATTGCATTTGTACGGTTTGGAAAATTATGCATATTTTCAAAAATGGATCGAAGATTTATGGTGTTATTTTTATTTGTTGGTTAACGACATACAAGGAATTTAATGTTGGAAACTCAATTTGATGAAATTCGATATTTCGTTAAGAAAGAAAACGATTTAATCTCATCAGCTTGCTTGAAATGATTTAAGATATAGGTCATTTCGTGAATTTATTCGATTCATCTGTTGATTGTTTTATTTAAAAAATGGAAATCTCTGCGTATTGTGTTAGTTGATATTAAATTCTTTATTTGTATATTATTCAATTAACAATGGTTTTATATTTACTAATAATGCTTAATTATGTTTTGTGGTGGCGTGTCTGTGATAATGTTCTTACATTAATTTTTTTAAACATTTTTTTTTTGGATGGAAAAGCGTTCGATAATTTATGTATACTCGTTGATTCATAAGTTTTCTTACAAATGGTAAAGTGTAAAATCGGGAATTTCCCAATCAAGAAAAAAAAAATTCCCGATTGTTCAAATTAGCAAAAACTATCTGTAAACCAAAAAACAAATGAGTAATAAATACGTAATTCTAAGAAAATATCAGGTAGTTGTTATTTTAAAATTTAAATATAAAAACCTAAAAGCCACAAATATTGAATTGAATGTAGAACTTTTAGATTTGTATTTTCATGAGGGTATAGATCTAAAAATATTCAGACAACAATTGAATTACGTACATATTTATACATGCCATTTTATGTTGTTTTTTTAATATTTTTGTTTTTTTTTCTCCCGAAAAATTGGATGTATAGTCGAATGTCCGCACATGTGAAAGTCGAAACTTGGGACTAGGTTTAAATAATTGTACCAAAAATGTACTTTATTGTACCGCGATTTATTTTTAATTGTACCTTACTCGTTTGGAGAATATTTGAGGTTCAAATTTCGGGGCACTTCAATTTGCCGGTCAACTAGCCAAAATAAAACTCAAAGTTAATTTTAAAAATTTTATGGCTGATAATAATTGTACCTAAAATGTACCTTCAAAACAACATCATCATAAAGTCATTACTTCGATGGTGTTCTTGTCTGATTAATTTTTTCTTTAATGTGTAGAAATAAAACGACCATTCTAACCGTAATTTTCACTCAAAAATGATATCCTAAACATACATGGGCAGAATGGTTTGAAATTCCTCCTTAAATCGTTCGAGCTTTGCCCTTCCAAGACCTTTTTCCAAGAAAGTAAAGTTATTTTGCTCTTCAATTTTTGTCTGAGATAATTTTTCCGATTTGTTAGGGTTTTTTTATTCCCCCTTAAATTTCGACAGTGTCCATGTATGATCATAGCTAAATATAATACTGTAATAATTAAAATTTGGATTTATTTTTTAAGTGTTTATCATGTTTATTTTAAAAGAGACGCTATCATAGAAAAATACATCTAAATTAACATTAAAACTAAGTTATATTAGAATACATATTGTTTGGTTTGATGAATT
>NW_022198157.1:1210203-1231494 GCF_009176525.2 Contarinia nasturtii | reverse complement strand
TTTACATTGTAGTAAGCCTATTTTACACAGATGGCGTTTTTCTGTAAGATATGTGACGTCACAATACAATCATATTGACTGCGCTCATCTCTCGTTTCAATGCTTTTATGATGTTCCATTGTAGTCAATTATTTGTAAAGATGAGAGTAGTGTGTCGTTATTGATAAAATGGCTTTACACTCGTTGAATTGGCACTTGGCCGGAAATTGTTATTTCATAATGGAACGCGATAGATCCATGCGAATGAAATGCTCAAAACACATCGAGCGACGAGTGAGAATCGTCATCACATTTTCATGAATCAAGTAGTTTGTGTGTGAAAATTGCCGACAAAGCACTTGTATAGGACAATCAATACATGATCTCTCCCAATATCATCAATTCACAAGCATTTTTATTTCTGTTTCGCGAACCATTTTTTTCTTCTTCATTTTTACACTGAACAATAGACAAAATGTACTTGAAGGATGATGCTTGTGTATATGATAATCGAATAAAAATAAGAAAAAAAGAAAAGGACCTGAAGGAATGTGAACAATGACAACGATGAATATGATGATAAAGACGATGTCTATAGTTACATTGTCGTAAGGTTTGACATCCACTGTACAAGAATGTATATACATCGACAGCCACGTCAACTGCAGATTTCGATATGAAAGTTCTGAAGTTGTTTATCGACCGATTTATTTTTACATTTATTTTTTGATGCAGAAATTCTGATTTTCTCCAAACAAATGCTATTCGAGTCAAACCTTTTCGGTTCGAGTTTCTTCGAAACTCCAACGCACTTTGCACTGAATAAAAGTCACAACCCATTATCTGAATATTCCCATACGCATTAATTATGCATTCGCACATTTGGGTGAATGTACTACTAGTCTATTGCGAGTGAGAAATAAAAGCGTCGTACGTGAGGACAGACATTTGCGTACAAATTCATTTTTGGCAATTTGCCGATCGACTTACATTTACAATCGTATGTAATCGATATCGATTTGTTTTCTCTCCGAGAAAAGTTTTTGCTTGTTTGTTTACATTTGACTTTGTTATGATAGGTTATGGTTTAGTATAAAATATGCAGATCTGTAGAACGGAGAGAAATCTTCAATTTTCATGAACTATCGAATACGATGAACCATTAATAGATTCCATCATCGAATTACAAGTCATCGTGGCCTTTTTTGTTTTGATTCCGACTATATGATACTGTCTCATTGACGAAAATAGCTGTTTTGTTCGAGTATCGAATTGAATAACTCATTAAGAAAAAATCTATTTTGTTTTTGTTCACTTATCACTTGTTTGAGTATCGGCAACTTTGCCATCGCAAGTATTTCACTCTGTTCTAAATACCTTCGAGCCATTATAATTAAAATCACAAAACAAAATCAAAATGACATTTCGGTCGTTCGAAAATGATCGAACAAAAAAAGTTAATTCGAACAATTTCTAATTTGGTTACGAAAACATGCGTAATGGCTCGTTTAAAATCTTTATTTAACGTTTTTTTTCCTCCGTAGGCGTGTGAACGGATTGTATAAATACCAGTTGCATCGACTGCCATCAATAGTTTGAGTGTACAAATCATTCGATACAGGTTGAAAATCAGAAAAATACTTTACCATGTCGAAAACAAACGAACCATACTTTTTTGAAAAGTACTTCCCATCAAGTTATCATCTAACATTTCACGCGCCGATCCAAAGATATCCAGGACCATTAGGTTATAATCGCGAAGAGCTCGAGCAAAAATCGAAAATCTCCAAGGATGAATTTCGTGTGTTTTTGGACGTGAAAGATTTTACACCGGAAGATTTGAGTGTGAAAACGATTGACGAAACGGTTATCATTGAGGGCCGACAGAAGAAAGCATATGGAAGATTGCCGAGCACATTTCATCGCCAATTTAGATTGCCGGAATTTTTTGATTCGGAAGATGTCATCGCACGAATGTCGGACGATCATATTTTAGAGATTCGAGCCAAACCATCGACACAGAAAAAGTTCCGCCATTTAGAAGAATTGAAAACAATGGACAACGTTAATAGAGTTAAGTAAAGATTGTTCAACACATTATTGTCGATTTCTTTTTGCTGCTGAAACACAACGCTTGCCAATGGATTTTCTCTGAACTTTTTGCGAAAATTTAATTTTAAAAAAATTGTCATTTATTTTGAAGAAATCGTTGAAAATTATAATTAAAGTTTCAGTGATACGATATGTCCAACAAAATGCATGGGAATGTTTAGAAATCTTTTTTGTAGATTTTTTTCCGCTGAATAAAACAACAAATATTTATAAAATAAAAAAAAAGTGTTTGAGAAACAATCTATTTTATTTCCAGAAATTAGTTTTTTCTAGCAAGATGGCATTAGTTTTTGGGCGAAATTGACAAAATATATCATAAAATCAAGTTTTTCTTATCAAAGGAATCTTTTGTAAAATAATGTATTCAAGCAACGCACCCACCAAATGGTAATATAACCGATCCATTGGATTTTGTTAAAAGAAACCTCAACAAAAGCTGATAACTCAACAAATTCGAAAAATATCGTATTTTTATTTTTCGTACACATGGTATTATTGTGTGCAATCATGTGCAATCGTTGAATGTCTGAGCATTTGAATCTATTTTTATCATTCAATTTGAATTCGTTTAAAAGAAATTCAATCGATTATGTACATGCGAAGCGATGCGAAGTTGTGCAATTTACATACTTCACTGCACACGTACACATGACACAGCGGTCAAATGTAAATAAACTGTCAATCGAATCTAAATAAATCTTTCAACGCTCAGCTGAGTCAACGAATCAAGTTCTTCATGGGACGTGCGCAAGCACAATGAATTGTGCCAGAAACTAGTGTCGATTTCCAAAAATTACCCATAAATTCAGAATGTAGTCATAATAGTAAAGCCTTCAATCTTCATGAAAATCATAATAATCAATTCGTGAAGATTCTCTTCCTACGACATAATCGTATAATATTTATTCAATTCCAATAGATTGCATTTGATGAACAAGGTCGATCGAAAATTGCCGACAAAGCACTTACTACGTGGCAATAAATATGATCTGAAATTCACATCATGCAGTTATATTTTTATTTACACGACCGTTTTTTCCGATGCCAAACAATGAACGAAAAAAAGGGAACCGCTCGAATAGTGAATATAATCGAATGAAAGGAAAAAGCTGACAGAATGCGAACACTGATGATGACGACTACGTCGTCAACATTAGCTACAACAACGTCTTCGATTTATAAAAAAAGCGCAATGTGCGAGGCAACAAGCATCATCCATTGTTCGAAGTGGGTATAAAGTAGAATTTATAGATGTCAATAGCAGATTTAGATATGGATTTTTTTTCTACTCGCAATAGACAGCTTTAATAAACAGACAGCTCAAGATTAAAGCGAACAGTAAAAATGGAACCTTTTTGATGCCATTTTCTCAGTTCGAATGGTGCACGTACCCTATACACGATTGAGGTACTTTGTTGTAAAGTCGCCAAAATGAAAGCTAAGCGCATCGAATGTACTTTAACACAACAATGTGGCAAGAAAACTCATGGCGCGACCGAAGTTTTCGATGAACAATACCAATTCCGAAAATGAAATGAATAAGAAGCAACGAACGCGAATTACGATTTTCATTTGATTCATAAATCCTTTGCAAACGATAAATGCATTCTCGCTTTTTCGAACGAATGAAAAGCTCCTTCTTTTGGTTAACTCATTTTGTATGGTGGTGGTTGTTGTTTTTTTCAGTATTTGAAAAGTTTTCGCGATGTCGCACTGTGAAATGTATTTCTATTGTTTTAGATGATGTAAATTGTCGCAGACAAAATTAAGTCCTTGAAATTGGTCTGGTGACAACGTCAATTTTTGAAATGAAAAACACAACACAAACATTGTTTACATTTCATTATATATATTTTTTCATTTCGTTTTTTCTTTTGAAACATATGAAAATGTCTCAGGCTAATCTCTTCATATTTGTTGTGTGTCAACATTGTATGAACAAAAAAAGATCCGAATAAACTTCAACGATCAACCTACTTCGCTACACATCTTTCTCTATGTAAAACATTGACATACACATTTTTTTCTTCTCGAAAATCGCATTTGTTTACAGCATGTCTTTGTTTACAAAGTAAAATAAATGACTGGAATTCTTCTTCGGCATTGAAATATATGAGCGACGAAAAAAAAATCAAAGCAGATGACAAAAAGAGTTGCAGAATCAAATGAAAGAAAAAAAATGAATTTGATCTAACGATATAAGGGATTTTTTTTCATTTCGCCGTTTGTCAGTTTCATATTTTGATATTGAATTCAAGGACGAAACAGCACGGGTACCCGAAGTCCCATTTGACGACGTGCTAAGAAAAAGTGATTGCGAGATACAGTTTTAATAGATGGAAAAATGATGGTTAAAATGGCACGCATTATTATATGTTTTTGTTTGTTGTTTTCTTTGACCGACTTTCGTTGCATCAAGTCTATGAAGTTTTACGAATGAAGACCAATTTCAATCTCTTGACTTTTGATGATAAAACTGAAATGAAATTGTCTATCTTCGAAAAATAATCGAAAAATTCGTTTGCCATCAAACACATGTACATGCATTTTTCAATGAGAAAATCAAAAATCGAGAAACACAATTTGAAAGAGCATGAAAACTTTTTCTCTCGTACATACACGAAACAACACAATATTTCAGCTACGAATTTTCAAACGTAATCAGAAATCGCTAGAACGCGACTGAAGTTCTGTCGGCCGAACATGTGAAAAATCACACATGCATGTGAAATGTGATAAACCGGAGATGAGATGGCTTCCAGTACATATGAAATTGTTTAACAAGCGCGAAATATATATCGCTGATGAGAGGATCCCCAAGTGAATTTAGATTTACGCTTCGCCAACTTTTGATTGTGTTATTCAAATTGCCGGAGAAAATGGTGAGCAAGAAATAGAAAAAAAGTGGTGGTGAAATTGATTGGACCATAAACTGGTGTCTAATATAAATTTCACTGGCCTAGTCGCTCATATTGCATTCCATTACCATTTGGTGGAATTTTGATGGGAGATACATATGTATGATAGATGACACATAGGCGCATGTATAGCATCATATATCTCATGGCTTTCTGCATTTTTATTCTATTTCACACTCTAACTCTTGTTATCTTTTTTCTTCACAAAACGAAGTTTGGCGAATGTTGCGTGCTTGATGCTGATTTTATGCCAAATGACCTGACAACTAACCCAAAAAATATGTCTATCTCAAAACAAAAATGCGTGTGTACGTAAAGTCATGCCCAACAGTAATTGCAGTGCAATAGACTTGATGATGTTCCAACTTGCTTGGCAATCATCGTTTGCAGTGAAATATTAATCATATTTATCATCGAAAGTATTTTATTCACATGACTCTCATATGGCACATAGTTCAAAAGCCAGGAGTGTATATGCAAGTATGTTGAATTAAAATGAATAATTAGCCATAAGCTGAGATGATGCCATCGGTCAGGGTGAAAGTACATTATTCCAGAAAACATTTATTAGACCCTCTGGGTGGTTATAATATGTTTTGTTGTTGAGCATTCGCCCAGAAGAAAGATGTCCCTTTTGGAACGGTGCACGAGTTTAATGGAAAATAGTCAATTAATCATTATTAGGCGAAGCCAAATTGTTATTTTCTGCTCATGTTTTGTTTGTGTTCCACAGGCAGATCTTTGACCTATTCGCTGTACATCAATCAATCAAGATGTTTTCAATGCAAAGCTTCACCTTTATCTCACAACGAACAAGACATAATTACGAACAGTCTATCATCTATCTCACAATCTCGTGCACAGTATGTGTCACATTTATACGCTCAGCGTGTATTTATGCACATCCATAGATAGAAAAAACCGTTTCGTTTAATCATTATCGATGAGTATATTTGGAGTGTATCTGGAATGGTGATGATAACTCAAAGAATTTGTGGTATTCCATGAAGAAGAAAAAAATTCTCACTCCGTGTCATAAAAATCGTATGAAAGCTAAAAAAGCGGAAATTTGCATACAATGAAATATTGGGTCAACAGCGTCTCTTCTTCAATCGAGAGCTTTTATTCAGGGATACGAGTGTGTGCTTCCCTCTTCACTTTGCTCTCTTCCATCGAACCCAATCAATAAATTGCTTTCATTTGAAGTTCGTGAAACATACTTATGGGTTCTGTGACATCGCAAACGCTGAACCAGCATTATATTCCGAAAGCAACAGCAGCAGCAAAATTAACGACACATTTCACGAGTGGATCGCCAAACGAATCGCATTCATTGGGAATGTTGTCAGTTTCGCGGAGAAGATAATAAAAAAAAACGAACCGAAGACTTAATATTGATTGAGTTTCAGCGAACGAACAAGAGCAACCCAAAACGAAGGAGAACAAACAAAAAAATTAACTGTGAACGTGTTCCCATAATGCCAAAGCGCTTCGGGTTTTATTTGTTTGCATTACGTCGTAATGGTGTAGCATCATAAAGTAAGTCGTTTTAATAGATTGTGTGCATTTGTACGCATTAGCAACTTTTATATTACGTGCCAAGCAGCCAATGTCTAATGTCAACGATGAGTCGCATGTTTACTCGTCTTCTTTATTCGGAGATGAAAAACAGTGAATAAGAAGTAAAATGGCGAAGCAATTACAAAATTGCCAAGCTTAAAAAAGTGACGTTGACGCCTTGCACATTTTGAGCTATTGTTCTGTTGCACATTCAAGGCATAATTAAATAGTAAATTGAAAACCCCTTCCGACATTTCTGGTTGAAAGAG
This sequence comes from Contarinia nasturtii, assembly GCF_009176525.2. Lineage (NCBI taxonomy): Eukaryota > Metazoa > Arthropoda > Insecta > Diptera > Cecidomyiidae > Contarinia > Contarinia nasturtii. Next base: position 1,224,656 of record NW_022198157.1, on the reverse strand, counting down.
CTCAAATCCATATACACATCAACGCGTTGTTGCATTCAAATATCGTGTCCATTATTTGAAACCATGTGTTTGTGGCATTCACCGAAAACACGAAATCACCACCAACTATTTGCCTACATTGAACATGTGAAACAATAAGATGATGCACAAAATAACATTCAATTAATTTCCATGGTGCAGCATATCGCAAAACTACAAGACTTAAGTCATCTCTCTTTTACGAGTATTTTGTAAACGTTGCATATACTGCTAGGGGGAATTATCTATACGTTTTTTTACCGAATATACTATAAATAGATGAAGACATCGCAAGTATGCCGCATATACGCTGCATATATGCGTATAAACCACATATATTCGGAGTTATTTGCAAATATTCTTCGGTATATACGGTTTATATTCTTATACGCAGCATATTCGTAACTTATTTTATTCGATATTTTCCCCTAGATATACTGTCTCTTCCATTCTCTCCGATTCTCTATGTCTCCGTGGGTGGTTGCAAGTTATGCAAAGATGTTCTGTTAAGCTTCAATGTGCAAATTCAGCTGAGAATTTAAATGCGAAGCGCACAGGCGACGAAGCAAACGACAGAGAAAAACAGAGTTAAAATGATTTTCATAACAGCATAAACCTTCTCAAACATAATTTTCTGCATTTGATTGCGTCAATTCACTGACACAACAAAATCGAGTTTTGTGCATTCCATGCGAATTGCATCAAAAGTGAACAACATTAAATCAAAGACTACATTGTTTGTATCCAGATGAAAAGCAACACCAAAATAACCATTTCGAACAGCGGCAAAAGCACCACAATCAATATACAAATGGAAACTTTTCAGATTAGAAAATATACATCCACATTCAAACAAAATACGATGTTTCACATCGCATATAAAAATTGTAAACAAAATATTTCAAATGCTGTCGGTTCGTTAAAGTTGAGTGGCTACAGTTAAGCTAGACAGACATAGTGAATAAATTTGGATAATATGGCAGTCGTACAATGAGTATGCAGTAAGTAAAACTCAATTTTCTAAATCCAATAATCTTTTGAGTACAATTTTTTTCTATTCTCTTGTATTATATGCGAATGGCCATCATCTTGTGAATAAATTGGTTGACCACTTCGACCGAATGACTCATTTCCATCTCGAGAATGTGCAGGAAACATTTCAAAATCTAATTTTGAATAACGCAGTTTAACGATTTCCATCAAAATGAAATGTGTTTTTTTTTTGTTTTATTTCGCGCCGTGCATAAGTTTCCGCATCAATGAACATGGTGTATGTGCGTTTCATTGAATATTAAAATTGAATCTCACACCTCCATGGTGACAGGTATGGCAAAATGTGAAATTAGAACATAAATTGCAATGCGAAATGTGTTTCTCTCTCACATCCGCACGCAATCACAATATAGTATTGCGAGGCATAAAAAAAAATCTGAAATTCAATTTAAAATTGAAGGGATCGAGTGGATGCGCGCGGGGAAGTCCCAGTCCATGAAAGTACAAAATAGCTAAAAAAAGATATTTTTTTTGTTCAAACTCTGAAACGCCCTTGAATAATAGAGTTGAACACAATTTTCTCTTCGTATCCCTATGCCATTTACACTCACACAAATATACCTCTCTCTCGTTTCCGCTATTTGTTCGATTCTTTTCTAGTTTGTTTTTGCTCTCTCCAGGGAATTTATATTAAAATTATTTTTTCCATTTTGGGAATGTGCTCCGTATATAGTATGCCTGCGTTGAACACTCTCTGAGATTGCTCTTCAATTTTGAACGAAATTCTTGGAAAAAAGGACTACATTTCATATGAATGCATATTTTGTAGCTCCAATCATGTGCATTCCAGGGTCTTATTATTGGTATAAGGATAAAGTCTCTACCTGTAGACACATCGAATAACCAAAAGGGTTATGACTCCTATACAGAGAGAAAGGGAGGAGGAGGACGAGAAAAAGAGAGACACACTCGATTCGCTTTGCAAATAGCAAGCACCGGATGAAGGGATGAATGCAATTGCAGTTTATGTATATTAATAACAACAATAATTTAATGCGGTATCAAACGTTCGCTACAAATTCCCATGGCAACGATTTTCTATTAAATTCAATTTACCTAAACCACATTTTGATGTGCAATAATTCGATTGCGCATTGTGTTTGTCGGTTGTGGTTGAAATTAATGAGTTGGGAAAATTAAGCTGCAGCTGTACAATACGTACACTGTATTCGACAGAATGAAAATTCATGAAACAAAAATACCTTCAAAAGATTGAATGTGAAAAGTTTCTGCACAGATTTCATTAAATCGGAGAGTGGTTCATATACAATATTTTTTCTTTCTTGTGTGTCGGGGAATGAATAAAAGAAATTCTTTAAAAGTTATTGTGAAAGTAAAAAAAGAAGACCTCTAGCAACAAAATGTATTAGGAACATTTTTGAAATTTTCTCTATTCTATTTAAAACATAAAATTTTATAGCCACTCTAGTCCGGCTGCAGTAAGTGCTGTGCTTACTCTTACGTCGTATTTTTGTCGAAGTGTGCACTTGAAGCGCTACTGCATTATTCACCTCCATTCACTTTTGGAGTGTGTTTTTCTTTGTAATCTAATTTCATTTTGTGCAACCCATGTCGTACTTTTTTTCTGTTTCATTGAAATTAATTCCCAAGAAAATGCTATAAAGCGTTACTACGTGTTGAATGGTTAAATCCAACCTACGATAAAAGTGAAATTCGTTTGAAGGTTTTCATGCTGTGTGTGTTCTGCATTATATTTGATTTCATTTGTTTCAAGCTCCCTTTGAAACCTCAACGTTGATGAAGTATATCGTTAGGTTAGATGGGCGAAAAAATGCAGACACTGTAACATTTCATGGGAAATGGAAAGGCAGAGAGTGTGAGAGATAGAGAGCGAAACCAATTAAATTGCACAGGCATTTTTTCTATATTCAAGATTTATGGTTGAATATGCGGTTGTTTAACAAAGCTTTCTCGTCTTTGTTTTCTGACTTTCTATTGAAATGCTAAAATCTTTGCATTGATAATGAGCATAAAATGGGGGAAAATTATCAAGTAAAAGCTTTCACTAATTTTCATGGGATTTTCTTTTGAACACATTCAACACAAAAACACTCAGTCATTCAATCGCAATTCAAGCGACGTAGGTCGAATTCGAATGTAATGCCAAATATTAAATGTATCGAATCGCACGTCGACATCATTTGAATAAATTGAACGAACCGAAACGCAAAAAATATAGATTGAGTCTTCTGTTTGCCATGGCATTTTTGCTGTTGATTGGCAAACATTGGGCTGGTGTGTATAGAATATATCGCCAACACCAATTCGGATATGAAATAAAAATCTCAGTTGCATCATTGTGCGTACTCTGGCTACAATTACAATCATTTTTATTTGTGGGGCCATAACTCGAGGTACGTGCTATTATAGCTTACTATGTAACACTATATCATTCAGTAGAAGTGTTTCTAATTTCATTTTCGTTCTAGTCGACATAACGTATTTTCGTCGTAATAACATCTACATCATCGGTTTTATTTTTTGCCTATTCATTTGATGACCATCGCCTATTCATTTCTTTCACTCTCTCTCTCTCTCTCGTTATTTTTTCCAAATGTTCATCACACATATTGCACGGAACGACCTATTAGTGTAACAAAAAAATAACAGAATCACGTACGCACATACAACCGGATCGCTTTAACGATGTCGTGGAAAAATAAGCACCAAAGAACAATAATAATATAATAAATGACCGGCGAATATATTGTAACAATCATCGCAGTTTTTCCATACGCGCCGAAATTTTTTTTTTGGTATAATAGGTCTTTGTACTGTCAATATCGACGCCGCTTTGAGTCTGAAGAGTCTTTTTTTTCTCCTATTCTCTTTCGCTTTAAGTTTCGTTCTCGGAATGCTTGTCGGGGATTCGCATTGATTATGCATTTAACGAGCTTAACTATGCTGTTTTGACGGAATGTGTGTTCCATTGTTTTCATATTAAATGGCGTGTAGAAAAAAGCCCATAGCTTAAAACGCAACTGCACACCATACCTATGGCCAAAGTTATTTCGTCTAGCGCAATGCTCATCCATTTAGATGATACAATTAAATGTGCCCGACGAATTGGTGTGAAATAGCATTTACGTGTGACATCACGAGGGAATTAAAAAGAGATTTTATGGGCAAAAACGAACGAACCGATCTTTTATCGTCTGCAAAAGAGAGTGTCTCAACTTAAATTAGCTTGAATTGTCTCCCCCTCTGTACCTCTTTCTCTCAATTTCTTCACCATCTTCTACTTTATATCTATCGCACAGATTTTTGCCCCATTGTTGTTGTTTTTCCCGACTAAAGGTTCATTTGAATCCAAATGGACGCATAAGTTTATATTAGTGGCAATAAAGAGGATCTCTTTTATTTTCAAAATCGATTCCATTTAACTGTTGACTTCAATAGTCGTTGTCGCACTTCCAAACATTCAATACATGCATGTATACAAAAAAAGTATCTCTTTCCAAATTCACAGTTCGCATGGTAATTGGCTCGATTTTGGTGAAATGAAATAGAAAGATTTATGCATCGATACGATGGCAATTTTGAATTTGAATTAAAATCAAATATTCAAATTCGAAAAACCATTTCGAAAGAGAGCGAACGAGATAGAGATTGAACGGAACCTTTTGGGCGTATAAATTGGCGCAATTTTCCACATCAAAAATCCATGTCGCACATATATCTCGCACAATATTAACTCAAATGGAAATAGATTACACATATATATATATATTTGATTTGCAGTGATATACAACACCCATTGCGATTTTCATTGGCTTTGTGTCTTTGTGGTGGAATATTTCGAGTGGAAAAGGTCATTTCTTTGATCTAGCTTTTGCCATTTCACATCTTCTCCTCTAAATAAATGCCTAGACGAAATTGCATGACACGGTCAAATGATTCAATCTCAAAAAATAGAATTCGATTGATAAATTGCCAATGATGACTGTCTGCCTGTGTAACATATTGCAAAGAAAATAAATGGAAATTGTTGTTAGAATTAGTGGTATGAAAGCCATTTATGAGTGACAGCAATAAATCAATCTGGGAGCATCGTCTTTTCTCATATACACGCACATACGGATCAACCACGACTTATTTTAAAGTCAAATCCACTTCAAGCATATGTCTATCTATAGGAGTCTTTTATTAAGAGGGCATCTCGAACAGAAATCAATGAATTTTACAAAAGCCAATTAAAACTGTCTAACAAAGTTAAAGGCGCTTGTATCTTCATCATTCGCTTTCAAAATCGATTGAACCTTGTTTTGTTGAAAAGACTCAAGTCGTTGAAATTTCATTCTCTCCTACAATTTTAATGAAGTACAAGTTGAAGATGGAAAAGTCTGTTTTAGGTAAATATTTTATCATCTTTTATTTGAATTTGCTTAAAATTTAAACCGAAAAGGAAAATGTCAATTTGAATAAATGTACGAAAGCCGCACTAATTGGCAAATATGAATTTGAACAAACATCTATGACATATCTATATGTGTATGCCTACGTGTGAATGTATTTATGTGTATATGTAGATCGTATCAAATTGATAATATCAATATTTAACCTTTACGCTGTGATTTAAACAACAAAAATATCATTGTTTCTCGACAAATATGATAAAGACCGAATAAGTATTTCTAGAACATGTGCATATATTTTTAACATTAAAAATACATGTAAAAAATCGAACGTGGAAAGAAGTAGTATTGTGGCAACACATACTGAGAGCACTGTATGTACAATTTTCACTAATATTGTACGTAAAACATCTCAATACACTCGACTACACGATAAGCAGAAACTGTAGCGAACTATCGTGGAATTTGGAAGATCTAAGCAAACATCTGTAATCGAACCATGATATATTTCTATGAAAAATTGTTATTATTATTTTTTATTTATTTTTGCGTATAAAAGTGTTAACTGAAGCTGAATAACCATCAGTTGGACTTTATCATTCGAATTCAACTCTAATTATTATTGGATATTTGCAAAAGTTCCAATTTTTTTACTTGAAATATATCGATTTGACATATTCTCCATGTGTATCGGTTTTTTGGTAATAGTTAATGGTCAAGATCAATACAAAGTAGTAACAACCAAAAGTGGCCCGGTAAAAGGTCAGCTTGAAAAAACAGTTTGGCTCGAGAAACCATTTTATTCTTTTAAGGGAATTCCATATGCAAAGCCCCCGGTCGGTGAGCTTAGGTTCAAGGTATGAATTTAAGATAAGATTATATCAACTGGATCACTCAGAGAAAATGTCACTTTTTAAAGAATTTTATACCATTTATATCATATTTAATAAAAAAAAATTTCTTAGCCACCCGAACCAGTAGAAGCGTGGAGTAGTCCGCTTGATGCATTTGAATATGGAAATCGGTGTGCTCAAAAATTCTTAATATTTTCTGCAACATCAGAAAATTGTCTGTTTCTTAACATTTTTGTCCCAGGTGAGGCTTCTGACTCGTCCTTCATTAATACAGTTGACTTAACATTCGAATTCATTTTCAAAAAAATCATTTTAGCGCTGATTAATGAGAAAGAAAATTTACCGGTAATATTTATAATACATGGAGGATTATTTGCTGTAGGATCTGGGGAAGATCGGTTTTATGGTCCGGATTTTGCAAACGAACATGATATAATCCTTGTAACTGTAAACTATCGTCTTGGAATATTTGGATTTTTGTCATTGGGAACTCCCGAATACTCCGGTAATATGGCATTGAAAGATCAGCAAATGGCTATGAAATGGATTCACGAAAATATCGAAGCTTTTGGAGGTGACAAAAAACGCATTACCATGTTTGGTGTGTCGTCAGGTAAAAATAATAAAATACTTTAACGAATCGAAATTGTTATGAAAGTATCTTTCACTTTCTAAAAACACTTAAGGTGCACAAAGTCATGGTTTTCACTTACTTAATGCCGAGTCGTCAAAATATTTCAATCAACAAATTACCATAAGTGGAACATCAAATAATATAAAGAGTTTTAAAACTGGCGACCATCGATGTTTGATGGAGATCTTTTATGCAAAACACAATTCAGGCAAACCAAACACTAAGAACTTGATTGATTTTCTACAAAAGGCGGAAGTCGAAGATATCCTGAATTTTAATAAACAAGCTATCAATGGGTTTATTTCACCTTGGACTCCGATTGTTGAAAGTAAGGAACATCTTTTCAACTAATTACATTATTGCTAATTTTTGGAAACGTATTTTGACTCACTAGCCAGTGGATGATTTGAGTTAACTTTCTGTTCAATTTCTGATCATTTCGAAGGTTGCAGTTTTTTCTTCTACATACTTTTTTTATTTCCAGAAAAAAATGCGAAAAAACCATTTTTTACTGAAGACCCAATGAAAACATTTCAAAAAACAAAGAGTATAAGCAAAGCCACACTCTTTGGCTCTGCTCAATATGTATGTTTATAATATTCTTTGTCTGATTTTGTGTACTTCACTCCACGCAATTATTCTTTATCTAGGAGCATCTATATTTCATCCGAGGATCAAATTATTCCAAACCTCAAGTAATTGATGCTTTTTTGAAAGATTTCCACATTGGCTTGCCAATTTTCGGATATTATACAACAATTTGGAAAAAAGTAAGTCGAGATATGCAATTTTTTGCTCTTGATTATGACCATTTTATTCGATTTTTAGCCTAATTACCTTGAAGGTGTTTTGCATGAAATTAAAGAATATTATTTTGGAAAAGCAACAAATGATCATGAACGTGTTATCCAACGACTGATTCTGGATTCGGATATAACCTATTCATATTTCCAGGAAAAATGGATGGAACAGCATGTTGCCATTTCCAAAAAAGATACATTCTACACTCGGTCAGTGTATTTTCGACACAAAATTAATTTAAAAATGGTTTTTGATGTTATTTTTTCTTTAGATTTTCCGTTTCAACGAAAATAAATCCACATGAGATAAAGGCAGCCGCTCACGCCGACGAATTATGCTATTTATTCAGATGCAATAAATTAATCGATTACTATAAACAGATTAAAGCGAATAACAAACATGACCCAGATTCTTCAGAAATTCTTCAAGTGATGAACAACATGCAATCGTTATATTATAATTTTGTAAAATACGGGTAATGACAGTTTCAATGAATTTCAATTTTTCCCTTTCATAATTAACTCTTTTCTTCAGAACTCCCATACATGATGGAAAACCGATTCGAGAATTTAAACCTGTTCAACAATCAAGTTAAGCGAATCAATTTAATTTTATTGATGTGACAAATGCGGGCTTGATCGCAAGAAAAGCGCCAAATGCAGACAGAATCCAGTTTTTGGATGATATAATAAAAAAAGTAAGGAAATTGGTCAATAAGCACAAAGAAACGCCTAAAGACACACCACTTCAGCAAATGTGTGACTTAATCAAATCAGGCACATGGTAGCGAATTGAATGCGTTGCAATAGATGGAGAGTACAGACCTTTGAATTATTTATACATGGTTTAAATATCAAAAATCAAATGTTTTCCTTATCTGTTCTCTCATTTTATGACTCGAGTCTCTATTAATCTCCTGTATGTCATTTCATTCTTATCAATATCAAGAGTATAAAAATGAAGCGAGCAAATAAAATTAGACCCCCCACACTTAATCTTTTTATAAATAATGCACTCCATGTGATCTAACCTTCATGATTTACGTAACAAACAAGACAAATACGTCGTTACAATTAAATCGTTTGACATGTGAATTTATTATTATTATTTCCTTGCACTCAACGCCTAATCTGATAAGCTTTTTTTTGTACAAAACTTCGTCAATAGAATTCCAAATAAATATCATCTTTGTTTTGATCACAATTTAAATTCAACAAAATTATTCGCTAGATTTGCACCTATATCAGTGTAAACAAATGCTAAAAAATTGATTATGGAACATGGGGATTACAAAAATAGTTTGTTGATCACATAATCACGACCAGAAGATTGCTTTTGTGGCTAATCTCATATTGATTTTGCTTCATATCAAATTATCATTAAATTTATTTTGAAATAAATACATATATTTACAATTTTAATGAAGATTGATGAGTTATTATAACAAATTAAAAAGATCGAAACTAAGATTTAATGTATTCCAGCCAATTGATGAGTTTTTTTGCTGTTATTTTCGTATTTTTTTTGAATAAAATTTTGCTTGGTGGTGGAAATGGAATGAGACGTAAAAGTGGAACATTTGGTGCTCAACTGGACTTTGAAACTCTTTGATGAATATTTGGAATGAAAAAAGCTAGCACACCTATTACTATGAAGAAAAAATAAAAAAATTGTTAAAACAAACGAAAAGTATTGAATTGAACAATTTTTACATACCAATCAGATTTACGCCTGATAAATAAAACACCGATTCGCAATTTCGTTCCAATAATGAAGCGATTACATTTGTACCAACAACACCGCCCAAGCGTCCAAACATCATCAATGAAATGCAAATAGCCATTGCTCTGTCAATCAAAATGAAATGTCACTCACATTGTTCGTGATAAATTCTAGCAAAAAACTACCTCAAAGACGTGGGATATATTTCAACAATTGCTGCATTTATAATACTTCCAGCAACTCCACATGTAAAATGAACTATGAATAGATACCGCTGTAGATATGAAATATCGGTTAGCATGCATCCAATTCCACCTAAGCCACTAACAACTAAAATGAAGACTGATTTGAAGAAACGAACGTTAATTTTGGAATATTTTGAAAGAAATCAAAGTGGTAGCCTATTAAACTTACACAAGAGTGGAAATTTTCCAACTCTGTTGATAAGCAGACCCACCATAACTTGACCAAAGGCGAATATAATTTCCAAAATAATTCCCTGTTCCACTGTTGACAGATCTAGCTTCGAAAAACAAACCTATTGAAGACAAACTTATGTATTATAAAGTGTGATCAAAGAGAAAATGATTGCTAATCAAAACGCACTTGATTTTGTGTGCTCCGAATTTCAATTGCGGTGTTATTAACCGATTTCATGTTGATAATATCGCACATCATCATCTTGTGATCAATGGAACTGCCCGAATTGACTGCCATTTTGTTTAGAATTTCAGCAAAAAACATGAAAAATCCACTATTTGTCCAATAAATACCAAATTGTATAGCACACATCAAAAGAGTGGAGCGTAGATATGGCGGTTTAAAAAGTGGTGTAGTTTGAGTCCAAATTGATTTTAACAACGGATATCGACTTTGTTTGTTGTCCATCATCTGTTTTCTATTCTCAATCGACTCTTTTTCTTCGTCGATTTCAAATACTTCAAATTCCACCTTTCGACCATTATTCAATCGATGCATTTTTCGTAGAATCTGATATGCGCCGGTGCTTTTTCCTTGGCCAAGCACAAATTTTGGACTTTCTGGTAAAAAGATTAGTATCAGAGCTGCAATAAAACCAGGCGAGCTGCATACAACGAAATAGAGACGCCATGGTTTGTACGTAATGTCAAGCAATGGAACATAAAACTGCCAGTCTTGATTTATGACACTACCGGCAGCCAATGGTATCGAAATACATGAAATTCCAAATATTACTGAGGCCGCCAAAATAGCACGATTTCTCTGGATATTATTGTGAAATTCACCCAAATATGCATAAATGGTGGCAGAAAATCCAGAAACACTATTCAAAATTGAACGAAATACTTCAATCAATCGTATTCAACTAAAAAAATTCTCTTTTTCTTACAAAAATCCATTGAGGAAACGAAGTGTAGAAAGAATGTAGAAGTTTTGCACCAATGAAGAGCAAATAGAACAAAAGAATGCCAAAAATAATGTTGGCTGAATAATAGCACGCCTGCCTTTTGTATCCGACAGGAAGCCCCATAGATGAGACGAACAAATCGTACCGAAGAGAGAAGCAGCGGCCAAAATGCCCTTTTCACTTGTCGTTAAATTTAAATCACATTGTGAAACCGGAAGTATGAAAGCAATTGCACTTGTTTCCATTAACACCGAAAATAGGATCATGCCACTCAACACAATTACGATATAATTGAAGCATCCAAAATCTGAATCGAAAAGCAAATTCATTTGATATCAGTTATTTCTTCATTTCTATTGTCATATTATCATTTGTTTGTCACTCACTTGTTTTAGAAATGGCTTCATCCATAGAAATCTTCTTGGATGGTGGATCATTTGGCATTGTTTGAACTTTTTCACAACCTTTAAAATATCAGAACGATAATCTTTAATCATTCACATTTTTTATCAAATCCAATAAATATACATTACCATTTTCTAAATAAGCTATTTGGCACATTTTAAATATTTCATAAAAAAATGAAGTAAATGCGAAATTTGTATTCAAAATATGTTTTCTATAGATTTAAAATTCGTGAACTTGATACGCTGTCGACTGAAAAGCAAAACTTCAAAAATTGAAATATCAACTCTATAACTAAGCGCGAATAATAGCAAGAATGTGATGAGATTGAACACGAAGCTATATTTATGCGCATATTTCAACGCAAGCGCTATTACTGTATTCGTTTTCGTACGGAAAGGAACCGGGCACCAAGTCTTTTTTCAGTTCTTAGCGGTGTGCGCACGGCACTACGTCGAAATATGTTATTATGTATAAATACAAATGTATGTGTCTATCGTTTTCCGATAGCTTGTTGAATGCAATCTATATTTATCTAAGTGTTCTATTTGGCAATAAAAAAGCTCCTAGTGACGTCAACACAGGCTTATAGCATTTGTTCGTATTTTTTTAATTGAAAAAAATTAATTAAAGCAAAATTGTTCGTTTATACACTGTTGTGTTTCTATGCATTTATTACTCAAAAGAAATTGAAAGTAAGGAAAAAAAGAAAAAAAATTGGTCGCATTTTGAATTCTTACAAATACATTGATTCAATGATAAATTGATGATCGACGTTTATAATCGAATCATCACGGCGTAGTTTGAGCAAAATATATAACTGTTCTACAGTGATAAAAGCTATAAAAGCGAAACGCAAAGCTAATAAAGCATCTAATTCATATGAGTACCCCAAGCAGGCATACTCAGTGCTATCTGTAAGCAATTATAATGCACGATAATTTATTGAATGAAAAATAAAACGATTCGAATGGCGTGATTTGGATGTATGCAAAATATTGACTTACTTAAGATGTTTTGATTTGATAAAATTTAATGATAGAAGAAAACAGAGTAATACTTTGTGAAATGTTACGTAAAAGTTGAGAGAATTTGGTTAAATTATTATGAGGGGGAGGAATAACGCTATGGTTTTGCCATTTGAAACACTTTTATTGGTCAATTGGCTTGTGTTACTATAAAACCCAAATAAGATCGGACTATGGAGTATTGTATTCATTTACCAACTAGCTGTGTCAGCATGTATCGACGCTCAGTCCGATGACCGAAATTAAAACCAAACAAGCTGAACTAAATATACGCTGACGGTGCTCTCTTACTTGACTCATTCACTAATTGCCTTAAAATCAAAAGTACATTTTTTACAGAAAGATTTTTTTTTTATTGTCATTTTACATGTAGTTTCATATATAGTTTTCTTCACAAAACAGATGGTCGAAAGAGCCAATCGCAGAATTTGAATTCGATTTATAAATTGCAAGTGATAACTGTCTTTCTGTGTAGAACTGTAACAAATTTCAAAGAAAACAAATGAAAATTGTTTTTGGAATTAGGTGTCTAAAAGGCATATTGGCAGGCGCTCAATTTAGGCGCTTAGTCTTTCTCCATCTACACATATGCGGATGAAATGTGTCAAGATAAAAATCGAGATTTAAAGCCAAATCCACTTCAAATGATAGGTAGAAATCTTCAAACAGAAATCAATGAATTTTACAAAAGCCAATTAAAACTGTCTTACGAAGTTAAAGTCACGTGTGTCCCCATCGTTCGTTTCCGAAATCGATTGAACTTGACGTTTTACCGAAACGACATCTTCGTGTAAAATTTTAATGACGAATAACTCGAAGGCGGAAAAGTTTGTTTTAGGTTGAAAGGAAAAAATAAACATCGTAAATTCGAAATTGCCACGCATACAGAGCGGAAAATGAAAAGAGCAAAAAGCCATGCGAAAAGACAATTTTGATGAAAGCATGAAAGAGAAAACCCGCACTAATTGGCAAACAAGAAATTAAAACAAACAAAATGTTACATTGTGAATGTATGTGCAGATGTTATCGTCGAAAAAAAAGAAGATAAAACTGATAAAACTTGACAACATTCATGGGATTGTGTGTGAAAATCCACACCTCTGCAGTCGATTTTCCGAGTTGTAAACTTTATTAAATGAAATTAAAATAACTCCATGTAAAATGAATCATATATTCAAACATTGAGTGTGAATGCACAATTTTTTGAATCCGTTTTGCATATATATATATGGATCGGGAAGAGAGTTGTTTGTCACTTTTGGCCCTCGGTTTGTTAAAACTTCATTCACCGCCCGTTTCAATTTGCTTTAATTGTTATCGCTAGTTAGTTTTTGCCGTTAAAATTCATTTGCTCGATGTGTGTGTGGGTGGGTTCGGAGTGGTATAAAATTGTGTTGGGTTGTACATAAAAACAGGCCCACACTATGGCAAAAATTCAATATAAAATTAATTCAATTGTAAATGGGAAGAGTTTTTCATTTGTATGTCAATGTTTGGTGTGTGGGATGGTTCGAAAGGAAAAACAAATTATACAATGAATTGTTGTTGAATTCAATCGATGGAGGAAAAAAGCATGGACACATGGGAACGTACACAAACAATTCTGTGCAAAATTTTTGAGCATCGTCACATTCTGTTACATTCATTGAATTTTAAGAGCCGTACAATTGTTATTTACATTTTACACACATTAATCTTCTCCCTCGCCCCCCAAGTGAATGATGTACTTTGCAAGCGAGGTACATACAAATCAATTCACTACCGTTTACAAACATTTTCGCCGAAGCGTATGCATCTTTTTTCATTGTTGTTTGTTGTATCATTTTTGCACGGCAAGATGACGGCATTATAATTTCATTTGATTTATATTTATTCGATGCCATATTTCAAGCGAATTTTCACAAAACCGAAAATGTTGCCGTAACAATAACCAAAGGCAATATTACATGGTTATTAAGGCACAAATTCGATGTGATCAAAATTGATGTCAAGACCAATAACATGTGATGCGTGCGTGTTTGTGTACTCGGTGTACATATGACACATAAATGAGAAATTGACCGAGAAAATCTTTATAACACAATAAATAAAACCATATATAGCGTCGTATAAAAAATTGGAAGAAAATTGAATTTTCCGATGGACACCGGCCAGCATATAATTCACTCAAAAACA
>NW_022198157.1:891552-1205203 GCF_009176525.2 Contarinia nasturtii | reverse complement strand
TCATTCAAAGTGTGACACCATAACCCAGTAGTCTATGTGTTTTCATTAATGTCAAAGCCGTTTTTTTTTTCAAACGATGAAATATAGTCTAGTCTCTTGCAGTCATACGACTAAAAAAAAAAACAATTATAATTTATTGTTGGGAATTGTTTGCATTCCAAAGTTTTTGGAAACGGTTAAACAGCAGAGCAACGGCGTCATGTTTATTTTATTGATCAAACCCCCTGTTTCGCTCCGCATGAAAAATTTACCTCGAAACGCCGTTGTGCCGCTACAAGTACAGAAAAGGCGTTTATTTATGAACATAGCGTTTGCACTTTGTGACATTTATTTTGGGTCCGTAAAACAGATAATCGTTAAAAATTGTTTGCACATTTAAATTATCGCTGAAAAAATGGATAAGCCGTATGTTTTGTGTCACATCGAAAAAGCGGTGGATTTTACAATTTTCGACACTAGATGGTTACCGTGTTCGGCAAAATGTGTTGTTCTCGGAAGTAAACCGAATGGCAAAGGTGTCTTGCGTGTATTTGAAATGAATACTGGTCATTTGGATGTGGTAAAAGAGTATGAATACAAAACAACATTGAAAAGTGGTTCGTTCGGTGCAAATTCATTAAAACGAAGTCATATGTCCGTTATTAGTTTTGATGGTCAACTCCAAGTATTGGATTTAGAACGACTTGATGCGGCGGCCATTTATAGTGTACAAGCTCACAATGGTATGGCACATGGTTTGGATGCAATCGGCGGTGGATACATGAAAAATTGTGGAGCTCCGGAAATTGCAACTGGCGGAGCAGACGGATGTGTGAAAGTGTGGGATTTACGACAAAAAGATTCACCCGTTGTTTGTATGGAACCGACTACGTCACAACAAGGTGAAAACATGCCACGAGAATGTTGGACGGTTGCCTTTGGCGATTCATTTAATAATGATGAACGCTCTTTGGTCGCCGGATACGATAATGGCGATGTGAAAATGTTCGATTTACGACAAATGAAAATTCGTTGGGAAACAAACACAAAAAATGGCATTTGTTGTGCGGAATTTGATCGGCGCGATATTCCAATGAATAAATTAGTGGTGACAACGTTGGAGGGTGGATTACATGTATATGATTTGCGAACACAACATCCAAAGAAAGGTTTTGCATGTGCTAGCGAAAAGGATGCTGGCCGATCGTTGGGCACAAATGGTGTCATTAACGGTGGCAGAGCAACAGTTTGGTGCGTACGACATTTACCACAAAATCGTAAGTATCCATGCCATTTAGACTGAATCACAAGAATGTGTTGAAGTATTTTTTCTATTGCATTAATTCGTGCTTAGGTGAGATATTTGTTACATGCGGTGGAACGGGAGCAATACGGCTATGGCAATACAAATATCCAGAGAAACGTGTTAAAGAAGCCAGTGATGGCTGCAGTCAAGGTGTTGCTGGAAAATTACAAATGTTACAAGCCACATCGGTCTCAAGTCAACCGATAAATTCGTTTGATTGGCATACAGACAAAATTGGCCTTGCTGTTTGCGGCTCATTTGATCAGGCTGTACGCATTTTACTCACGACAAATCTGAATTTATACTAAAATAAATGATATGGATCAATCTGACACATATTTGGAGCAACAGTGATTGTGAATTTTTAATATGATAAATGTATTCATGTACCCACATGAATTTTAAATGAAATGAAATGAAAAAAGCTAAAATGTCAAATAAACATCTTAAGAGATTTCAAATACTAGAGTCAAAACACCTATTTTTTAAACCAAAAATAAGCTCAAAACGATGCAAGTTAATGGTAAGGAAAATGTATATTTGGACATTTGAAAGCTTTAGTATCAAAATAGCAAATATTTAGTCAAATGCAAAAAATAGCCTGTTGTGAGTCACTCGCAACACCATTTTTAAATGTTCAAGATTCTGTTTTGCCATAATAACAAACCTATGAATTAGGCAATGGAATATTTGCAACATGGAATAAAATTACTGTAATTCAGTTTATTTAAAATAATTTTGCATAAATTGAGGCAACTCATTGGCATTTTATTGAAAATGTCAAATTGAGTGAAATAAACAACATTAACCAATTACGCACAAGTCTGAAAAACTGTACAGTGTTATCAAAATTGATAAGAAAATGTAATCACAAATTTTAAGTCTGTTGGTGGTCTAATTCTTGTATAAATTGTAAAGTCATCATTTTCATTTTTTGTCGACTCAGAATGAGTATATAAAATCGCCAATAACACTTGATTTGTGTATGTGAAAGTGTTTTTATTATTTAATCAAGCGAAGATTTATTTTTGTATTTCTTATCAACATTATTCAAGAGTTCTTTTGTCGTTATATAAGTTTTATTTTTATTAGGATTAGAAATGTACACAATTGTCTGTCATGATGACTGGCACCTTTTTTGAGAAATTTATATTGAGTTGTATGTGAGTCAAGACAAAATCAAACATTGTGATAACATCTTCTCTTTGCACTTTGTATTTTATTATAAACGGATTTTCAAAAATTTTCCGTAAAAAATATCAAAATTTAGCAATTGATAATGAATGAAATCTATAATTTTTCTATCACTAGATCCCAATTGCTTTAACCTCGAAGCTATTTTCTGTTGAACATTTTTCCAATACGATAAATAATGAAAATGACAACAAATGGCATAATTAAAATATCCAACATTAAATAAGTG
The DNA here is from genome assembly GCF_009176525.2 of Contarinia nasturtii. NCBI lineage: Eukaryota > Metazoa > Arthropoda > Insecta > Diptera > Cecidomyiidae > Contarinia > Contarinia nasturtii. Next base: position 1,202,495 of record NW_022198157.1, on the reverse strand, counting down.
AACCAGGACATGTGAACGGCACTCGATTTCAAATGTTTCGCACCATTGCCAGATCGAATCACATATTCAATCCAAAACATAGCCTCTTCCATCGGATGCACCAAATTATCATTAGACAGCCGTGCAATTTCCTTTGCCCGATTGTAATACGTTTTGTTCGTGAGAAGTTCGTTGACTTTTGATGAAAGAGTTTCGACCGTTATCTGAGAAAATGGAAGCTCTAATCCGCTTCCAGCTTTTACTGCTTTCCGCGCATTTCGAAACTGATCAGCAAAGAGAGGGGTGAAAAGGAATGGAACTCCCCGCATCGTGCCCTCATAGGTCCCCGACAATCCTCCATGCGATATAAATAGAACGACTTTTTCATGTGCCAATATATCACTTTGTGGCATCCATTTTTGGACCCTAACATTTGAGGGAATATTGGCAAATGATTCATCTTCAAATTTCCATAAAACATTTTGCTTTAGTTTTCCAAAAACTTGCAAAAATGCTTCCATCTTCTCTTTTGGCATCGCATCGCTCCGTACCGCTGAACCCAATGTGAATACGATCACACCATGCTTTGAATTGTCCATGAATTCCTGTAGATCTTTTGGTAGCGGTTTTGGTGGTTTGATATGAGCCCCACCTATATTGACTATTCCGGGCATTTGTGGACGTGGTTTGAATGAACTTCGATGCGTATTCACAAAGATCATTGAAATATTTTTATAGAGTTCTTCAACGGTCGGTAGAGGTCTTCCTTTTTCCTCTGTGAATATTGACCAAACATTAGAATGAAAAAATATTATTTATTATTTACTCGACTTGTTACCTATTAGATGGCTGAAGTATCGTTTGGCAATCTCATTCTGTTTCGGCAGCATTACCCAGTGTCTAAGATACGCATCATATAAAGATAGCAAAAGATTATAAGCTCGTTGTGAATATGTCATGTCATCTTCGTTATCAAGGATATTATGAGGAACATGTGACCATGGCGTGAGTAGACCCATTGCCCGATCAAAGTAATCGGGATGCCCATTAGTACCTTTGGATAACCCAGTGTTACATAGTTTGATTTACAATTATTTGACCATTATGTTTTTGGAGATTTAAAAACTCACAAATTGTAATAACTGGAGCATCGAATTTATAGGCGAACATCAGCCAACTCTCGTGGAAATAATCCTGTTGTATCACCAAATCAAAATGTAAATCATTACTGTGTATCATTTTTTGCATACTCGCACTTTTCAATCCAAAGTCGCTGGATGGTGTTGAAACCCTTTCGAATAACTCAAGCTTGTGAAAATCATTATCGTGGGAGCTTTCGAACATATTGTCCATCGAAACTGCGATAACAATATTATTATAATTTAATTTTTCGATAATAAATAACGTGATTAAATTACTTACAAACTTTTTCTAGTTCAAAGGGTGGATCGATAAGAATCTCTGTATAATTGGGCGATTGAAAATTCTTTATAGGAATATTCACAACAGCGGTTACATGATGACCGCGTTCGACTAGTGCCTTCACGAAATGTTGCAGAAGTATCCAATGCGATGGCCAATTAAATGGCACCATAAATAATATTTTGTATCCATTTGTAATGGATAATAGCATGAGCAGCGTTGTAATCGTTAAAAGTTTCTATATGAAAATAAACAGCTCGATTAGAGTTCTAAGTTCGCTTAATATTTGATTTAAAAATCTCACCATTTCCACAACTCTTCTATTCAAATAGTAAATTCAGACTGGTTGAATAGCGCAACACTTTACTGTACAATTAAATAACCATTGCCATTATTTCGTCGGCATATGATAAGATTAATCTATATGAAGGTTAGAAGTGTACGCAATTTACTCTATTAATTATTGTCACTGATACTTCCTATAAGTGAGTGCATATACTGCTTGAATGTCAATTGTGTGAATGAGTTTTTTTAATTAAAAAAATTAAAAATGTTTTTTTTTTGTTTGGTTGGAAACAATTAGAAATTTTGTCATTGAATAAAGTAATGCAGTTTTTGAGGCAAACGAGAAATATATTTCAACTGACTTAGAATAAATTTTAATTAACTGTATTAATTTAAAATGACACAGAATGCAAAAATTGAGCACAAAAAATAATGAATCGAAGCAAGCATTTCATTAAATCGGCGCCTATTGCAAATAATGTACGACCACTACAGATGGTTTTGCGTGCATAAAATTGAGTTGTGAACTTGCATTGAGTTGTAAACTTTTCAATCAACTATTGCCGTATGATTTTGCATGAATCGAAAGATAAAATAGATATATTGTAAATATGACAATGAAAGAGAAGATTTCATGAACATACGAGAAGTAATTTGAAAAAAAATTCAGTTAATTTTCATTAATTTCCTAGGGGGTAGACACGTGGAATAGGATTAGACTTTTTAGTGTAAAAATTCGAGAAATTAAAGTGGAATAGAGAATTCAGTAGCTGGATTCACATGGATTCACTAATCCCGTGTATGGAATAGCGAAAATGGGTTAATTCAAAGTTTTTGTAATCGATAGTACAGAATTTGATAAAAGCATTGAACTTGTTTTGAGATAATAATTTGTTCTTTTTTGAAATATTTTTTAGTTCAAAAGTCGATTACAAATTTAAAAAACAATAGATACTCTTTCTCAAAATTTTATTGATGAAAAAAATAATTTTAATTATCAATAACAAAATGTCATACTCCAGTATCGATAAATAAGTTTTCAACAAAGTGAATAGCGGCGAAATGTGACATCACATTTGACAATGAAATGACGGATTGGTGGAATAGTAGGATTAGTGTTTTTATATTGGAATCATGGTTTAATCGTTTGTGTCTCCCCCCTAGTTAATTTCATTTTATCTTTTCATAGATATTTTCAAACCCTTGTGAAAAAAAAATGTCTGACTAACTAAAAATTAAGAAAATTTTAATCACTTTTATTCGGTTAAAATTACCAATAGATGATTGAAATCGAATATAGTCGGTTATGTTTCTATGTTAACTAAAAGTGATCATAGTCATAGTTGACAAAAGTCAATTTCATATATAAGTATATATACTAGTAGTAGTTCTCAACTCAAGTTACATGAACATATCAGCCATTTTTGTCCCAAATTAGTCAATTTATAGTCGACTATGAAGTCGAAATATTTCCACAAGGGAAATTCTACATTCACAATCGATATTTGATTTTTCTAATATAATTCTACGTAATAGTAGCTTCGAAGTAATCAAGAAAAAGATTTCCAAAAAATGAGTTGTTTTAAAGCAAAAAATATCTCAAATACGATTAAAGTTAATGGTAAGGAAAATGTACAATGCATATTATTATGTTGATTTTTGGGGCAAAGAAACCCATTCAAATAAATGTCTCGTCATAAAATATTTGGATATGTTTCTCTTCTTTAAAATCGTTATTGTTGCGATGAATTTGTTCATTCGAACATAACCAATTTCGGACTATTTCAGTACATCCATGACATAAACACCCATTGGATGTCATCCAATGATAACTGTGTGCTAACGTCATAAACCCACAATAAAAAACGGTTTTATTTTCTCATAGGCATTTTTTTAGTTTATTTGTGCAATATAGTTTATGGGATTATTCATATTTATTAACTCGATTATTGATTCTATCATCAATCCTATCGATTTGACTGTTATGGGTAGATACAAACCTTGAGTCAAGCACGGAATGAATCAATTTCGATTTGTTTTCTTTGAATTGGTTTTCCCTTTCATTTGGTTTTTATTTGGTGTAAGAAGATAAGCTATGCAAGACATTTTCCAGATGATACTTACTCAATTTGAATAATTCAATGAAAAATGTTGCTACGTTGAATACTCACCTTCAATGAAAACCATTTCTTTTCTCTTGCAAATGGCAAGTATTCAATTTGAATGAATCTCTATCAATTAACAGAAATTAATTACAACTTTTCCATTTTGAGACTGTTTCTATGGGAACACAGTTTCAATTTGTCATTTGATGCCCGCTTTAATTGAATTAATTCCTAGAGAAAAACATTGGGAGAAACAAACTTTGAAACGTAATAACGGGTAGACAATGGTATTTTTCAACACCCCCATTCTCCGAATATCAGATGTACATATAAATCTGACGCAGGGAAACGGCGTTAGTATATAACTTACAGCAACATAGTAACATATGTGCAGAGATTAAAATCATGGATAATTTTTTTTCGCTTTCAAAACATTTGCATAGAGAATGAGAGAACACGATGTTATATTCAAATCCATTCATGTCGATAATTGCATGTCAAACAGGTAACGTTTTTGTGTGTGTTTTTTTGAACAAATAACGAATTACCGAGCAATAAACCGTGTTCAGCTGCTGATTTGAATTGGATATTCTTCATTTGAATTTCCATTATGTTTAAATTTGCAAGCTCAAATAGCATCAGAGCAACGAAGTGTGTGCACATCAGTTGGCAGGTGCGCATACGAAAATGTAGTTAAAGTGTGCATTGGATTAATTCTTCGAAATGAAATGAGATTTATCCTTGGAATAGCCAATGGCAGAATAAAAAAAACATTTGATACGCCAAAACGCGATTACAATACTAATGAATGTTTCCCAACTCTTTTTTTTTCAAATCTCTGTAAATGAACTGTAGTTAGAAGTTAATGAGCGATGTATCAAATTCGTGTCATGGTTCCATTTTTCAAATGACATTGACACGATGCAAAATCTGAATCAAAGTTTGCTCAACTTGATTCGTTTTCAAATTGCTATAGGCGGCCATGGCAGTGGGTTTGGGTATCAAATGTGCGGTTTTGTTATGATGGAAAATCGCTCATGTGACAATAACAAGCAAAAATGAAATCAAGGTAAAATCAAATCATGTCTTCAATTCAATGTGTATCGAAATCATTTGTATTCAGAGCACAGTTGAGAAGATAAAGGCTTTGTTCAAAGCTTTGATGTGGCAGCGGTAGTGGTTGTATAATTTAATGTGCAACCTCTTTAAAATACGATTCGAATATCAAAGGATAAGATTAAATTGCATTTGTAAAAGGAAACCACGCACAAATGCTATATATTTCTATCTACTTCAGTGGCATCGGGCCAAAAATGCAATATCATTAAAGCATCATCTTCATTTGGGAAACGGTTCACAGCCAGAATTTTCGATTGTAACGCAAATGCGAATTTCTGATAGTTTTATGGGTTGCATAAATACCAATGACCAAATTGTGGTTGCAAAAGAAGAAGAGCGGAGGATATTTTACCTTGACCAAACGTGATTCAAAGTAAAACTCCATTTCAAAGTAAGTAACATGATGACGCCAGCCGTTTTATGATCAAATTTCAAATAATGTTTTAAAAAGTATCGAATATTTTTGTTGGTTTAAATTTTTTTTTGATTTTTATTGGATGAAAAGTAAGTTTTCCAATCATGTGTATGTGTATATGTGTGTGTGTATTTTGGTTTTGGTAATATAATCAAAGAGCTTAGTATTTGCAAAAATAAAAACTAGAAAATGAAATTACGTGACGCGCTCGGGTGTTCCTCTCAGTTTATAGAGTTCGGATGATGTAATAATGCCATAGCTGCCGCCATTCGAACCATTTTTGCTACGGTACACCGTCGGTTTACTTTGTAGCACCGAATCGTATGCAATTTTCGGATAAACACAATCGCCTTTCGTACGTGCAAACGGTTCTAATTTGTTTCGGAAATGATTTGATGGCGGATATGCTAATAATTTCTTTGGATCGGCATAAATGGTCGATTGGTCTTGGTTGTTTGCATATTTGAGAACGTCAATTTTATGTTTGCGCATTTTCATTTCGAGTTTCCGTAATCGTGCCGTTGCATCGGTATAGTCATCCAGAGATTTTTGCTTAATTAAGCGTCGGTTATCGTTTGATGCGGCCAGATGATTGTTGATTGAATGCGACAAATAATTTCCGTTTCCGTTACGCTGAAAATCACTTTGATGTTCGTTTCGTGTTGGTGATGGTGTTAATTTCTTTAGCAGGCGTACATTCGTTATGGTTTTAACATTATCAAAGGAATTTTGTCGGAAATCACCACCGCCACCGCCATGGATTGAATCATCGTCGAGTGAACGTTTGAAATTTGATTTGCGTAGTATTTGATTTGCATCGTTTGAATGACGACGAAGTGCGCCTGGTATTGTTGATCGTCTCACATCATTTGATAGTTTATACTTGGATTGTTGTTCCGATTCGTAGCAACAATTTGCATTCGAATCGATGAATTGCGATGGATATTTGATGTCGTTTTTCAATTTTGGTATTGACACATCATTTGCGCACTTCTTTAGAAGCGCATCGTCCGAATCACGTATACAACTTTTGCAGCAATTTAATTTATTGGTCAAACGTGTATAAGAGCCATTGATTTGGCGTGATGGTTGCAGAGACGATGTCGACGTTGTTGTGCTATTGATTGAGGTAGGTTTCGAATTCGTTATTGGTTTTGGATGAAATACACTTGAATATGATGGATGTTGTTTGGCATCGTTTTGACATTTGATTTGTGATGAATAACTTGCGTTGGTCGGCATTTTTTTGTCGGCTATTGATGATGAAGTGCCTGTTATCGTTTTCGGCAAAATCATTCGTCCATTTGATGATGATGATGCTGTTGATGTTACTGTTGCTGCTGTCGAAACCTTGTGCAAGCTATCCGTTGGCGATGATTTTGAATTGGTAGTGGCACCACTTGGCGATGATGATATGGAACTTTTTAAACAATCAAATATTTCATTTAGTTTATTTATACGGAAAAAATGTAATGTGATTTTTGTGCGAAATCAAGAGTTTAGAAAATTAGCTTTACTTTCTCTTTCGTTCCGTTGTTGACATGATTTCATACAATTTTGATCGATACTCGGAAACCGTTAGCTGTATATCATCTCGAAATAATGGAATGATATCCGATTTTAGCTCCGATTCGGGCGATGCATTACGAAACCTAGTCATATGGAAGTTATTCGTATTTATCAGACTTCAAACAGTGACAAAGAATATAAAGGGTGTCCCATATGAGTGGGCCATTACAAGGCTTCCATTTTCTTTTCTTTTCTTTTCTTTTCTTTTTTAAATAAATTCAATGGAAATTCTCACTAACTAAACAATTTTTACCGGACTAAAAAAATGAATGGTTGTGGGCCTTTTATATGAGACACCCTGTTCAATAAAATTACATTCGAATGCTTACTTTTCTACATATCTATGGCACATTGCTTGTTTGGCTGTGAGTCGCTTTGTTGGATCCATGACGAGTAGCGCTTTCACCAAATCCTTTGCATCAGCTGGTGTATCGGCCAATAGTTCTTCCATGCTCGGATTTGAGCTCATTGATTTTGTTGATTGATTCAATAATGCCGAACCAAATCCATTTCCAACAGACTTCAAATCACTTTCGCTTGGATGTGGCAATGCCGATAAAATACACTCAATCTTCAAACACAAAGTTTTTTCGATTCTTTTTTTGTTATTGAATTTGATTTTGGTATTTCATTTTTAGTTTTACCTGATTGATTGTACAGCTGCCAGGAAAAATTGGTTTGCCTCGGCACATTTCTCCTAATATACATCCCAATGACCACATATCGATGCCCTTCGTATACTGTTTGAAAAAAAAAAAAACAATAAATGCCAGAACCAAAAAAGTAAAAAAAAAATGAAATAAAGTTAGAGATGAATAAAATCAATCAATTTGAAACCCACCTGTTTGTTTGCGATCAATATTTCAGGCGCACGATACCAGCGAGTCGCTTTTGAAAAATAACATCGATATTATTATATTTATTTGTTTAAAGTTTGTCATCTTTGAGGTTAATAGCGCTTGACAAATTGGAAAAGTTCGTTTTAATAATTTAAATTTGATTTTGTTTGTTTTCTTTTCCTAGTCTATCCAAAAAGGATGACGACGACCTAGCCGCTTGTATCAATTTCAACATAAATCGATTATCATTACCTACGTAATCCGTTAAACATGCTTCCTCATTGCCATTCGAGTCAACCGTCGGGTGATTTTGTGACAATGAACGTGCCAAACCAAAATCCGCTAACTTACATCTGTATGTGGTGTGTGCCACATTATTGAAAACATATAAATTACTGATAATGAACTCAGTTTATATTATTGCAAGAGTCGCACATAAATCATGTGTCGCCACCAAACTGGCTTTTAACATGAATCGAAAATTGATGCGTTTTATTTTATTATTATTGAAAAGTAATTTTCTCTTGATGTAACTAAATATGAGTTTATGAACCCATAAATATTCAAAATTAGTCGTGGTTAAGCCGAAATCCGAATCAATTTACGTCGCCGTCTAAAGCCAACAAGGTGTAAGGGGTTTAAAATTAGATAAAACAATGGAGAATGGGAGAGGACGTGCAGTGGGAAGCCAAAAAAGCATATTTACCTGCACTTGCTGTCCACTAATATATTGCTTGGTTTTAAATCACGATGAATTATATTTCCCGAATGGATAAAATTTGTCGCATTCAATACCTGATACATGACATAACGTTTGTGTATATCTTTCAATATCGATCCTCTTTTAATCACGTTATGCAAATCACTCTCCATGAACTCAAACGATAAATAAATATCCATGTGATTGGTTGCTCTGGAGATATACGGTGGACAAAATATAATATTGCATAGACGATATGTGTAATAATGAGGTGGAAGCGAAAGAGAGATACGATAAAGACGAAAAAAAGTAAATTAAAAATTCATTATTATCAAAAAAATTAACGGTAATCATTTTATATATATATTTTAACCAATCAATGTTTGCCATTTTTGTCTCACATTAAAAAATTGTACATTTGGAAATGAATTTTATTAAATTCATTATCACGGCTAAAATGGTATTGAGAGATTTAAAAAAATAAATAAATCGCCGTAAATTAAATTGAATACGGTACCTGTGTATGCTATAGAGTTGAATAATGTTGGGATGATTGCGCAACGCCCGCAGCAGCATAATTTCGCGAAACGTTCGTTGAGCATCTGTTTCATTTCGAAATGCATCGAAAATTTTCTTCACAGCAACCGTCTGTTTGGTTCGTCGATCAATCGCTTTCTTTGTGGAAAGAAAGAAAAAAACATTGAAAAAGTGAAAATTCCATTGTGGACGCTTGTTCAGTGTTTTCACTACAGTGTTGCTTACCCATACGATACCATAAGCGCCTTTGCCCAAACGCTGAAAATATCATAGAATATTTCAGATACAAGATTACACATGTTCGTGAACGTGAACATAATAAAGTTATCAAATATAGTGGAAAATCGTGCATTGAAAGCATTGCAAAATTGACTGCTTCCATTCGTCTTGTGATCATAATTAATTTGATAAAACTCACTCAAACGAATAACACTATTTTCGAAACATATTTTCAACGTTTAATAGTATGCATATTGTATACGTTCTTCATGCCAACGCAGAAAAAAGCACAACCAAAGTTTATTGATTAAACGTGACTCAAAATTATGTGTTCCCTTTTGCAGACACAAGAAGCTTATTCGATTCGATCTAACAACTTTAAGAACTCGTTCGCATTCGACTCAACAGTCAATACATTAGGGTGACCCAAAATAAAAAAATTAATTTTCAACATTCCACGTCAGTTTTATCATATTCGACCCCTAAAAATACCATGTGCGCTTTCATTTTGTTCAATTAAGTCAAACCAGCTCTGCAGAACCATTATCAATTTTCCTCCGTGAACCCATTTTGGTGACATTTGAAAGAGCTCTACTTTCTAAAAAAAATATGTAACAAATACGTGGGAGGGTTTGGTATGAGAAAAAAAATGGTCAGTCGTCGAATATATCACAGAGAAATGCACACAATTTCCGCATCGGTTGATACATCGGTTACAACAGCAGTAACACAGACAGCGCAATTCTCATAATATTGGATAAATCGTTTGTACCATCCCATTGTATTATTATTTATTAAGATTTTTGATCAGTGACCGGTTCGCGCATATTTCTATGCCTGATAGCTATGCTAAGCATAGCGGAGACGCAAGCCGCAACGCACCCGTCACCATTCGATTCGAGCTATATTGTATGCGCACGGTCGTCTGCATAAACGAACATGTGTATTGTTCATATAGAGTGAACGGCGATGCGTCGGTTGCGTTTGCGGCTATGCTTGGCATATCTATGCTAACTAGCGTATTTAGGCAAGCATAGAAATATGCGCGAACCGGTCACTGTTTTTGATTAAAAAAAACTTTATCTGCCACAAAAAGTATCGAATAAAATACATAAAAATAGACTTTCATGTATATGAGTCATATCTATGACTATGTAAAAAACGCCTAGTTTTTTTTAATGTACGCAATTTTCGTAAAATTAAGGTCACGTATAAAAAGTCGTGGTCAGTTTTCGCTGAATGTGTTCACCGAGGAAAATTTATAATGGTTTTTTAGAGCCTGGGCGACTTAATTGAACAAAATAAAATTGCGCAAATGGTGTTTTTGGGCATCAAATATGATAAAAACGGCGTATAATATTTAAAATTGAATAATTTTTTTTTATTTTGATCCACCCTAACTTACATAATAATAAAAATGTTCGGAAAAAAAAACAATTTTACTCTACAACTATGAGATATACAATACAAAGTTTTTCAACGGGATAAAACGGAATATTTCAAATCTCGTTATATGTGAATTTTGTTGCATTTCTTTGGACTTTTTCTTCTCTTTCTTACTTCCTCTCTCTCTCTCTATCTCTCTCTCTCTTTTTCACACATTTGCTCTCTCTCTCTTCGTTCAGTCCCTCTTTCGAAAATGTTGCCATTTTCGCAATGTAATCACTCCAAGAACTTTGTTTTGTTTCACTTTTTACTCTCTTTAAAGTTGAGATGCGAACGTCCAGACGTTTGATGAATTTAATTGCATTTTGCTGAAGAGTACATAAAATGCTCATTTGTCGGATTTAATATGAGTGTAACTTAACATCTTCAAACAATTTCTTGAAGTTTCTTCGCTCAAACTTACCCATTTATGTATATTTCGTATTGTGTAATGTGCATGTACTTGGTTTTACGTTCGTATAAAAGCTGAATTCCATCTTGATGGAAAATCCCAATGTCAATAATGCAAGATGGCTTATGAAACTCTGTCTATTTTCACTCTACTCTACATATATATTTCCCCTTTTTTCTCGTTGTTAGTTTCAAGTTGTTCAATCTTTTTATTATCATTTTATCTACTCGAAATAAAATGAAGTCACTTTTCCGTTTTCATAAAATGAGATAAACACCACGACCCAATTTTTGCCCCCGTCATTTCCGCTTAAGTTTAATTCGATTTCCCACACCGTTGCATTTTAATACAATTTTCGGGATTGGATGCTTGAGCCTGCATCGATCTTGGCGGGAAAGAAATTATGAAATTTATTAGTTGTTGACTTGAAAACAATAAAATACAAATTGGTCTCATTGTGTGCATGCAAAACAGTCAATTATGACGCTCTTGAACCTCGCATTGTGCGCTTTTTTACCTTTTAGTCGCCGAATGCACGAAAAGTTGAAGGTCTTTTATGTTCTGCATTTGCACCGTTTATTGGAAAGCTCCCCCCTTTCCATCAAAAAATGCAACGATTCAAGTTTTCAGCATAAAATTTAAAGGGAGAAGAAAAGAAAAAAAACAGCGATGGTTGGAAAAGTTTTGCATTTTGCATTTAAATGCATCCAACGAAAATGTACATACGTTGTCGCTTACGAAAATTAAGTTTTTGCGAAATTGGCGAAAAAGTGAAATGGATGCAGCAGAAAAGAGTGGTCGGCATGTTATAATTTCAGCACTTGTTGTTAATTGAAAACTGTTCTCTTAATTTGTTCACATTCTTTCAGTGGAAAAGAGTGAAGAATTCGGTGAATTAACGAGAAAACGAACGAACGCATGGAAGAGCGAAAACAGAAAGACAAACAACATAGAAATGGAGCAAAATTTTGTCCAACCGAAATACATTTTACTGATGAAGAAATTCGGTATTGAAAAATGGAAATAACGAAAGCAGAAGCAGGGAGAGAATGGTGTTTGGGGAGAACAGATGCGGGAGCTTGCGATAAGAAAATGCAATCGAAACAGACTTTTCGTTTAGGGTAAAGTGAAAAACCAAATAAATTCCAGTTACACTTGTTTGTGACAAACAGGATACACAAATAAAGTTGCATTGCTGGTGCAGCGACAACTACACCCGAAGAAAATGAACGAAAAAGAGATGAACTTTGGCTAAAGAGTAAATACGCTTCCAAAAACAGAGAGAATAGAAAAGGGATAAAGAAGTAGAAGTGCAGTTTGGTTGGTAGTTTGTTTGCAAAACCCCACGATTAAAGTAAAATGAAAATTTATGATTTTCTCGTTTCGTTCGCCGGATTTTGCTGCGCTCTGCTGCTGGCGACACAGCACAAAATCCCTTTTCCATTTATATCGAATTCGGCGCGTATTCATCGTCGCACACAGAAATTACATTAAGAATTGTAAACCACAAACCATTTTACGATAATCAAGTTTGCATGTGAAACTGTGCGGAAAAATTACATTTTCGCCAAATGAAAATGTGAAAAAGTTGGCGAAATGAAAATGAAAGAAAACAACAGCGGTTTGATTCAAAACAGATGGACCAATGAATACAACATTGTTGCGAGAGGTGTGAGAGGCCTGAGTCAACACTTAATCTGGTGTCGGGTAAAAACGCGTTTTTAAATTCTTTTAATAAATGTTCCAGCCAAATGAAGTGAAATGAAAAAAAAAAGAAATGTGTAAAATGGAATGGTGACACATTCACAATTCATTTGCACAATGAATTGGGTTTTATAATTTGATGAGAAGAGCGAAACGAGAGAATGATGAAGGAAAAGGGTGTTTGTTAGGCGACAACAAAAGGCAAAATGACGACGAGTATGAAATGAGCGTTTGATAGAAAGTGCGACGCATTTTTTTATGAAGATAAAAGTCGGTTTTTATGTGACTTTAAAAATTGTTATGCAAATGCCTTAATAGCTTTGGCGATGATTATGACCTCATGAACCAATCTCCATTTTTCCATATTATAATACTCTATGCTTTTTTCGCCTCCATTAAACCCCCATTTTGTTTGATGTCGGTTGTAAGCAACAGGAATAAGCTTTGGCTCGTGTTCTTTTTTCTCGAACATAAAATGTCTTTGGTGGTATAAACTTTATTATTTTACTATCACTCGCATTTTATAAAAAAAGAAACCTTGTAAAAAGGGACGCTATGAGCATGGGATGTGCTACGTTGATTGGTTCAAATTGCTGTTTCGCTCCGTCGCTCTTTTGACGAGAATGGGGTATCATTTGCACGAGCTCAACAAGTCCAGGATGTGATGAAGGACGCAGAGAGAGAAAAATTGTGGCAAACAACAAAATAAAATGACTATAACATGATGCAATGAGACAATGATGTTATGATTGGCTTCGCAAACAACACAAAATTGATTATTCCGAGTTTTTCTTTTGCAAAAGATCACAATTACCATTTCGAATGGCAGCAAAATCAATTTTGATTTGCGGAATTCATGAAAAATGTCATGTTAAATGTCAAGCTGATTTCTTTCGCTTTGATTCGCAATAATGATATATCCGTCGCAGAAATGATTTCTTTTTCCATATTTGCGTTGCGTATACCACACCAGGGCAAAGAATAAAAAAGACAACGGATTTGTGTTGTTATTTAAATGGAAATTTTTCCGATGTCATTAAAATTCAATTCATTGCATGGCTTTGGTATATATAACACAATATGACACTTTTGCATATCGAACAATAAAATGGGATTTATAATATGTACAAAATAGCAGCTGTATCGTTTCGAAAAACCCCAAAAGTATAATCAATGTCATGCAATATGTATATATATTTTGTTAATAAAGCGAAAATATGTTGTAGTCTGCCTTGCAAATACGAGACAAAACTAAGCATGCGATGTGTGATAATCAAATTGAATAATATTTTCTTTTACCTTTATGATTTCAAAGTTGCGACGTATATGGTCGTCAATTTCGGTTATCCGATTGGCTTTCTCCTGATTTTTCATTTTGTTTGACATTACGCGACTTCCGTGTCTTTTTATCGAAAGAATTGTTTTTAATTTCCGTAAAATAATAACAACAACAACAAAGAATTCGAATAAAAACTGTCACCCCAGCACAAAAGAACACAACAAAAACTGAACACCAGCAAAGTTTAACTGTAAACTATTTCGGGTATGAACTTTACAGTTTGCAGTTATTAAGTCATTTTCGTTACTCGTCCCGCAAAACTTTATTTAAACACTCAACATATTATTCCATTTGGAATTTTGTCAATGTTAAAAACAGCAACAATAATGGCAGCACACACATATTTGCTCACGGGCATGCATCTAGTTTCTCGCCTTGTGTTGAGCAAAAGTTTTTTCGTTTGTTTTTCTTCTGTTATTTTGGTATTTTTCTGCACGTTGTTATATCTCCTTCCGGTTTAGCAAACCATATGTTTGGCTATCTATTTACAAAAATAATTTGCTGCGGTTTGTCCGCATTTCTGCAACTGTGCTCCGAAATAAAAATATAAACACATAAACTGTAAATGCACTTTTTGCTCGGAAATGAAACGAAATTTATCTTAAAAGCGATTTGTAATTCAATTTTGAAACGTTTTACAGAATCTATGCTCAGATCTAAAGGGACGTGTTCACCTGGGTACAGCGTTCAACTGACAACAGAAATAACGAAAGAGACAAATTGAAATGAAAAATCCAACAAACAGATATTGATTGGTTTTGTTTCGTTGTCGTTGAATTCGTTCCTGTTTTGTTATTAAACTAGCTTACTTGATGAATTTAGTCGACGTTAGTCTATGGGGAACGTGAAATATAAAAACAAGCAAATAAATAATCAAGCGATGAAAAAAGAAACAGAAATCAGTACGCGGCACATCACAAATGAATAAAATAGCATTTAGTCTAGAACTGTACACCGACAAACAATCACAGTGTGTATAAATTTTTGTTGTTAGATCGATTACATTCCGAATTCAGGATGATTCCATTTCCTTTTTTTTTTGGCCTTTCGTGAGTAATGTTATAACCACACGTAGATGGAGAAATATACCCAAAATATTTATATATATAGATTGGCAATATTTACAATCAGTCGAAATCAATGGCAATGAAATGTGGTGGTTTTCTCAGTTGGATTCACTGACGCTGAGGGATTTGTTTTTTTTTTGTTGTGTTTTTTATATGCACTTTAAACAAAACAAAAGGTTTCTCTTTTGTTCTATTTTAAATAACTTTGAATAGAATATTCTCGATTGTTTTGAACTACATCTCGTTGTCACCACTTGTCTTGCGGTAAGGAGTCACTCGATCGATTGACATGAAGTCGGTTCCATTATTTTTTTATTTCACTTCAAAATCGATAGCGAATCTATACAAAATGAAAACAATTTAAAAGGTTAGCCAGATTGAAATGGGACAACCTTATCAGTGTGTATATGTATATGGATACATTGTCACTGTCGTTGAAAAATGTGCCGATGTCACAAACAATCAACCAACAAATAATAAGCTTTCAATAACCAAATGACACGATAGCTCTTTAAAATTTCGTATTTGTAGGCACCATAACAACCACAACTCGTTTCATTTGTCCCCGATTGTTCGTCGATTTGAGAGTTTAACCGATGTTTATTATTACAGCTACTAAATAAAGTCGTTGTCCATTGGCATAAACCGGGCCCTTGTCGTTCCTCAACGAACGCGGGGCACTTGTCTGCATGCACAAAATTTGAAACAAAACATCTCCAACAAATACAAATAACGAATAAAGGGTTGTTGTGCTGATTACAATGAAATTGTTTAACTTTATACAATACCGAATGACACTCGGCGTTTCTTTTTTTTTCCACACACTACCATAGTGACACAGGTGCAGTGCACACACCGCACAGCTATACACATATAGCGGTCGGTACAAACCATATCCTAGTTAAAAGTTTTTTTGTTTATGTTTTTTATCACTTACGCTCGTTGCTTGGCAACCGACATTTTTGGTCGTCAAAATATACCGTGCCGATTTTTGATAAGCAAATATGTTTTTGACATTTTCATTCAAGTACATTCAACCCGACGTAGGGTTACGAAGGGCATATCACTCGCCACGTTCTGAAAAATACTTCTATTCAAATGCAGATGAAAAAAAAAATGCACAACTTTTTTTTCAATTTTTTTTAATTCAATTTTAAAAATTGTTTTACAAAAATATGTCGACAATTTTTAGAATAAAAAAACAAATAATTTGAATATGTTGTATTTTCGTTCTCCTTTTCTGCCCTTTCTTTCGTCTTTGTATTGTGAAAAGTTGGAGCTTTAAACTTTGCCCTTAAATTTAAAGTATTTTCGGTAGTCACGATGCAAACTCTCGTAAATGGCTTTGGACGCTTCATTGCAGCTACGTAAAATGTACCCTTCGGTTCGGTGATCACACACAGCAATTAGGTCATAGCATATGTACTCGATGTGTGTTTTGATCTAAATAAAGGGAAGAAAAATACAACGGAAAACGATTATTGAGAGATGCATTTCGTTGAAGTTCATAAATTTTGTCTGTCTCACTGCGCTGCACATACTTTGGAATAAAGAGTCGTAGGCCGATCATTGCCAATCATCATGTTGATGGCAAACAGTAGTAAATATGGTGCGACACGCTTCACTTCCGCCGAATGTTTTACAAATGTTTTGTTTGTTCTAGAAAATGGATGAAAACAAATGTGGATGTTGTCATAGTATCTAAAGGGTGTATATTTGGTGTGTTTTGTGTGTGAAACTTACTTTTCAAGACTGTGTGCCATTTCGGCGAGCATTGTTATTTCAGCCTGTTCTAATTGTGTTTGTTGGCTTCGATTTGATTTATACCAGCAAATCGTCTGCAATAGATCCTTGAACACGTTTGAAAAATGCGGCACACGATCCATTATAAACACAGAACGATGTTGAATCAATCCCAAAACTAATGCACACATCTGTTCCAATAGACTTTTAAATTGATCCGAATCGAATTTCTCCGCATCAATTTTCTTGATATTAATCTCGGCCAAAAATGCCAGCACATCATCAATCAACTCAACAGAAACGGGCGTCTGTAATACCATTTTATAATGTATCAAATAACCATCATATGCAATTTATCCAACACAAGAAAGATTCGCCATCATTTTATGATTTATTTCAATGAATTACCTGCACATTATTGGTTAAAATGGTGTAACATTCGAGTAAATTCAGTATCCAATCGAAATTCTGTGTCAAGTCCGTAGTTCTTGCACGAATTGTTAAATTGATTTGCCGTGTGACGGTTTTGAAAAAGCCAGTGAAAATCTGCAAATGACACAATCATGATTCGATTATATTTGGAAATGCCCACGGCGGAAAAAATGCCAAGTGCCATTCATTGAAAATATACACTTACTTGACCTTTGTTCTTATTGTATTGGCAATTTGCCATTGACGCCAATATTTTACTCTGTTGCTTTGACTGGTCGGAAAAAATCGATGACTCAATTTCCTAATAAAGATTGCATGAGATTTGGTAAATAAAGAACTCAACGAGGTCATGTGTTTTTTTTTCACGTCTCACCTTTTCCACTTCGGTCAGTAATTTAATCCATTCATCGATGCTTTTGTGATCACAAATGATTTTGAGAGCACTATTCAATGTTTTATTTGTAGCGACATCGTGTGAATTACCGCAGGCCATCTTGAAATCTAGCCAGTATTTTGCAACCAATTCTTTTATCTCCTCATCGGTAAGCCCAAGGTAGGCTTTATTCTCTAGGGCTGTATTCAAAAGCCGCACCGAATGCTGATTCATACAATCGACCTGAAAATTGTATCACATGAATTCATATGGTTAATAAATACGAATAAATATAATGAAGTGATTGACATATCTAGTACACTCCTATATGTACCGCAGTATGTTAGCATGAATGGTGAATCTTTTATGAATTGGAATCATGTGTGGAATAGACACAATTAAAGATGACCTGACGGTTTTGAAAACCTATGTATAATGTATGTTACTTACTGAATTTTTAAGGAATAATTTGATGAGTTGTATCGTTTGTTCATCGCTGTCCTTTTCTTCCTTCGCTTTATTCGCAGCAATATAGGCCTTCACAATAATCACAAAGGCGGGCAAAGTGGCCCCAATCAACCATCCACCGTTCTTCTTGTCTTTGGACACAGTTTTTATGATTCCAAACACAATGTCACGAAATCGGTCACAGTGTACTCGATTTTTCTTGTCTTTTGATAAATCACCCACTACCAATACGGCTATTTGTAGCAAAATTTTCTGCTGACTCTGGTCATTTGTTTCGAATTGCTGTAGAAGTTCATACAATTCATCAAGGACTTTGGCATTTTCAATGTTTATATCGCGACATGTTCGCTCAAATATCAAAGCAAATATTGATTGAACGCTATTTTCGTCCTTGAAAATCGTGATTAACGTCTTGATTTTTAGATTGGCAAACACATTCGGCGATTCACCAAAGTGAAGAATGGCTATTGTAGATGAAAGATGAGTAAAAAAGAAATGTTAATTTATGGAAATTTGATGTCTGCAAATTCGTCGGATAAAATTCCAAAGAACGGAACGAAATGGATCAATTGAATAATATTCAGATTCTTTTCACAAAAAAAAAAACAAATATTCCATGAAATGAAATTGCGAACTCGAGGGAGAAGAGTTTATGTAAATCAAACGCATACCTTTAAATATATTCACAGCAATGTTCGACAACTCCTCATCACCGCCGACGGACAAATATCGATATACGATGACATGTAATGCTGAAATAATGCTCTTAGCATCCGCCTTACCAAATCCGACTGGTAAATTATTCAAAAGCCCCACCAAATCCATGATATGCTCACGTTGTTTTTGAATATGTTTTTTATCTGCATACTTCGGTTCGTTGCATTGCTTTTCAATTATGACGCCAAGTTCCTTCGATGCTTTTTTAAATTTCCGTTCAAAAATCGCATCAAAATTTATCTCCGATAAATATTCCGAATGTTTGCCAACCGCCAATATTTCGATGAGTTGTTTGTACGTGGCCACGGTTAAACTTTCAATAAATTGCCAATCATTTATGCAGCACAACCGATTCAAGGTATTAAATTCACTTGTTGACTGCAGCAACAGTTCGCATACGATTTGCTTTTGTTTGGCATTCAAATTACCAATGAACCATGAACAAAGGCTTGAATCATTTAAAATATCCGCAATTTGTTCAATGTCCTTAAAAGCGGTTGACAGTACATACTTGGAAATATCCACTTCGTCAGCTTTTTCCAATTCAAACAATTGACTAGTTTTCAATCGTTGCAAATAGATTTTGTTTATGTTGGCCTTGCATTCGCGTTTGCCAAAGTTGGTGATTCGTTGCTGAATTGTTATCCATTCTTTTTCATTTAGATACGAAAGTAGCTTCTTCGCCGAATTTTCAACATCAAACTTTTTACTCTCCTCGCCATCGACTCCCATTGAATCCGGACGATAGTACCAGACAAGCAAATCAAAGTTTGAAGCGCTATAGCATAGTTTCAAGAATGCATTCATCGTGCGATAGTTGTGCTCTTGATTGAGAATTGCGTGACCGAATTCGGTGAGAATGTCACGAGTTGCATTTCGATTTGCCTCAATTTCATTCCATGATTTATCCGACTGTTCGGCCAATCTTGATCCCATAAAGTATTGACTGAGCAATGCACATGTGATTTCAATTAAAAATATACAATTTTCACTGCATTTTCCATCGGCATCTTTCAATTGTTGCACATAATCCTTCAAGGTGAAGTTTAGTGTCTTCCATACGACCAACGATGGTCGCGACACCAAATTCGAGATGAAACGAGTATAGGTGCTACTGATAGCTGGTGTAAATGCAAATGCAATGTC
Source organism: Contarinia nasturtii (assembly GCF_009176525.2). Lineage (NCBI taxonomy): Eukaryota > Metazoa > Arthropoda > Insecta > Diptera > Cecidomyiidae > Contarinia > Contarinia nasturtii. The sequence goes on along the minus strand of NW_022198157.1, from coordinate 1,182,480 downwards.
GCTCCAAATTTGGCTATTCTGAATATTTTGCTTCCACACGGATTTCGTCACCAAATTCTCACATTCGGTCAAAATATTCTCCTCGAACATGGTGACATAACGATTTTCGGATACACTGCGTTCAATTACGCTGCCATCCATTGAAATGTCATCGTCCACAGAATTTTTGAGTTTTTTCGATGGTGTTGATCCTTCCACAAAACTGCTATTAAATGAACGTTTTAATTTTTTTGAAAGTTTCACCTTGGACACTGTTTCGTACAGATTTTTTATCAATTGTGATATAAACTTTTCGGACCTGCTCATTTTCCGATACATTTCAATCATCAAAAACATAAATTCTTCGTATTTATTCCAAATTGATTCGTCTTTCTTGGGGAGTAGCATGAATTTTACCGCGATCTGACATACGGAATACTCCAAAATCAATGGATCCAACTTTAATGTGGCACACAGTAAATTCAGCACCTCATATGTATGATTTGTGTGATACGAATTAAAAAAGAATTCGATTTGGTGGCCCAGATATGTGGCTGCCCGATTCGAATCGATTTGGAAATGCATTGGCACATCGTACTTTTTCAGGAGAAACATGCACACTGTTACGCCATGCAATTGGGTTTGAATTGATTCGCCGGATTGGATTCGAAAGCGTCCATCGGTTTCGTTGAATAAATAACGTAAAAATGCTTTTCGTACATCTTCATCATTTCTAAACGACCACACTAATGCCTCGACAACTGTGAGAAAGACATGCATTGGCTTTGCGAATATCTCATGAAATGTTGGAAATTTCGTTTTTGCTCCATTCAAATACTTTTTCAATTCATTCGTTTGATTTCCATCGAAATATAATTCTTGCAATATGCTCAACAGCTCTTGTTTGGCAACGATTTGCCGGCGTTGTGATAAAATGACCAGTTCACACAGTGCAGTCAGAATTTCAGTGGCAAACGCCGATTTGAATTCATCCAGGAACGGAGTTTGTTTGATGAACGCCTTCAGGGCAGTGAACAACTGATCAATGTGCTCTTTGTACGTCTTAATTTGTTCAATTGCTTCTTCTGAGTCTAACAACACCGTCACATATCGAATGTTTAATCCCAAAAATCGAGCAAATTCCACCGCATTACTCTTGTAATAATTTTGAATGGACGTATTTTGCAAGGTGACTAGCAAAGCATTCAAAATCAAATGCGACGCATTCGATTCATTGATACTTATTTCAGCCTCTTGCGACAGAGTTTTAACCAATTTATCTTTAACAGCGACACTAACAGCTCCAGACGAATATCGAAAATTTAAAAATTCGTTGATTTTCTCCCATGCCACGTCACCGCACTTTGGATCCGATGAACGATTGATTTCGTCACGCAATTTCGTTAAATTATTACAAAATTCATCGACAACTATCTCTTGTTTTGTCAACAGAACAAACTCAATGGAATTCCACACTTTGATGCCGAAACTTAGATTGTCAACAAAACTGAAGTCGGGACGATTCAACCACTTACGGAGCTCTGCAATGAAAAATGGCATAAAATTGAATATTTTTTTTTGGAATTCAAAATGAGTTAATTCTCTTACCCTTTTCTGTATTCATCTTTGCTCATTCCAAGCATGCACTTCAATTGCAAATTTAACTGAAAAACTCCAAATTTTTCGCTTTGTTTTGGATTATCCATTCACTCCACGTGTGTTCGTTGAGTGCGGCAAATGTGTTTTGTTATTTAGACGTCAAATAAAGTGTAAATCAAAAAGTGAGGTTAGATTTTTCGTGATTGAATCGCTGCGTGAGTGTAGCGATGACATATGTAGAGAGAAAAACATACTTTGACAGCTTTGCGACAAATCACATACAAACAATTCAGATCCAATATTAATCGATTGCATACAATGCACTCTTTACACTTTAGTGTAGATAACAGCGAAAATGTCAAATAGAACAGTGTCATTTTAATATTTTTGTGAAATTTTGCGAACATAAGTGAATATTTTCTTCATTTTTCGTTTCCATTGCATTACTGGGAAAAATGACATCGAGAAATCTCACCGAAGTGTTCTTTTTGATGCGAAATAATGCCGTACAAAATCGAAATATGTACGATGATCGGGTATGTAAATTCGAATCGAACATATGGAAGTAGAATGAAAGCGATTTTTGATTGGTTTTTTTTTGTGTGGATTTTTAGAGGCCAAGTGATAGTGATAGATTATTGCAGCGAACTTTACGTGATGCGGAGGAAGGCCTAGAACTGAGAGATGATTATGCATCACCGCCCATTTGGCTGGATAAACTGGAAGAGGCACAGTATACGATTTCAAAGTAAAGAATTCTCGATAAATTCACTGTCTTCAAATATGATCGAACTTCTTTGAATCCGACCTTGGTATTGAAAGTAAATGCTGCTATTGTTAGTTGTTATTTACCATCAAGCAATTGTTGAATGCATACGTCACGTCATTGATTTTGTATGGGAGGTGAACAAAACTCTTCGCTTTCACAGAAAATCAAAGAAAATATGTTATGGTACCATTCGAATTCACCAGATGCTGTTCAACATCAAGTATAGAAAGCAGCAAGTTTAATCCAAGTTTTGCTTCGACTTTTAAATGCTTTGTTAGAGCTGGTATAGGCACTGTTGAGGTGTCTTTTTTGTAATTGCTGCTCTTTCCTGTAATATTAACAGGGCCTGTATTCAGGACCGGAACTTTAAAAATTATATGGATCACTTACAAGTTCCTGAACATCTCAGAGCTAATAGCAGCTCAGATGTTTTTCTGCGGTTGACCAAAATTCTACCTTAACAGAACTTGATTAATCTCGTGTATTAAATCGATTCCCTTTTTTTCAGAATCAAGCCAAAATTGGATGAATTGGGTTCATTGCACGCACGTCACTTGCTGCGCCCATCATTAGACGATCGCTGCGAAGAAGAGGAACTCATTGAAAATCTTAGTCAAACGATATCAAAACTGATTTCCTCAACACATCGTCACATTCAGTTCATTCGTTCCAGTTTAGGACAGGGTAAGTAACTTGAATTTTCAATATGTTTAATCCATCTAATTCGAGATCTTTGTTCGATTTTCAGGCAACAAACTGGAGCAGAGATTAACAAAGAACGTAGTAACCCATTTATTGTTGTCACTACAAGATGTGACTTATCGTTTTCGAACGAGTCAATCGAATTACTTGAAGCAGTTAAATTCGCGTGAGGCACGTTCAAATGCTTTCTTCGAGACTCCCGATTTCACGACAATTGATCTGAATGATGGTTCAGCAATAGCCAGTTCTTCTTCTAATGCACATGCCGTGGATACATTTGATAATTTCCTAAAACCAACTACCTCCAAACCAACTGCGAATTCAGACTATTTTGAACAGAGTGACGAACAAATTGACGAATACTTCCAGAAAAGTATATCGCAACAAGGTCGAATGACGCAAACGCAATTGCTATTATTTGAAGAGGAAAATACAAAAATGGCCGAACATCGTGAAAAAGAAGTCATTAAGATTGTATCATCCATTGCCGATTTACATGACATCTTCAAAGACCTAGCACAAATGGTTCAAGAGCAAGTCACCTCGTATTTTAAAAATTACTATTCCATTATTGAAGAATGCTATCCATTCTTTCGATTATTTTTCCATTACTTCCATTACGTTCCATTACATATTGATTAATTTCCATTATTTCCATTCTTTTCTTTGTGATTAACCCTAGGCAGGGCACCGTTTTGGATCGGATCGATTACAATGTGGAGCAAACGCAGACTAAAGTCACTGAAGGATATAGACAATTGCAGAGAGCGGAAATGTATCAACGAAAGAATCGAAAAATGTATTGCATCCTAATTTTGGCATCAACCACTCTATTTATGATGATTCTTTTGATACTTACTAAATTCCACTAAATTTGAACATTTTTAACTATTTCGTTTGAACGAATAGAAAAATATTTATTGAATTTTTTTGTCTGTGAGTTTCATCTCTAGATGTATGGTATATGTTCTAAGTATTGTATTTTATTTGATTCCATTAAAAAGTATAATAATGCAAGTGACGAATGATTCGTTTCTATTTTGTTGAGAAGAGAGAAACATGGCACCATTTTTTCGATTTGGTTTTTAGGGCGTGATCAATATTACCTAAAGGAGCAAAATAAATTGGAAAACTTCCTTAATATACATCTGAAGTATAACTTGATTGGCCGAAATCATGGGACATAATAATAGAAACTTGTGATTTCATTGTTGTTTAGAGGGGACTACCAAACAAGTTCTAGAAAATAATCCTTTCTCAATTGACACTTGGAACATACGATTAAAATATGAACACTCAGAAAATCATTCGAATAAGTTTTTACTAACTCTTGTACTTTGTTGTACTTACCTGTATTTACAATGTGATTTGATACCAATCCCAACAAATCTCAATTTTATGTAAAACCTTCCAAAATTCCAATGTTTTTTTTTTTTCAATTTGCTGAATAATATTATGTGTGTTTTGATAAAGAGAAATTAAAGGTATAATTATTTAGGATTGTTCAAATTTTGAGTGAAATAAAGAAGAATAAAAGTGCTTTTGGGGAAGTTGAGTTTAGTTCAAAAATGAAATACAAATGATTATATCCGTAATGCCAAACGATGCTCTTTTTGTTTGTCAAATGTTTGGATATACGAATATTACCTCGCTTTTTCATGTTTTGTTTTGTTATTTAAAATTGATGTAAATCTCTTCAGCTTTCAATATTTTATTCATCACCTGAATGAATGAAAAAAAGCCGATGTAATTTTGTGTCTCTTGAGTTACATCCCTAGATGTATGTTTTATTGTTTATTAGATAATGTATAACAATGCAAATATACTTATGATTAGTTTGAATTTCATAGACCTAGCGAAAAAAATCTCTTAAATTCGCTCTGAAATGCGACTGGCAACGGATCGTAAATTGCCGTAGACTTTGCTGGGTGGTGATCCAAGAATAAGATTACACAATGCACGTCGTGCCAACTGAATATTTTGATAGCTTCCTAATATATGAATGCGTGTGTCAGCGATAACGATACGTGTTTTAGTGGTATTTTCAATGGTGAATTTCGTGCGTCCACCCTTACCAGCCAATCGACCAACGGCACGATTTTCATGATCACCGCGCAATGTTTTTACATCTTTTATTTCGAATGTTTCGATGAATAGATCTTCCAATCGCAGCAATGCCATTGCATCGTCAATATCAAAACCGTAGATAAACGCTTTGACGAAATCAGAACCTTTCTGTAGATTTGATACGTCTGGTGTTTCTGGACTCAATCGAATTTCGACTTGGCGTGCTTTCATATTGAAACGCACCTGCAACTTCAAATTCTCAACCAATGGCTCGAAAATTTTCAACCAGCTGTCCTTCAAAGGTGTATACCTGAAAACAATTGACAATCAATAACAAAACAATAACAGTTATTTTACTTTTTATTTGGTACAAACCTGTGTGACGGCACTGGAATCTTGCGAATTTCCACAGATGTATGCTTCTTTCGTTTGGCCTTCGGAACCTGTGATTTGCGTGCACCCTCAATGCCAGTCGTTTCATCCACTTGCATTTGTTCCTCGGCTCCGGCTGATGTACTGATCGTTCGTTTTTTTCCAGCTTTCACCTGTTGGCGACCACTTGGCGGTAAAAAGGCATCGGTATCAATGTTTGCACTCTTATCCACTTCCATTTTTATGTGATTTTATTTGTTTTTTATGAAAAGAATATTTCAATTGCAATGCAATGAAAACACGTGTGACTCGCAACAAATGAACTGGGAAAAAGAGTTGTAAATATGGTGTTTGACATTTCGACCAATGTGAAGTTGGCGCTGTATCACGTAGCGCGAACTGTCATTGCTCACCTCAAACACACTTCGGCAAAGAAAACATTTCGAATTGTGTGTTTATTACACTTCACCGAAAATTTACAATAATTTATTTAATTAGACAATTTTGTTCATAAATTAACGAAAATGAATTCGTTGAGACGTTCTCTGCCAAGGCTAACATCGAATTTGCAAAACATCTGCAAATTTTCACAACAGCGTAAGTATTGTATTTACCGTTGATTTTCGAGGTTAGATTGAATAGAAGTTATTCTAATTTCTTGCGGCTAATTGTATGTTTTTAGGATGGATTTCAAACCGGGACGACGTTCGGAAATATCAAAATGAATTGTTCGACTTGGAAAAGAAGCGACAACATGATGCAGTGGGTCGTATAGAAAAAATTGAAGTACGTTACTTGGGCTTACCAGAAGATACTACACTTATTATGAACAAAAACCTGTCGACACCGTACAATTGTGCACAACGTAAGGCCCGACGAAGTGTCTGAAACTGAGGTCTCGTTCTTATCGCTGCATTTTCTTTTTATCTCACAACAGATTTATCCGATATTCATTGCAATCGTTCGGCAATAGCTCTAATTGATGGTGTAGTTCCATGGGATATGCACAGACCATTTGAAGATTCATGTACATTGCAGTTATTGAATTTCACAGTGGCTGAACCGTACCTTGCCAATCGGTAAAATATTTCAATTGCACTTCTTAAAGTCTCATTCACCAAGAAAATTTTAACATTTTTATTGCAGTGCATTTTGGCGTTCCTGTTCATTTATGTTGGGCGCTGCTTTGTCAAATGTCTTCAAAGACACCGTCGATGTTCAGTTGCACAGTTTCCCATCGCCAAATGTTAAATCTGGCAGTTTTGTCTATGACATTTCCCTGAACCATCAGGATTGTACACCAAACAAAGAAGAGCTTCGAACAATTTCGGCTGAAATGGTAAAAATGGCAGCAAAAGACTTGAAATTCGAGCGTCTGGAGGTGGTGCATGATTTAGCATTCGAAATATTCAAAAATTGCCCATTTAAACGTGAACAATTGCCAAGCATCTCACGAGACGGTTCAGTCATTATTTATCGAGTTGGAGATCATATTGACATTAGTCGTGGACCAATGATGGGCTCAACAGCATTACTCGGCCGATGTACAATTGGTGCTGCATTCAAAATAGCCGATATTAACAGTACAGACAGTTTTTATCGGGTACAAGGAGTCGCATTACCCAAAGAAATTGTCATGAATCACTATGCATTTAGTATCTTAGAAAATCGTATTAAAGAAATGGTGAGTACGACGAAGAAAAAATAAAGGTTCCTAATTTAAAAAAATGTTGTCATAATTTGATCTGAAAAATACTGAATTTTTTTTTAATTTGTAATTTTCCTTATATTACAGAACCCAGCACGTTTACCGACCGAACCAGCAGACAAATATGAACGGAGATATGGAAAACTGGCTTAAGCAATGTCATAGACATTTCATTTCAAATATCCAATCGTTTTGTTAGATTATTTTTTAAGAATATTTCAAATAAAAAAATGACAAAATTTATTCGGAGACTTTATTTGAATTCGACACGAATGCAGTGAGAAATTCTCTCATTGCGAGAATTTCAGATAAAGTGTATTTGATTTCTAAAAAACTTTCAAAAAACACAATTTTTGACCGCTTTGCAATTTTCAAAATATCATACATGGAAACAAAGGCATCATTTCTCAATTATAAGAGAAGTACAGTTGCCGAAAATAATCAATTTAAAAAAGCAGACCTTTGTTGATCAAACTTATATTTTTGATTTAATCAATCATGCTACTCTGAAAGGGAGAAAAGAGAGAGAGAGAGAGAATGAGAGATTGAAGTCATTGATGTACAAATGTGAGAACAGTAAAAAAACATTCCCATCCACTGAACATAAAGAAAACGATAAGGCTCAGTTCATTGCGAGTATGTCGACTCGTCTGACTTTCTTCTATTCCTTTTTCTCATCTTCATCGTCGCAGTAGCATGATTACTTTTGTGTTAATGTTTATGTTTGTTGTGAGTGTGTATGATTTGCAATGCTACGTTGTTCGCTTATGTATGAGTGCAACAAGTTGAGAGAGCCGAACATAATTTCATCGTTGTATTACAAATTAGTTGAAGTCTTGCAGTTGAGTCGATAGCACTGACTACAAGAATACACTTTCGTTTTCTTTACTTTCGTTTACTTCAGTTTAATTCCAATTTTCAGAGAAATAATCAATCATCTGCGATGAAATTGATATTTCTTGCTCTAAGTGCACTTTGCATTGGTGGTAAGTTGATTTTTTTTCATTTTTACTGTCGATGTCATTGAAAAGTGCACATCTCCAAACCGTTTAACATGTGCATGTGTCATATGCCATGACAAACACATTTTGCAAATTGTTCGCTATCAATTAATTGAATTAGACTGAAAAGATTATAATTTAACACTGTCCTATTTGGAGATGTATTTATTCTTTATTGAATAAGTTGAGACGTTTTGAATGTGTAAGCGGAATGGTTTAAATTTTGATTTAGTACTTTCAAAGTTGCCATTCACTTAGTTTAATCACGTTTTTATTTTCTATGAAAAATTAACGATGCACCTACCTTACTTGTCATGTCTTTATTTCAAAAAAATCGTTCTTTTTTTTAAAATAAAACTCTTACCTGTTCAAAAGAGCATTTTTCCTACTTTCAAAACATAAATAAAAGACAGCCAGTTGCATCAGCTGTGTGTTAGGAAACAATATGTATAAAAACAGTCGCAGGTAGAACGAATCTTTATCAATACATTGAATACGTGTTTCTTCGTTTCTTTTGTGTACCAATCGCATGGAATATGTTGGATCCAAACAATATAGTCAGTGTTTGTATTCAATTGAAAATGAAAAAAACCAAAACATAATAAACGAACGAACATCTGTTCAAAAAACTCATAATAAATTTAAACAAAGAAAAAAAAATCGAATAATTTGGGTGATGTAAAAGTACACATAAAGATGAGTTCTTAAGCGACGTTTTTATGAAATATTCGTTTTCCTTTCCTTTTTTCCAATCGCATTATGAAAAAGTATTCTATGTATTTAACAAAATAAACTTATTGCGACGGTTAAATTACAAACAAAGAAAAAACCGTTTAAATTGATTGCCGTGTTATCACTCGTTCGAAAAATAGCACAATAAAGTACACAAGCAACAAAATGGTAGGGATCAAAATAGGCAAAAATTCAATCGAGATAAGCCGAAAACGTAGAAATTCATTTGAGTATATAAGTGTATGAACAAAGAAAACACTATTTGGAATAATAAATTGTGATTACATCATTTTTTTTTACGTTCAGCACTGGCCACGAAACCGCCAAGATGGGATCCAGTCTACACAGTTAAAGGTATTTTATTACATGCTTCAAACGAAAAATTGTTTAATTCATTGAATTTTATTTAAAAATATAGGTGTACTCTACATCCCGTATGCGGAGATTGAGGAACCGTTTGAAGCCTGGTTTGATAAAAACACAAATCGTTCGCGTATTGACTATTATGGTGGGACTGTAAAAACATATCAATTGAGCCGCGATGGGGAATTTGGTACATCATTGAAAGTAGCACCAGTCACCACTGACGAAAATCCAAATGTAATTACCTGTTTGCAAGTCAACGGAACCAGCGAAAATCGCGTCGAACCACAGTCTATTTTACCTGACTGTCGTCAATTCAAGTTGGAAGGTAAGGGAAAAATTGATCTATTAACTAAATAGATATACAGCCGGAGCGGCAAAAATATACAGGTAATAAAATATTAATAACAAAATATGATTATTTAGCTACCGAGGATTTGCTTGGATGGAAATGCGATAAATTCGTATTCGAAGAGGCAATCGGCCAGAAGACAAACAAGTATGCAATGTGGGTGCGGTACGTAAAATCGCCAAAATATCCTGCTTCACGTCAACCAATACCAGTCCGTTATGAAATGCGAGGCTATAACACCCTATTGGGCTCACATTACGATCATTATCGCTTGGACTACGACTCTTATGCCCACGATGATATTCCAGATGAAATCTTCGAAGTTGATGAATGTAAGTGTCTTTTTTCCAAATTTAATATATTTTTAAATGAAAAATACACGAAATTTCTGATTTTTAAACCCAATAGCAAAACCATGCATTGGCTTCCCAGGACCAGGCAATGGACACTATGCCACATTCAATCCAATGAAGGAATTTGTTCACCCAGTTGATTCATCACATGTTGACATGGAACATATGCGTTTCATGAAAAAACATGGTGTTGTATACGCAACAACAGATGAACAAATGTTCCGCAAAAATGTATTCATGCAAAATTTGCGTTTCATTCACTCAAAGAATCGTGAACGATTGTCCTTCAGTTTGGGCGTAAACCATTTGGCCGACCGCACCCAAGATGAATTGAAAGCATTGCGTGGATATAAGAAAACAGTTGTGGCTAATAACGGTGGCAAACCATTCCCTTACACATTGGATTCAGAGACATTGGAAGATTTACCTGATGAACATGATTGGCGGTTGTATGGAGCCGTAACACCAGTAAAGGATCAATCGGTTTGTGGAAGCTGTTGGTCATTCGGAACCACCGGAGCTATTGAAGGCGCTCTATTCTTGAACAATGGTGGCAACTTGATTCGTGTTTCACAACAAGCTTTAGTTGATTGCTCATGGGGATATGGAAATAATGGTATGGACTCCACATTATGGGAATCATTTTCTCTTTATATTGAACATATATTTTATTCACTTTGCTATAGGCTGTGACGGTGGTGAAGATTTCCGTGCTTATAAATGGATGATGAACAACGGTGGTATTCCAACCGAAGAATCGTACGGCGGCTACAAAGGACAAGATGGCTTCTGCCATGTCAACGACAAAAATGTAACACTTGTCGCCCAAATTACTGGATGGGTTAACGTAACCACTGGCAGCCCCGATGCATTGAAAGTAGCTTTACTTAAACATGGCCCAATCTCAGTCGCAATAGACGCTTCACACAAAACATTCAGTTTCTACTCGCATGGTGTTTACTTTGAACCAAAATGGTACATTTTTTTGGAGATAAACTATTATTTTCATGATTTGTAACAAAATTAATAGAAATTTGTTTAACTTTTTTAGTGGAAACAAGGAAGACGAATTAGACCACGCTGTTTTAGTCGTGGGATATGGAACGATGAATGGAGAACTATACTGGCTTGTGAAGAACAGCTGGTCTAACTTATGGGCTAACGATGGTTATGTAAGTACACGAAATCATTGTCTATTTAACCATGAAATGTATGGAGTATATTTTTTAATGTTTTAATTTTCGTTTGGTTTCAGATTTTGATGGCAGCTCGTGAAAACAATTGTGGCGTTCTCACCTCACCAACCTACGTTACTTTTTAAGCCATTTTTCAATGTTTAATTCAGAAAATAGTAATCAATAATTTGAAAAAAAAAAATCAGTTTCATTTTAAACAAGAAAATATATAGTAAAAACACTTAGTTTTTTCAAGCTATTTTGAAAGCCATAAATTGTTTATTTTGATACCACAATTGATAAATAAATTTTCAGAAATATTTTTAAATGATGTTGTTTTTGTTCAATTTATTGTCGACGTATGCGCATTCATCGAAAATTCAATCGATTTTAATCACAAGTTAGTCACAACAGAAATGCTTGTAATGAAATTCGATGCAATCAACGTTCAGTCATAGTCTTTCACTTACACAGAATGCATTTATTCATACAAATTATGTACTTTTCAGTTATCAATAATCGGTTTCACTTGCTCCGAATTGCTTGCGCCCAATTTCTGTAATGAAACTAGTTACATTAAATCTATTTTTGATTCTAGTTTTGATTGATGGTAAGATTTGTTTTGACCTTTTGTCAGTTAATTGAAGTCATATCGCGCATTATTTACACAGATTAAAGTGACATTGAATTACTATTAATAAGACAAAGGCTAGAACAAAAGTTAAGGATTTTGATTTATCGAACAGTTCTAATATGTGCGAAATTTTCGTATATTCCCTTAGCTACTAAGCCACCAATATGGGACTCGGTTTACACTCTCACAGGAGTTTTGAACATTGCGTATGCCGAAATCGAAGAGCCGTTTGCAGCGTGGGTTGATCCAATTGCACGGCGATCGCGTATTCATTACTATAATGGTATGGTAAAAACCTATCAATTTGAAGGTGAATATGGACAATCGTTTAAAGGGGCTCCCATCACAACTGATCAGCAGCTAAATAAAATAGACTGGTAATTTCACTTTGTGTAAACGCATAACATCTACAAAGAAAAATAACCAACACATTTTGTGAATTACATATGGAAACAACAGTAAAAAGAGAATATCACTTTTTATAAATTATTCGACTTACTTCCAGCACTGATCCATTGCTTATATGAAATGTTTTCAAACAGCTTATCATCGATGATTCCGAAAAGAATTGATCGAAGACCATCTGTATCATCTTTTCCATCAATTCCAGGACAACGTTCTCTATAAAGCAACGAATTGAAGCAGTAACAATTGAAGCTTCTGTTGGCATAGGTTATCGTACTTTGGTTGGACGAAAACGACATGAGCTGCCACGACGGAAGGCGAAGAAAACAATTTTTTGTTGTAGATTCTAATGTCAACCTATGACAATAATTGCGGTGTTCTCACTGAAGCAACCTATGTTACTTTTTAGGTCATTTTTTTTTTCAATGTTTTATTCAGAAAATAATAATCAATAATTTGAAAAAAGTTTTTTTAACCGTTTTTCATTCATTTCAACAATTTTCATTTATAAAAAAAAGTTTCATATGAACCATCCCAACAAAATAAAATTGTGTGAATTTTCACAGATAAGCTATTCCATAGTCTCAAAGAAATTCTTGAACTTTTTAAAGAGCTCAGTTCAGTGGAAAAGAATTAAAAATTGCGCGTTTAGTTTTATATTGACTTGAATTTCCTTGAAGAATTTAATTTCACAGACATGGACAATCAAGGCACGGATGATGAATTCATTTCATAGCCTAAAATAAATTATTATATAGTACGTATATAGGTGTATCATTTCAAAATATTTTAAAAACTATTTTTGCTATAATCACGTAGGTATGAACTTTTGAAAGAATTCTTATTTTTGAATTCATAAATATTTTTAAACTTAGTTAAACTTAAATGGTAAGCTTCTGACTTTATGTATGAAATTTTATCAAAGAAATCATTGAATGCTTCGTTTTATGCAACAACTTTTCCTCAAAATTCGATTAAAATTTAGTACACTTTTGTAAATGTACGTTAAAAGACTTTTCTTATCATTGACATAAGAATGTCGTTCAAATGTCATGCAAACCTAACCTCATTTTTTATCAATCAAAACAAATTCCCTTCAATATGAGTAAATTAGTGAGAAATTTGTTTTTCTTTGTGAAAAATTCACCGAACAATAAAAAAGCAATTGCAAATAGAATACATCGAAGAACAATAGTAAACTTGGCATCTGTTCGTCTATTTGAAAAATTGCCAGCACAAACGCCATGTAAAACAAATTATCCATTTGTCGTGCAAACAGCTCGATTTTCATCAGATGCTGTTACAATTTCACAGCTTGACTATGAACGATTTTGTGCCGAAACATTGGACTCTCTTTGTGATTACTTTGAAGAATTGGTTGAAAGTGTCAATCACTTGGCGTCTGCGGACATTCTGAATAAGGTGAAATTTTAAATATGAATACAGTGTTTGTCCGTAGTGTTAAATTGTGAGTGGTAACTATTTTCATGTGACACAAATATATGTTTCAATTAATAGGATGGCGTTCTGACGGTCAGTTTGGGTGCAACATACGGTACTTATGTTATAAATAAGCAATCGCCAAACAAACAGATTTGGTTGAGTTCACCAGCCAGTGGTCCGAAAAGATACGATTTCATGTATGCAGCAGACGGAAGTAAAAAAGGTTACTGGGTTTATAAACACACAGGCGAAACGCTACACGAACTTCTTGACAAAGAACTCACCGACGTAACAAAAACGAAAACACAATTTCAATCTTTGTCATTTGGGTCGCGATGTTAGTAAGAATAAAATGCAATTTGTTTTGTCTACAAATTTGAGAATAGTTTTATTTGAATAAATCTCTGTGTGTCACAAATAAATTGATTGTGAATACTAAATTTGTTTCAGCTCATATACATATATATTCATAAAAATTTCTTTCCTTACAAATATAAAACAATCGCTCTCTTTTCGTGTAAATCTCATTTTACTTAATGTTTACTTTATCAAAATGGAGATTCAACCGCTTAAACCGCTTAAGTTTTTGTGAGGTTATCGTACGTGTACGGGAACAATGACCTTTTACAACCGATGACTCTGTTTGAAAAATGGAAATGTTTGCTCCAATTGTGACCTTGTCGTGCAGCATGATATTTCTGGCATCATTGATAACACACCCAATAAGTAGACTTGTAATCGCTGTCGTCGCATCTCAACGAAGTCAGCATTCTATAAAAATCAAGAAAACAGCGTGACTGTTATACTCATCTTTTGATTTGATAACGTTACATAAACCGAACCGGTGGCTATTTTGAATCACTTACCATGTTACCGAAACTCTTTTTCGGTGGAAAATCAAGCGTTTTTATCATTGGATTGCTCATCCGCAGATATTTATCCATTCGATGGAATTCACTGTATCGTCGAAGCAATGACCATTTTCCATTGTCCCCAGACACTGGTGTGATTTGAATCTCGTATGCAAAGTATTTTTTATTCAAATCATCACGTCGCTGGAGTAAAACTCGCGGAATGCTCACCATAAAATGCTTTGAACTTTGTCGACTCACTACAAGATTGTGGTGAACGGATCTCAGTCGCGTGTTTTCACTGTGAAAAGGGAAACATTTGAAAGGGGTTTTATTGATTGATTAGATAGCTCTTCTTCAATCTTTTCACAATACTTACAGTGTCAACGCAGTTAATCTGTCTTCCAATAAAGCGCATCGTTGTTCTAGCTCTCGGATCCGTGCGATATGTTCACTTTCAGTGGTCGTTAGCTCTTGAATGCGTAACTCATTCTTATTTTCATCGTCATTTTCATGCTCTTCGTCATCATTTTCATTCTCTTCGATTGAAGACGTTGTATTACTGATTGAACTGCTCATCGATGTGGAATGCGATGGCTGGGAAGTGACTTGATTTGGTGATGAATTTGAAGAATTTGTTGTTGTATCCGAGGTTACACTGCTGCTATCAGTCGCTTTTGATTGATTTGAATCCGTTTCTTTGTAGTCATATGAATTCGATGGATATGTTTGTATCGCTGGTTTGATCATTTTTATCGATGTTGGAAACTCAGGTTCAATGTAATCGGTTTCATTGGATAGTATTCTTGAATTAGTAGCAATAATATTTATCGGTTCGGCATGGAGTCGTTCATAAGTAGAATCGGTCGTGAATGGCTTCGATTTTTCTTCGGCCAATTTCTGTTTTTCCTGATACTTCAAGCAGGCATCGGCTAGAGACACACAAGTTGGTGGCGTCGATGAATTTAACACATTATCATTGACCAACGAACTATTTTCATCTTCTTCGAATGATATGACCGCCGCTTTTTTTGGCGCAACTGATTTTCGTTCGGTTGAACTGCTCACCGTTGGTACTGCAATAATAATTTCATTCGTTTGCCGCGGAGATACCGATTCAGCCAGTGTTGAAACATTCAATTCCGGACTATCGACTGTAACGGCAAATAAAATCGATCCAAGACCTAAGTAGAAAGATTTTTCATGAAATAAACGTTAATTTAGTAAGCATGGGAAATAAATGAATTGAAATAGTTTGTTTTATACAGCCACAACGGTTATTGACACCGCCGAGGTGTGGGAACTTTTCTTGCAGCACTTAAAATGGAATAAGTGCAGACATAAATTAGTGTCCTTAATTCTCCAGGGTCAATAACAGCTCTGTTTACAACGGAAATGTCATATGAATGATAGATAAACTAACCGGCTGCAATCGATGGTAAGAGGTTGCTCGCTTCATTATCACGAATTAACGCCCAACTTTCAAAATACGTATTCAATCCAGTCGTATCACTTAACCACTCCGAAATGTATCGTTCTAATGCACGTTCATTCAAAGCGGCTCGTATCAGTGATCGCACTTTACCGTGATCTGTGTAAACTATAAAGTAACAAAACATGACAAATGTTCAGTTAAATTGTGTGCTATTTTAAGAAAGTTAAAATGCAGGCATTTCGTTTGTTAATTAAATACACACCATAACGTAGCGTTGAAAATCGCTCCTTTTCATGGTTCGTTAAATGCTTGAAGGCAAATTCCCAGAACGAAGTTGTTGGTAATTCTGTTTTTAAATTTCCCGACACAATATTCTTGAATACTGATGTGGTTTTTAGTCCATGCGATAGTGCTGATTCCCAATTTGTACACATTCTTTGAACTCTGATGAAGACATAAAAATGATATTGTCAAAGAGCGACAGACATTATAATGAGATATTTTCAGCCAGATGAATCAGCTCAGCCAGATATCGTCAGGAGCTGAAATTTAGTGAAAACAATAGAATTGATTGTTATGGTTATAATTACACTTACATTGCTACAATCACTATAACAATCACTTTTATTGTTTTCACTCCATTTCAGCTCCAGGCGATATCTGGCTGAGCTCATTCATCTGGCTGAAAATATCTCATTATAATGTCTGAAGAGCGAACTAAAAATATCAATATGATTCATACCTTGTATCTTTTTCAGTAGCCAAAAGTGTTTTATTTTTCCCATACACATTTTGTACCTCCTTAACACTGTCCATTAAATTTTTAAGTAGCATAGTGCAATTTTTGCTATCACCAAATAATCGACCGCTCATTATATCTCACCCAAGATTTAGATATCTTTGTTTGCATTTGTTTATGTGTCGTAGATAATCCACATGAACGAACAAAAATGAAAACTTTCTCTTTACTGCGTAAATACACCACAAATTAGTTTCGTATAAAAACACAGACTAATTAGATTTGTGACATTGACTTAATTGTGTTATCGCGTGAAATACTGCTGCATATTTAGAACGTGATTTTTTCGTTTGTTTTGTTTATTTAAAGCTCAATACATCTTTATGCCACCAATCGATAGAATGTAAACAATAAAATCCAATACAATACGATTTTGTTGACGAGGCACTACTCACTTATCGACAATAACTTTTTTTCTGAAGACAATCGTATTTGGAGATACGGAAATATTCTCAAATACGACACATGAAAATGCATTCAGTTTAATTTAAAACTAAAAAAAAACACAATTTTTTTTTTATTGCCACACACTCATATCGACTAGTGGCATTGAAATGCGTAATTTCAGTGAAACAAAGTTGTGTTTGCTATGAAAATATACATGACAGCTGTAGCTGAACTGTCAAACATACACTGTTTTGTCGCTCGTGGACTGTATAGCTATCGCTCTTCTTATATGTATACATGAAATGTCAAATTTAAATTACTCACAACGAAGCGGTTGCATTTAAATGCTTATTTTAAATAACTCAATGGCTCAATTTAAGATATCTTGTGAAGTTTTTTTTATTCACATTTAATATTTATTTAAATTTTTGAGATTTACATATAACGACAGAAAAAAGTTCTTCTTTTAACGGGTTCCAAGAAATCATATTTCTCTCATTTCATCGACACAATTAACAAATCGTTTTAAATTACAAATATAAATGAAATTTTGAAAAAGATAGAGGAATGATCTAAGAAAAGTAGCTGTGATATGCATATGTATCGCACAAAGAAAACTATGAAGAAAAAAAATAGTCAGAAGTGCCAATAAATTTAAACTGAATCATGTCGAATAGGATTGAAAAAAAGTTGCATAAATGACTAATTGACTTTTGGATGACAAGATGTCAAGCAAACTAGACGTCATTTTTGAAGGAGCCGGTTTTTATAATGAGGACCCATAACAAATAATTCTGGGAATTGATAAACTGAATACATTTATAATATGAATACATTAGTGCACGCTGTCTTTTATCCGAATTATTCAGTATTCAAGATTGTTTATGGAAATTCATTCAATAATACTGGATTCGCCGGAGAAGATTTCAAAAGATTGTTTCGCATAAAATTGAACTATCTTAGTGGCTGAAAATTGTTTCAATTTTTTTATCAATGTTTTTGGCAAAACATCATTTTCGTCGATTAAATTAGACCGTTTGGCGTAAAATAATACAAAATCGGCTGAAATATACTTTTTGCACATTTTTCTCAAAATTCGTTAATCAATGGAATAATGGAAAAAAATTCTTTCTCTTGCTGAGATTGTCTTTGACTTTTCGAATAATGTTATAAAATATTCTCCGATTTCCAAGTCTTCCATAAAAGAAAACCGTTACAATTCATTAGTATTAAACAAAAGCGTTCGAATTCCGTGCATTGTGTGCAATGCGTGTTGGCAACTGCGCATACGTTGTGATTGCGACACATGTGATAAGCGACGGATTGAAAGTGAAAATGAGGGTGGTTGAATTTGTAGTGAGGCGTGCGGATCCACCGTCTCCATCGCAGAATATCTTGCTTTGGTTTATTTTGTTTGTGTGTCTATATATAGATGTGCAAGTGGCATAGTAAATGGCATGCACTAAAGATAGGAGTGTAGCGCTCGCGATTAATATGGAAAAATGTTGATGTGTGGACTATGGAGGGTGGTGGATGACTACTTTTTCCTTTCCATTCTCGCGTCACAATAAGAGAATATGCGTACAACGACGCATTATCAGAAGCACCATATACACATACGGCTTTATTTATTGTAGTATATTGTAGATACAAATAAAATAAATAGCGAAGAGTGCAAGTTCGCCTTTTTAACTCACACTCAATTCCGGAGCCAGTCAGTGCGACGGCAAACATAAAAGCCATTAAACACGAATTCCATCTGTTGTTCTGTGTGTGCGCGACACATTTTATATTTTTCGTTTTTCTCAAAAGTTAGTTTGGTTCGGAAAATAAAATTAGTGTCGTCGTGAATGATTCATTTGAAGTGGACTTTCCCATTAAAATAATAAGGTATAATTTAAATTATAAATTATTTATTTGATAGTCTTGAGGAAATAGTTTTGAACGGGAGACAAGTGAAAAACAAGTGGCAGACAGAGGTAGCATAATGTTGGTCAGCCGCTTTGTTCGGGAAAAAAAGTGAAAGTTTTTCCACAAAATGAAATCACCACTTTTTCTATCTCTTTCAATGTCGAAATTCTGGTGAAATTTAAACGGCACTGATTCCGATTTTATTACATGTCTGCTATTTTTATTGATTTATTGCGATTCATACACATCGTCATCAGTGCAATGACCTTTAGCTCATTATTTTTGTTCATTGCTTCTGCTTCTAACGATCCAATTAGTAATTCGAATTGCATTGAAATCACTTCAATTGCATTAATCTCTTATCAAAAGATTATCATAAATTTTCGTCCTTTCTTCGCCGATTTACATTCAAGTATTTATTGGTTTGCATCTTTTTGAGCGGTGCGGGGGAGATTTCGATTAAAATATTCAAATGTGAATCCATTGTTTGGTGTAACATTCTTCATACGGTTGGCACTAAAATAAATACGAACGCAGGGGATGAGAGCTATAATTATCCATTTGTATTGTATGGCGACAGTCAATGGCAACGTTATTGTTGTCGTCGTTGTTGTTTTTATTAGGCATTGGTGTGTACATGTTCTCGGTAAATTTCCCTTTGTTTGCGGTGTGCAAGAGAGTGTGCGGAGTAGGGGAGCGCCAATATGTTTGGTCAGCTCATTTCATCAAAATTGAACTTGGTAAAAATCGAGATAGAAATCGAATGTATGAGATAGAGAGTGCCGCTGATTCGAGGTGAATAGCCGCCATGCGTCAGATTTGTAAAAAATGAACAAAAAAAAACCCACAACAAAGTTGATAGGATTTTTGATGAAAGCAAAAGTTATGCTGAAATCTGTGTATTGTACACTTTTATTTATTCAATTGACGCTCAAAAATATGTACGCGCACGAATGTGTGAGTGCACTTGTGTCGCATGCATATTGATTGTGCACCGTGTGCATGAGACAACACACAGAAAAACCAATTGCGACTCCGAAAAGGTAAACAATCGCCAATCTGCGGCGCACTTACACTTACACATATTACGTTTACAAGGGAAATAGAAAGCGCATCGTATTTGTCGGAAAAATCCACCCCAAAAAAACGAACGGATCGAATCGTAACGTAAAAACATGCTCCGCACGCGTTTTCAACAAAAACCAACATAAACATTATTACCGCCTGTTTTCACCGAATAGCTTCGCTAATGAATTCAAATGAGATAAAAACAAAATTTAGTCGGCTTTCAAATATGAGCGGTGAAGCGTATCGCGACATAAAACAGTTTTTTTTTTGCATAAATTCTCAATACACTAAAAACGACCGGAGGTAATTGCATTAATTTTTTGTTTAAACGTCACACATTTTTTTTCGCGATTAAACCACACATGAAATTTGAGTTACTGCAGAAATGTTTAAATTTGTTAATCGAAGCGAGAAACATATTTGTGTGTATTAGAACAACTATGTGATAATTAGTATCAATCGTTTTTTGACACATGAATTGAGATATGTATTAACAAGTGTGAGTTGACCCAAAAACGAAAGACGTGGTGCATTGAATTAAATGCTCAGACATCCCTCAGCAATATTTTATCCATATTTATAATTTAAATTTGAGAAAATCGGATTTTTCAAGTTTTTCGGTGTACCGATTCGATGTGTCAATTTTGTTTAAATCGACGGTGACTGTGCATTCGCATGTGAATTTCAAATGAAGCATTTTATTGATGTAAATTGCGTGTTTTAATACACTAAAGATTTATTGAAGGCGATAAAGAACGAGCAATAAAGAAGAAGTCATGCAACGGTGTCATTTATCGATTTAATCACATTGCAATAAGATTCGTGCGTTGAAAATTTCAGTTTATTTACCAAAAAATTCTAAGGTTATAGTGAGTCATAGCGTGTATGCGTTTGTGGTTGTCTTTCGATTAACGGTTGTTTTCTACCTCAAAAAATGTCAAGTTAAATTTGATGAATGTCAAATTGATTTTTTTTGCTTCAAAACTTATAATCCGTGACCTTTTTTCAACATTACAGATAGATTGGTGGAATCAAAATAAAATTAAGGCGTTTTTTATGGAATCGTGAATTTTAACGTTATCAAAATGAATTTTTCGCCCTTTGGTAATCCATTTTCGGCTTCGATATCTGGAATTCATCAGTTTGCAGCTGGTGCTCAAGTAAGAACAATTGTTATAATTGTTTTATCAATTTTTTTTAATTATCAACTTTTTAATTGCAAAATGTTTTTTTCTTTTGCTCTAGGATTCATCGAATCGTTATCACAATGGCTCGGCCGCATCGAATGTCTCGAATATGAATCATTGCACTCAATCCAATGTGCCCATATTGTCAAAATTTCGCGGTGATGATAATTTGAGTGCAAATGCCATGCATAAATATAATGGACACAATAATTCGAATATAAGCAATAATCCTTATCAATCGAATGTGCCCACATTCACGCAAACGGCGCATTTACATGCGAACAATGATGATAAGCAACGATTGCCCAATTCATATCAACCGTCCAATGCATCGAATGCGCAAGTACATCAGTCGTCAGAAATAACACCAGATATTTGTAGTGCACTTTTAAATCAGCAGACCGACGCCAAGAGAGGTAAGTG
Source organism: Contarinia nasturtii (assembly GCF_009176525.2). Classification (NCBI taxonomy): domain Eukaryota; kingdom Metazoa; phylum Arthropoda; class Insecta; order Diptera; family Cecidomyiidae; genus Contarinia; species Contarinia nasturtii. Next base: position 1,160,765 of record NW_022198157.1, on the reverse strand, counting down.
TTCGATACTGATTTTTAATTTTATTTGATAAAATTATCATCGGAGTGTTTCTGTATTCATTAGTGTTGCAAAATGTGAATTCTGGTTGGCAATCTTTGACACCAAGTTCAGCTGTTGTTGCTGATTATCTATCACATTTACCGGCCAGCACACTACCCCTGTCGTTGCATCACTTTCTGAAATATTCGGCCGAAAGTATTAAAAAGGAATCGCAAAACCAGCTATCGGTAAGATTCAACATCCATATGTCGAACAAAAAAAATCGGTGTGAAAAATGTTCATAAGAATCGTTCTGCTTTTTTACATTGTAGAACATCGACATGGCCCATGCACAAGGATTGGGTTTGAATTCATTAAGCTCAAGTCTTCTGTCAAATGCAGCCATTCTTAATCAAAATCAACAAAATCACATGATACCGTCACAACAACAACAACACCACTCCATTCCACCTCAAATTCCAACGTCACAACAGCAACATTCGCACCCCAACGGCGCAAGCTCAGGAAATAATAATTTGATTCAAACATCTTCAGCAAATGTGAACCAAACGCATAGTCTTACGAACAATACAAATGGGTCCAATGGTATGAATAACAGCAATGAACTGAATGCCAACAATAATACATCGTCGAAGGCGGCAACAACCACGGCACCCACGAAGAAAAAGAAGAAGAAGAAACCACCGAAAGAGAAAAAACCACGACCAAAACCCGGAGAAATTCGACTAACAACCGCACTTGACGGCTCAACTTTGTACGGGTGTCCAGAGTGCCACATGGTTTACCCCGAACGCGGTCTTCTTGAAGAGCATTTGGTTGGACATAATTTGGAACGAAGGTAGATTTTTTTATTTCCACTGTGATTAGGCTCAGCCTATTCTAACGACAAATCTATTTCGCCATTTAGGTTCATTTGCGACATTTGCAATGCAGCACTAAAACGAAAAGACCACTTAACTCGACACAAACAAAGTCACAACGAAGAGCGGCCGTTTGTTTGTACGGTGTGCATGAAGGCATTTAAGCGCAAAGAACAACTTACATTACATTTCGTCATTCATTCCGGTGAAAAGAAACACGTGTGTCAGGAATGCGGAAAAGGTTAATTTGAATATTGATTGAAACTTTGAAGTATCAAAAATTTAATGAAATTTCATTCACAGGCTTCTATCGAAAGGACCATCTTCGTAAGCACACCAAAGTAAGCGAACATTTGTTGATTCTTATATTCATAGCTAATTTTGTTTCTCTCTCCCCCCGACCATAGTCACATATAGCTAGACGCGTGAAAGCTGAACTAAGCCAGTCAAATCAATCACCGAATCTACTTGCAGCGCAGCAACTTCAAAATCAGGGATTGACACCACATCAATTGCAATTGCAACAAAACACCACCACATTCAGTTAGAAGTCTTCGAAGTGGCTACATTTTCTACATCATATTATCATATATTCATTGGCATTTTTAGTCGAACTATAACATAGATTTAACTTTCATTTCATTCTTTAATTCGGGGCCTCTTTTATCACAACACTCAAATCGAGTATATTTCTTATGACGAACGAAAAATGATAAAATTGGCACCAATTTCATTCATCAGCATCGGGACTCTTTTGCAATTCTAAATAATTGTTCGATAACAAAAGGCTAATTTTCTTTGTGTATCTCAAGTGAACTTGAATGGTTCCCTCAACTTTAAGTAGTTTATTGAAAACATAATTTATTCCGTTTGATGTATTAAACTAGAGAGAAAGATATTCTGTATATATTAAGCCGAGAAAACGAAGCGCATACATATTTGCGTCGAAACAAAACAAAAATTAAGTGACTAAAATTTAATCGGAAATTGTAGTCTTTCAATTAAATTTGAACAAATAACAACTGTTTTAACATTTACATCTTCACACAAAGTCGGTATTTGACCGAAAATTGGTTGCAATTCAACTTCAGATTATTTTCGATGAAAATGAACAAAGAATATTTCATCAAGTTTTTTAAGTACGACAAATATTGACAGAATATCATTATAAAATTTCTTGTGAATCTTTTGTAAAATATGAATATTTGCCATATTTTTGTAAATCTACAAATTTCACAGTGAACCTTTCTCTCTACTGTATTTGAGTATAGCTTTTGTAAGATTTCATATTTACTCTTTTTTCAGTAAAAAAAAATTTTTTCATTCAGCGCCGAAAATTTAGCTCAAGCACTAAAATGAACTAAATGAACATAAAACAAATAACAACAAAAAAAACACTAAAAATCGTGGAAAATCTCAGTGATTGTGGTTTTTATATTTGTCATGAAAAAAAAAATTAAACGTACTATATATTTCGAGAAATATTGTATTTTTTTAACTTCTTCCTTTGAAATAATGGCAGTAAATCTTCTAAAGGTAAACAATCTTCTTTTTAAGCATTCCAAAGAAGATTTATTGAATTTGGCATATAAAAGTATTTATTTTTTTTAATGAGTTTCAATTTTGTGATTGAATACATTGATGCATTCGATTAATTTGAAAAGTAAAAGGAGTACATTTTATTTGTGAACGGTTACAGTGTGAAGACCACGGATAAGTTCATCGGATTGTTTCAAGTTGACAATGTTGCTCAATCGTTTGACACGAAGTTTGGCCCAAATCGAGTAGTTGGTGATGCCTAAGATTTGTGCGGCATTGAGAGCAGCTGCTTCTGGATAAATGACAGTTCCGCATCCCAAACCGGATGGAACATTCAATGATGACCAAATGTCAATGTTAACATTGTCGCTTTTGACTGGTGGACAATTGATAACGGGATAGTCTGTATTTCCGGACAGAACTGGTCCTAAACCATTTGATCGGCCGGCCACAGCAATGAATACCAAATTATTGAAAAGACTTTCGTATTCACGAAGAATTTGAATTGTATCTTGTGTACTTTTATGTGCCGATGTGACACGCAATTCAACATTTAAGCCAAGACTTTTGCAACATTTGGCGATTTTCTCGCAGTGTTCAGTATCAGATGGGCTACCCATCAGAATGACAACAAGGTGATCATTTGGTGGAACGATGTTGTCCAATTGTTCGGAGATCCATTCGAAGTTCCGTTTGACCGTTTCCAAATCATCTTGAGTGACTGTGGTCAAATTACGATACACTTGTTTGTCAACCATCAAACGTTTGTCGCCTGCTGGCCAGAGACGCCATGAATCTGAATCGATCACATCAGCCAAGAGAATTTGTCCTTGTTCATCGACACCGAATTCGATTTTCATGTCAATCAATGCACATTTACGGTAGGCCCATGCTTTTTCGAGAATTTCGAACACAACGATTGTGGTCTCGCGCATAGTGTCAACCTCGCTGCGACCTAAGTATCGAATGAAAAATTACGGCATTAGAATTAATTGAAGACAGAAAAGGGGATCATGGAGAAAAATTGTTTCTCATTTTTAATGTGATCTTACCGATTTTACGGCCATTGAACTCGAAACCAGCCGTAATGATTTCCTCTTCAGTCCATTGTGGATCGTGATTTGCATCATCCTTGAAGAAGGTCTCTTGTTTTGGTGGTGCAAAACTTTCGGGCACAAAAAGTAAAAAAATGTAAATACATTTTTAACTTAATTCCAATAAATTGTTTATTTATTTATAAATAAAATAATCAAAATCCCGTTATTGTTCAAAATTATCATGCTTTGAAAAAAACAGAGTCGTTATTGAAAACAACAAGTGATTTAACCTACCGATAACCTTCTTTAACCGATGGATAACGTTTACAGAATGATCCAGTTGCTAGGCGACGACAAACCCATTCAATTGGGATCATTTCACATTTGCGTGCAACAAAAGCGGTTGGTGACACCTGGCTTACGTAGGCAGTTTTCATTCCGGCTTCATTCAAAATGGAGAAAACTTTGCCATTGGTTGCATTCGAAATAGCCGCTTTTCCCGCCAAATCGTGTTTCTTAACACCATCACCGGCTGTGATACGATCCTTATTCAAAAGCAAACAAAGACCAGTATTGTTTGGCAAATCGTAGACAGCCTTTGTCTTTCCTTCGATAATCACTTTGCCCAATTTATATCCGTTAACTGTAAATAAATTCGAAAACGCAGAAATTTAATCAGTTCAGACAGAAATAAAACAAAATTCAAATCAGATAATAATGACAATAAATGAAATCATAAATAATATTCAATTCAAAAATAGATTGATTTCAAAATCGACTTACTTTCAGTTGGAGCTGACATGTTGATGCGTTGTAGTTATTGATACTGTAATTGAAAATAAAATACGAGATTATAAGTGTCGAATGCTTCTCTAGTTTGCAGGGAATCGGAGGTGAAATATTATATAAACAATAACATGGACTGATAATGGGACCCCATCGTTGTTGCCTATTTATTTATTTATTGCTACAAAAGTTTTGGAAAAAAACAATAACAACAGCCATCGTTATTGATATGGAAAAGCACTCGGAATTTTTTTTCTGCTGGAAATTTAAATAAAATATAGCAAATATGAAGCGCAGTAAAGAGGTCATCATTTAATCAATCCGGGTATCATGTGGGGTCTTGCAAAATATTGATTGCAAACAGACCAACCAAGAAGAAAAACATGATAAAAGAAAAAAAGATGCGAAAAGTAGGAAAAAAACACACATATAGTTATTGTTTTTCATTTACGTAAAAAAATCAAATAACAAAAATATTTATGAGCTTGGTGAGTACGTAATCGCACGTATTTGGGCTATCGCTTTGCTTGTGACAAAAATATAAAATACCGATGGGTGAGTGATATTGGACAGGATTCGAAAACAGTAAACTTTGATTATCGCATTTTGAATATAAACAGAAGATATTCATCAAATTTTCAATGGAATTTAACGACTCGAGAAATTGCAAATCTTACCGAAAAAAGTTGTTTATCACCAGTGTACTCAATAACTTATTATAATTTTACGAGTGTCGATTTTATTTTCAAATTTCAAAGATTGTAAATGATGTTTTAAAATGTATATTTCCGTACATAGATTAAGATACGTTGAAAAGAAGCTATGTCTTGAGTTTTGTATTCGAAGAGAATTGAACGCTCTTTGAAAAATGCATGTCCTCGTTGATTAAATGATAAATCGTTCATTTTTAATGGGAACCAAGTTCAAATTTCATCTAATCAATCGACAATATTTTAATTAATCCGTTCATTTGCAATGACATTGCTGAAGTTTGCGGAAAAAATCAGCACCGAAAATGTTTTTCAACAGATTAATTGATTCCTGTTTGCATGATTTGTATGTTTGTGTGTGTGTTCCGTAGCAATTTTGACGTTCGTTTATAACGTCACTTCTGTTCGAGTAACGCCGAGATAGAGTGTGGCAACTGTGATAGCGCTAGTCTATTTACTTGTTGATCGAATACCTTCTTCGCGAAATGGTTCAAAAGGTTATCACAGCAGTAATATGAAGGTGACCATTTAGAAGAGAAACGGAATGATTGAGCCGCTTTCGAATGCTGTCATCAAATTCCAATGAAATGATAAGACGACGGCATCAACGTTCCAATTCTGTGTGCATTGGAATGGCATATATGTATTTTCGAGGCGAGACAAAATCGATCAAAAATTGAAATCAGGACATATACGCGATTACAATGATTGTCATTGTAATTTTAAAATTGGATTTTGTAAATTTTCAATGGGATTGCATCAATAATCTAATAAAAACGATAATGGAAAAAATGTCTTACCTTTTTTTTCCCAAAAATCAAATAAAAATGTCTGAAGACACCGTAAGTTACGCACTGAGAGTGAATAATAAAAGTCGCGTGTTAAACGAATCACTTTACAAAGGAAACTAATGTATATGATACGAACGAAATATCGTAGGCAACAAAACGAATATATTTACTGTCAAAATCCGTATAAGCCGAATCATTTATATACATGCTCCATGGATGTGCGTACTGTCGTAAAGATACTGTACTGTGTCTGTGTGCATTGATCAATGTTGTTGTTCTTGTTTGTGTTTCAATGAAGCTTTGTTTCTTTTTCTGCTCAACCACCGTATACAATAGATGCGTCAAAAATACTAAGATGAATTTTAAGAGGCGAATCTGTGCTGAAATGTGATGAAGGTTCATATTGATGACACTCAATATTTTTTTGCACAAGTTATTTCTTCACTTTTCTTTGTCGTTTGCACCTCATTTCGCTGTTTAGCAGCATTGAAGATGGCAGCACGTGCATACACATAATAAATTATCAATTATCACTAACGAATGCTGGACGAAGAACAAATGTGACGACACATATGCGATGTATTGTTGTTGTTGATTATGCGATGCCGCATGCGTATTTGTGTTAGTCTGAGTATGGTGTGCGCAACGATGTAAGAAAACGATAACAACAACAACAAAATCGAAATTCAGCACATGCACGCGAAAGAGACGAAAGGAGTGTGATCGGTAAAAGGAGTAAAACGTTGCTTGTTTATCAGAGCCACGCGAGGATTTTTCATGATGAATTAACATGTGGTTTTTTTATTCACATTCGATGAAAATTACTGACATTTTTTTTTGAAACTTTGCTAATTGTTCCGCATTCGATTGAAATATTTCAGCATATATTTTTTGTATGCACACAGCAAACCCATTTGATCCCTTCGCATAGTGCTTAACGACGCAAATAAAAGTGTGTATATGGAGTAATAAACGGTATCACGTGGTAGACTTTATGTAAAATATGCTGATTACACAAACCAAACAAGTTTCATTCGAAAATTTGACAAAAATTCTGAAGGTAACAACGCACATGAAGACGAAAAAAGACACAATCGCAATCATTCAATAACCAAAAAAATAAATGCGAACCATCGACGTAGGTATATTTTTTTGTTTATTCTGTCGTTTTTTTTGTTGTCTATTTAGTTTTGTGCTGTTTTGTTGGAATCCAGTAAATCAATGCTGTGTGAGGCTCGTCATTTGCTAACGTCTTGTTGTCTTTCTCTCTGTTTCTCCGTCTCATGCGGTCTTCGTTTCTTTTTTATGTTCAGCATATAGTCGTATATCATAGTATGAACAATTTTAGTGTGATAATCGCTTTTGCTCCGGCTGTGTCGCATATAATTTTGATCTGTATTAGTGCTGTACGATTTTTTTTCTTTGATCTGATTACGTCGAAATTGAATATGTTATAAATTGAAACAATCATTTGCTTCTATCGACACACGAAAAAAGTTATTTGTAATACATACACACGCATTATTCGCAAGAGTGTACAGGACATAAATTAGATTCAACGTTTGTGTACCCATTCAATTCATCCGAATTGAATGAAGTGTTCAGTGATCGCGAGCCGAACCTGTTTTTTTATTCAACACTTGATCAATTTAAATATATTTAAAATACAGTGAAAGTTGAGCAACATAGATAATTTTTTTTTATTGAAAATTGAATTTTAGCCAGTAAAAGAACTCTACGGCAGTAAACGTCAAGTGTTACAGCATATTTTTGTCAAAGGTAAATCATATGTCATTTTAATTTACACGTTTAAAATTAATGTTGTTTGGCGATAAGTTGTGAGAATTATTTACGCAAATAGCATCGTTTTTGGGTTGAGTTTTTAAGTACTTCAGTCTAAATTGATTCAATTCATCTAATCCAACCAGCAGTATGAATCTAAGAAGAATTTAAGTTGTGGTGTGAAAAACAATTTGCGAAAAAAAAATCACTAAAGCAAACTAGAAAAGAGTCCCTGGGATTCTTTGGCATTTTATTGCTGAACTATGACATATTTTAAGTGCGTCGCTTATCGTTTTTCGATGTAAAATTGAGTTCAATATTAATGAAGTCATTAAGTTTGTTAGTTTTTGATTTGGCGTCCTACAATTGAAGATGGGTGGCTTTTGCCAGCAATTTTTTCATTTCATGTGACATTTTCTTTGCATTATCGTCGCGTCAATGTATCTGCATTCGAAAGAGCATTTGTTTAGTGTAATTGGAGCACTTCATATTTGATAACCTCCCAATTTGCACGATATTGTTGCCATATATTCTCATTAAAAAGATTATTATGATCGTAAAAGTTGTGTATGCTCAGCGTTGACATTGATTGTCAGTTGATGCTGCTAATATTTCAGTTTTTTTCTTTCCTTCATTCAAATGTGATTGCACGATAAATGAATGAAATAAGCATAAGGACACGTGTTCAACCAAAACTAAAATATAAATATATCGACTATTTAATTTATTGAAGTCAGAAACGGTTCTGATAACCTTTTTCTTATGAGATCATATTCCATTCGATTTTATAGAAAAACGCGGCAAAATTCGATGCCAAAAATTGATAGAGTGCGTCGAGACGATTTCGTTAATAAATAACTCTAGTCCAAAAATTAAGCCTGAGGTGATGAACCAATGATAAGAATTGGCAACAAAATTTTTGATCGCTTCTTAATCAATCGCCTTGCGTCATATAATCGTTTTTTAATTTAAAAATTCATATCATCTGAACTTTGGGCCAACTATCGCTCGCATCAACACAAAATTTTAATTATTCAAATCGAATAAGCTACCGAAAAAAAGGCGAACGAAGCAAATTAAGTTGAAAGTTTTTTGTAAAGAGGTCCATTTAATTATGTTCTTGTATTTACTGATAACCCATAACATATATATTTGCATAATACCATACATAGCTCAAATACTTGCGTTTACTTGGTGATAAAGCACCGGTACGCATTTAATTCCAGTTTTGATAATTGTTACAATATTCGAATAAAAAATTCGATTTTTTTTTGTTTCACGTGAATGGCGTAATACATGCTGATAGGAAAAGATCTAAATGCCATGAATTTTGTCATCTAAGTACATATAAACACATCAGCTGATGCTCAAGTTTTGAATAAATTTTATCAGCATCAAAAAATTGATTAGAATGGAAGTAGCATGTGATATTCAAATGACGCACTTTGGGCGGTAATCCGTCAATAATATTTTGAGCGAGCCCTTATTTGTTTATATGGAATTGGGACAAACATCCGAATGTTTATCGATAATAATATATTGGCAATGGAAATAAACAGTTATATATAGATACGTAATCAGAAAATAATCATCGAACGTTCATTTTTGAATAACATCCGAGAGGCATTTTTGATGGTTTCTACTTTCTTTTATCTGCTTGCAAACGTGATCTTGCACGTATTCCAAATGGCGAGGTATCCCCAATAAACAAATCAACGGTAAACAATTATGATATCGATGTATTGATATCAGTAGTGCGACAGAAATGGGGAGATTTTCTGATGTATATGAAAACTTTGTCATCAAAAACCGCGTACTCATCTCATGACTTTTTATTTTCGTTGATGACGCCATTTTTAATTCAATTTCAACCCGACGTTTTTTAAAACGCAGTTTCTAGAAATGTTGACTGAAGAACACAAATAAAAATTGATTGTCAAAACTGATTAGCGATCATTCGTAATGTACATGGATTTCTCTCTTTATATGAAGTAAACATTCATAGTTTCAATTCCAAATATCTCTGGAATAGAATTTCCTAAACATAAATATTGTTGATGATAAAATGTGCTGAGCAAGATATCTTGCACCATAATAACAAGCCTGAATTTACCATTCGACATACGATGCCCGCCAGCTTTACTATATAAAATAGTAAACACATTCTTTGTCAATAGGACGAAACTAATTGCAATAATGGACGCAACGGAATTTTTTCCAAAGTATAAACATTCGTGATTGATAGTGGTGGGGGTTAAACTAAAAATTGGAAACAGCAAACTGCATACACTAACGGAAATTTCCAGTAATTGATAATTTCGAATCGGAAAAATATAAACATGAGCATACCGTATGACTATCACACATCACTCTAAAAAACTATAGAAAGTCGGAAACTTGTGTGTTGTTATTTGCCTTGCGACCGCCACGAAGATCGTATACACACGTTACAAAAACAAAAAACAAATCAATCGGGTGGAAAAAAAGTTGAACACAGAGAATAAAAACACACCATATCACGTATTCCGTTTCATTGACTCATAAACAAATCAGCTTGCGTTCTTATCGTCGCATATAAAATCAAATCATTCGCTTTGCTCGTCAATTCAAATTTAAACTTCGATTAGTGCTAAATGAAATTTTGATTTCGCTACATTTATTTAAATTTTCTCCTCGATTCAGATTGAAAAAATAAATTAAAATGGTGAAGAGAGAGTGTTTGGATGTGATGAAGGCACAGCCCAAATCACCCACATGTTTCATCTCATACGATCGAACGATGAACAGCACAGTGTCACCACCAGTTATGGCCAAAGAAATTGAACGCGTTGAGAGCTCAGTGACTGTGCGCAAAAATAAACGATTGGGACGAGGCGCTGTTAACTCAGGACTGACATGCGAATGCGGCGTTTTTGCAGCAATGGCCTGCGGAGAATGGCCAACACAACGTGTAAGTAGATAATTCTTGTTTCTTTTCGCGGATAATTTAAGTGATTTTTCTGAAGAAAATTCAAACAAAAAATTAAATCAAAAGACTCTATGGATCCACTTGTTCGTATTTATGTGATGAATATGTAATGGAACGAATAAAAATCAAAATAAAATAGATCGCCATCACCTTGAACTAATCACGAAAATGCACATTTTCAGATCGAAATTGCGCAAACGATTTGCTTAGGATTAGTCGCTTTACAACATCGTGGACAAGAATCGGCTGGAATTGTAACCAGCGAAGGAATATGTTCAAAGAATTTCAATGTCTACAAAGGAATGGGAATGATAAACACCATTTTCAACGATGATGCAATTCGAAAGCTAAAAGGAAACTTGGGAATCGGTCATACACGCTATTCAACGTCGGCCAGCTCAGAGGAAGTAAATTGTCAGCCATTCGTTGTACATACAGCGCATGGAGCGATGGCAGTCGCTCACAATGGTGAACTGGTGAATTGTGAAAGTTTGCGCCGGAACGTATTAGAGCGAGGAGTTGGTTTGTCTACACACAGTGATTCGGAATTGATCACTCAGGCATTGTGTTTGAATCCACCGGAAGGCGAGGATGATGGGCCAGATTGGCCAGCACGTATTAAGCATTTAATGACATTGGCTCCATTGTCATATTCATTGGTTATTATGATGAAAGATAAAATCTACGGTGTTCGTGATGCATATGGCAATCGACCCCTGTGTATTGGCAAAATTGTTCCGGTTGATTCGGGAAATCGTAAGTTCGAAAACTCTTCAAAAGTCTCGTTTCTTTTGATTAACAAATGTACACGTTTCGTATTATGCAGGCACAGTTGAAGAGGTTGATGCTGAAGGTTGGGTTATGTCATCAGAAAGCTGTGGTTTCTTATCAATTGGTGCACGATATGTGAGAGAGGTAAGGGTTCAGAGTCTCACTGGTTTTATTAGCTGACGCATGTCATTCATGTTTCTGATTTATTTTGTCGAATAGGTTGAACCGGGAGAAATTGTTGAAATCACAAAGCATGGTGTCAAACACATTGATATTGTTGAACGTCCAGAAGATCGCAAACTTTCTTTCTGCATTTTTGAATATGTGTACTTTGCACGTTCGGATTCAATTTTCGAAGGTCAAATGGTCTATTCAGTCCGAATGCAATGTGGCCGTCAATTAGCACGTGAGGCACTGGTTTCAGCTGATGTGGTCAGTTCAGTGCCAGAATCCGGTACAGCTGCCGCTCATGGATATGCTCGTGAATCGGGTCTTCATTTTGCTGAGGTATTGTGCAAAAATCGTTATGTGGGCCGTACATTTATTCAACCATCAAATCGTTTGCGTAAACTTGGTGTGGCCAAGAAATTCGGTGCATTGTCCGAAAATGTGGCCGGAAAACGATTGATTTTAATTGATGATTCAATTGTGCGAGGCAATACTATTGGTCCAATTATTAAACTGTTACGTGATGCTGGCGCATTGGAAGTTCACATTCGTATTGCCAGCCCGCCGCTTTTGCATCCATGCTATATGGGTATCAACATTCCAACTCGCGACGAACTCATCGCCAACAAATTGAAACCAGACGAATTGGCCAAATATGTTGGTGAGTTGCACTTCAATTTTTACACACATAAAACTGGTTTTTTCTCAACCAAACTGATTATTGATTTAAAAAATGAAATCTTTCTTATCGTTTTCATAACAGGCGCCGACAGTTTAGAATACTTGAGTGTTGCAGGACTGAAACGAGCGGTACAATACAATTTTTTCATTATATGTTTCCGATTATTTTCGATTATTTTCCGATTACTTATCGATTATTTTAAATTTTATTCTTTTCATTTGTGATTCTCCCCTTAGGTACAATACAATATGAAAACGAAGAATCGTGCGACGAGCGGTCATTGCACGGCGTGCTTGACGGGCGAGTACCCAGGTGGGGTGCCAGAAGAGCTGTCTTGGTAGAATGGAGCTTAATAGAGGCTTCGTTCGTAGAATGATAGTTGAATTTTCATACACACAAACATTAAGCAAACTTTGAGGCGGCTGTTGACTGTACGGCATAATTATTCAAAGCATTTCGATTTTAAGCAGAATAAATAGCAGACAATGATATAACTCAGCCATAAATTTAGATTTATACATTTTTATAAAACAAATTTATTATTTTAATTGGCTCTCCGAAATTTTGTCATAAGAATTTCATAGAATTATTATTATATAAAATGATTTCTGGACGGAATCGCATACATGCATATTAGATTATGAACAACATTTTTATATGAACTAGAACTAGATTGTAATTAGTGTAAGAAATATTATATTAAAAGTTTTTATTTGATTTTTTTTTATTAAAAGGAAATAGCTTTTTTTTCGAATGATGACCATGCACTAAATGTGTTTACTTATCTGTCGTTCAAAACGAGTTTTTCAATGAATCTGACTAATTTTCTCTATTCAATTAAAAAAGGCAATTTCATTATTCGCAATGTACTGGGTTTCATTGTAATGGTCAGATAATTTTCAATAATAATATTGATTAATTGTTCTGTGTATTGAAATTGATGTAATCGATATTTTTACGCAAAACAATTTTGCGAAAAAATGCGATAATGAAAACTGACTTTATAAAATCGCAGTGTGTAGTACACGCAAACTCTATAATCAGACAATTCTGAGAAGTTCAACAACTTGAAGTAATAATTCATGAGCTCAAATCAGATAACATTTCAAAAAAATTCCATTTCCGCCCAAATTATTATTTGAAATATCACTGAAGTTGATGAAGAAAAAATTTACGAAAAAGAAAACTGTTTACACTTCGCTTGTAAAGTACCAAAAACGACATTTATTCCAATATACAAGACAAAAAATTTCACATTTATTTTCATCAGTTTGAATATATTTAAAATATGAAATAAGAAAATCAGTTCGTGCGTGAACGATGCTTTATGGTTTTGACGCTACTCTACCATATCTGTCGTCTTTCTTATGTGCGCTTTGAACATCTGTCAAAATATTTACATCGATGTTTATCTTTGCGACACAAAGTTTTCATCATGGTTAAATTATTAAATCGAAATTTAGTGCTTCCTGTCGAATATACAAAACAAATTTCATCATTACCAAGGTACATTACTACTACAACTTTCCTGATATTACGATCCCATTGATATGTGTTTATTTTTGGTTTCGATTTAGATATTTGAGTTATACAAATGTTGTGCGAACCAAAACAAACTTAACCATATGAATCGGAATTGGTATGATCCTCGGTGAATTTGCCCACGAAAATTTGTCGGTCTGAAAAATCGTGCAACTGAAAATGGAAAACCAGAACGGTCGGTCATTACATTCGTTCTTTTCTTCTGCAATGAAGCCAGCAAGGAAAAAATGACAACAAGTCAGTCAAAGGTAGAATATAACGCTCAAATACGCCTATAAACAGAAGTACGAAGTCTTGCTTAATGACTACAAGTACGTGTCATTCATATCTGATTAAATCGATGGTCGTTGGTTTAACTCATTTTTAATTTCAATGCGATTTCAATTATGCGTGAATTGTCCTTTTCAGAAAGTTCCAGCTTGGGAGAAACAAATGATATCAAAGGAATTGACCGACCTTGTTAGAAACCGACCGAAAAAAATTGGTAGAAAAATTTAGAAAAGACGGAGTAAATACCTAAATTTCTAAATTATTCCGTGTTCAACATGCATACACCATTCAACAAATTAATGAGAAGTCATTTATACTGCAATGAAAATACGTAACAAGAGAGATTTATCTATAAATTTTGATAGAAAAGTCATAATAAAGTCAACATTTTTTGAGAAAACAAACCATTTTTCGGCTCGTTGAACTCAATTTATTTGAACTATTTGCATTTTTTTCGAATTTTCTTATGATGTCGAACAACAATACGCTACCAAAAAAAATTGGTAATTGGTACCACGTACATCTGCTTCTATTAAAAACAAACGCTTGTATTCCGAACACCGCATTCCCCTGTACGATTTTTACTATTTGTTTTTATGTGAATTCCGTCTGTGAAACCAGTTGAATCACCTAATGTGAGTATAATATGAATTGGCGGATTGTTTGTAAAGGAATAGTTAAAAACAGGGGAAGTTGAGATACCAACACACACGTAGAGTCACTGTTTTATGTGATTTGACTTTCGACAGATGGCACTAGTACATGCGATCGAATTCGAACAAATTGCAATTTGAAAAGTAACAGCAACGAAAAAAAAACTCACCAGCACTAAAAATTGTTGAAACGTTGCAAAAAAGTTTATTGCTTGCGTGAAATGGTTTTCCAAAATGAAGTCCGAATCGATTTTAATTTCAAACAATATGCTTTCATCTCACCATGCACACGTACAGAATGCATATAAAATCAAAATTAAATCGATTTGGTCAAGATAAGTTTTCCCATATAGTATCACATTCAAAAGTCAAACGACCGGCAAATTAAAAAGGGTACACTCGACCAAATTCAGAGAATCAGCATGTAACCACACAAAACGGTATTCGTGTGGGTATGAGTTTTACGAAAAGGTCAGAGCATTTCAATATGATTATTTTAATGTTCTATTCATTTTAAAGTAGAGCGCGCTCGAGAGAGAGAGAGAGATGGCGAAACACTTGCCTCAATTATGCTTACACGGTGAGCATTTCCGTTGGTTTGCACATAAAATGTAAGTTTTGTCATGGCGATAGATAATGAATAAGGATCGCGTGCCCCCATCGCGCGCATTGCATATAAAGAACCAACATTATTTCACGCGTGACTTGCCACATATGACCATTATACTTTTGTTAAAATAATTTTGTTCACCATTTGATCGCATTGTTTTTTTCTTCAACATATTTCACTTCAAATTTCATTCAAAACAAAAAAATAAAAATAATTTTGGAATTTCGGTTGGTAAAATGATATTTTTTGTTTTTGTCGACACAATTTATGTTCGGTTGTGTTTTATGGAGGCAAAAGAGAATAGGGAAAATGTGGTCGTCATTAAGGAACTCAAACGATTGAAGCAAATGTTCGAACAATTTCCGTTTGGCATAATGGAACAGTTTGAAATTCGATTCTGCTTAGCATAATAGAGAAATCAAAGGTATTGTTATGAATAGAGACGAGAAATGAATGTTATGTATGGACAATTGCATCGCACCGATCAACAAAAGCAACGAAGCAACACAAAAAAGTGTGTGTATTTGTCTGCAGCGTGTGATGTGTTAATCTTCACAAGTACGAATGACGAATGTCGAATGCCATTATATTTCCACCCAGTGCCGAATTGGTACACAAAAGCGGACTCGTACTGTTACGCAAAATAATAGGTGTTGCAATAATAGTAATAAGCAGTTTAGCTGAGCTTAAACAATTTCACGAGAATTAAGACTAAATGTATAGATATTTTTTTAGTTTTTTTCTTTGGATTAAGAAGAAAGAATGTGTGCGGCACATTTAAATTGTCATTTGGATTTCATGACTTCAAATGCAATCACAAACATTGAAATCGAATATTTCAATTAAATTAAGCCATCTGTGTAATGGTATGGATTTTCAGGTACGCCTCGGTTACAACCTAACTCATCAACGGTCCCAAAAAAGTGATTTACACACGCCGATAGTAAGAGAGGGAGCGAGAGAGAGAAAACATGAACGGCGAGCCATTTAACACAAGACCAAAAAGGACATGGAACAGAGTCATAAAAACCATTTGCAAACCAAAAGCCAAACATTGTTTTCGTGTTTCCTTTTTTAATGTGTTTTAGTTATCTGGATGTGAATGTCTGGTTTATCAACATCGAGAAAACCAGATAGGGCAAACTGAATGGCACTGTGCTCGTTCGCCAACATACACACACTGTGCACACAGGCAAAAAAAATTAAATTTAGACATTTAATTCGTGCTTGCTCTGTTCGTTGTTTCGGAGATAGTTGGATTTTTTCTCATTAAAAAGTTGGTCGTTTGTACGTCGTCATCACCAATTCCGGAGTACGGTCTCCCGTCCCATTCGATCCCTTGCCTTTTCTCGTTCGCTGGTTGATTTTTGGTTTTTCCATTCAGCGTTGATTGAAATCAACTTCCCTTGAACTCAAAGAGGCAAAATATACACACAACATACACGCTCTGTGTGATGTATTGCAAACAATAAAGGCGTCGAGAAGGAAAAAAGCATTGCGACATCATGCTGTGTGTTTATCTCCACACACATTTTTCCCATTTACTCTTTTATTTTCAAATTTCCTAAGTTGACATTTGGGATTAATTCTTTTTGAGCGAAAGATAAAAAATATATATATTTCTATCTGTTTTGAAATGCTCATATTCCAAATAGTTTTTGGCTGGTTAGAAGCAAATTCATTCTCTTGTTCTTTCGTAGCACTTACTCGATCTGTGTGTGGTGGTGACTGGTGAGTGAATTGGGAATAGTATTTTTATTGTCACTTTTATATGACAAACAATAAAAACACCCCTCTGCATTTTTTTTCGTCGCTCTCTCACACTCTCTTCCATTTGATAATAATAATTGCGAATGGAATATGAAGCGAGCGTACGCGAGTACTAGAAAATATGAGTGACAGAAAAAAAATTTAAACGGAATTGTTGCAACAATAAACAACATAAATAAAAATGACAATGAACAGCAATTCAGCAAAAATAAACAAAAATCCATATGCAAAGATTAAACCGTAATGGCAGATCGAATGAGTGAACAACGGTTTGTTCATGCTGGGTGCACGCGTTATTTACTTTTTCAAATTCAAATGCAAATTCATTGAAAATCTGCTCTTTTTATGGATATAATTTAGTGACGAAAAAAAAAAAACAAACTTTATTGTGAAAGGCGAGAAATAGAGATAAACAACTAAAATTTAAAATGCTGATAAATGGATTTGTGCATAAATAACATTAACAATAGAGACCAGGGTCATCCTTCGAAATGAGCCTTCTTAAATCACATCCATTGCCATTGAATAGACCATATATGTACTATTGCTGCTCTATTGGTGTGTTTCTTAGGCGAATGGCTATTGACGCCAGAACATTGGTTTCGGTTCTTTCGACAATTTCATGCCATTTATAAAACTTCAACAACAGAACCAAACATTTCATTCTGCTTTCATTATATTATGTTTGTTGTTGTCGTCTTTTCTTGTTAATTTCCTTCTCCGTTTGAAATGTGTCAATACAATTTATTTTGCAGAACATGTTCAGGTACAGTTTTTTTTTGTTGTTGTCGTCATCAAATACAAAACTCCCAAATTCATTGTGTAAGATGCCAATTTGAAAATAAATATATAGATTTTTTTCTTCATCTGGTGTATTTGGGTGATATTGTGTCGAAAATCGACTAAAATTTCCATTCAACACCGGATTTGATCGACTTAGAGAATTTAAAGAAGAAGAAAAAAGTTTGACGAAGAAGAAAAAGAATGCAATGATATATTTCTTGCTGTTCAATGAATGACATTTTTCACTTTCAGCATTGTCGATGCATTGAAATCCAATTCCAGAATTGATGAGAGAGAAAAACACGCAGCATTTTATTTTAAACGACACAACAAGAACTCACACGATTGCTTTATTTATTTATTTTCTTTTTTTTCGCCTTGTGAATGACATCAGTTTTTATTGCAGCTTTGTGTCACATTTCCTTTTCTATCTGATGTGCGTTTTACCCATTCCCTCCGAGTGTGATGTGTACGTGTGTGTGTGTTTGTGTTGTTTCAATGTTTTTGTTTTCCCAACAGCAACACACCAAATCAAAACAAAATCACTGTACGCAATTGATGGTTTGGTGGGGTCCTAAATCAACGATTTCATTTGGAAAATTTAGCCTGTCATTACTGGCAAAAGCTGCTGTATATTCACATCAAAATAAAAAAAAACTGCGTATGATATGTATCAGAATATCTGTAAAACGTATCGACCGAGATTTATGCCTTTCCCTTTGCAAACACTCTTGCAATCGTCGAATAATAAGCGAATGAGTGTGTATGTGATTAGTGTGCATTGCCGCATAACATAACCGAACTGGTTTTTATCGAAAATTATGATTATGAATAGTAACAAACTACTGGGGTCGAATACGAAATTTTGGCGAGAAATTTCAAGCTTCTGTACGTACAATCCATTGTTCCATCAAATCATCCATTGTCATCAGCGTTCATTAAGGGTGAAAAAGCGAATAATGTTGTAATTTAACTTACCACACTCGATGGCATATTACATTTATTTCACTCTCGATTATAATCTTCTTTACGAAAAATGGTTTCATATATTTATGATTAAAGTAAATGCAAACCTATTTATTAAACAAATATTTGGATTCACTCCAGATGGTAAAGATCGCACGCGTGCCATATAGTCAATGTTAGCCATCTTACGTGTATATTAAGAAATGTGAAAATAGAAACGCGGGCGCCCTGTCAAGCATTATGATGTGCTCGTCGAGAAAATGAAAAGTACAGTTTGTCATTTATCAAGAAAGTACATGGAAACGAAATTCGATCGTTAGTAAATCTCATCATCGTATCGTGGTAGTACATCAAAGTACTGATGTATGTTATCTATGTAGCCATAGCAATTTAAATGTCTCCGGCTTGATATTGGAAATTCCCTCAATTTTCTCATTTAAATTGTGTTTTCAACTTGGCTGATTACAATTCCCGTTCAATGTTTATCGATTTTGATGAGACGATATTTATTTAAGCGAAATGAGGAAGTGAACTGAGCGAAAGGAGAGAAACGAACGGGAATACGATGGGAAAAAAAGTTAAGTTCTTTTTTTTCTCATTCGTTCTCAAAAATGATTACAAAAATAGCTGTGAAGCCGGCGTTATTGCCGATCGATGTGAATCGAAAAATCTGCTTTCTACTAAATAAACATATTGAAAAGCATTTTCTCGTTCACGTTTCATTTAGCATCCAATGGCTTGAAAGTCTCTTGACGCGCGCGCGCTCGTTCGCCAGAGTGCTCTCTCTCTCTCAATGTGCACAAAAACAATTTTGCAGTTGCACAGGGCGATATTCGAGATAGAGAAAGTCCATATTTTTTCTTGTGTCTATTAAGTGGTGGTGCACGCGTATACAATGCAGCGGGGGAGAGAAAGTATGTTTTGTCGAAACTCACACACATTTATCACAAGAAACTCGAGACCCATTACTTATCTATTATTATGCAATGTCAAATTGCATTTGGTGAATTTCGAATGCGCTGCGTCATGTTCGATAACTCAGTTAGTCCGGACACAGTGTGAGTACATTGATGCGGGTGTATAATGAATGCACATTAAATGCATTTATACTGCGCCATTCGTATTTTCCAAATGCAATCAAATATACAAACATTACGTTTCACAATCGAAATTAAACATCGCAATGATATAAAAAGGCTTTTTAAATTCAAGTGTCTTTCATTTGGCACAGCGTAGCCGCAACGCAGATATACAGCACTCGAAACATACAAGCATAATAAAACATTGTTGTTGATGAGAGAGAGAAAGAGAGAGAGAGAACGAGTCAATTGTATGGAGAGTGAGAGTTAAGTGTGCGAGTTTTGGGTGTGTGTGAATTCATCCCTTCGTTATTGATTCAAATCCACACCATTCCATAAAATTTATAGACACCCAAACCCACGTAAATTCATGTGTATAAGTTCTCTTTAATTCAACCCACACCAATCATTCCATCGTTTGTTTGTCACTTCGCCAAGAGCTTGTTTTTCCCCAAATGCTTGTGTGATCGTTTGAAATCACTTGACAATATCGTCGCCTCTCATTTAAAACTCACAATGCAAACACAGTTCGTCGTGCAATTTATAACATCAACGGCTAATATTCGGAGTCGTCGTCGGCCTGTTTCATCGCAACCGAATAATACAGTTCCTCTTCAATTTATGAATAGAGAAATTCGCTTCAAATTATGTTATTTTATTTTCATTCAGTCGTTCGAATGAGATTCCCATTTGCTCATCTGTTCTCTTTCACTCTGTTCATCATTCCCCGTTGTGTGTGTGTACTTTGTACACTCTCACCCTCGACATCTCGTTTTTTTTATTATCTGTTGCAATTCAGTTGCAAAATGATTTCGATGCGGATGATTTTCGCTGTGTATTTTTACAGTGTGTGGTGCCATACAGTATGCGGTAGGCTCGACAAGGATGCACTCAGAATGTATGTTTGTGTGAATCAACCAGTTTGTTCAACAATTTATTCACCGAATGTGGGCGAACAGCGTTTACAATAGCATCATCATATTTTATTTCGTTACATATTCATTTGTGTGTGTACACAGGCGATATCATCAATAAATAGGTTGTTCACAGGCGTAGTTCGGTAGTTAAGCGCACAAACCGATAATAAACGCATAGCCTGATGTCGTTACTGTTGTTGCGATGAATAAAAATTTTATTCATGGGGATTTTTCACTTATAGCCGCTTTTCTATGTCGACGATACATATTCACATCATGCACATTAGAGGCGATTTCGAATGGATTGGATCGGATCACGAGTTGAGAGAAAGAGAGAAAGAAGGAGAGAGGAGAGAGGGAGAAAGAGCTCATCAATGATGCGTATGTCTCTATATCAATATGAAACAGGACACAACGGCTGTCAATATGATTACGGGACTAAATCCCTTGGAATTTCACCATTTATTTGGAATTTATAATGTTGACGAGTTTTTCAAATACGGATGGTTGCAAATCTGCGCACGAGATTCCACTCAACCATTCGCCGTCACATTATTTTCGCACTGAATCGAAACGAAACCGTATTAAGTAGCAAACGAGTATGTCTACTGAATGAGACTATATCAACTATCCATGCAATTACACATTATATTGTATTATAGGCACTTTTCACACTTGAACATCAAATACCACTCACTCTCTCTCTGACTCTTTCGTTGTCTTTCTTGTTTTCTCTTCCTTTTTCTGATCGTTGTTTGTTCCTGAACGTATTCAAGCGTAGCAATCTGCACGTCGGACGATGTGTCGAGTAGGTGTTTGTAGTTTTTGGTGTGTCGAATTTCAGTTTACACAAAATATGAATGCACGCTCAATTATCCACCAGATTACCGGAGAGCAAAAGACTCTGTAAGTGTACAGAAAATGTATGAAAAAGTATCTGAAACGAGAGTTAAACTGATTACCGAGACAAAATCAGCTTTTTCCACACACAAATCATGCAAAGAGAGTGCGGAGATGATTAAGAAGGAGAAAAAAAAGAATATTTCGAATCAAATTACACACGTTTCAACAAAAAGATGGTGTAATATGAGGTGACGCATTTCCATTTAAAATCCTCCTGTCGATTCATCTTTTGCTCGTATTCATCTTTTCAACTGTTGTGCACCGATAAGTGTACGAGCTTATTAGATTTCGTCAGCAAGCGTCTTTTCATGAATGTAATCGCGCGCGCCCCGTTTTGAGAAGTTAAATAAGATTTTAATTTTAATTAAAGTGTCATTGTTTACATATTTACTTTTGTAAAGCACGTACTCTCGCATTCAAAGGGAAAATTTGTCGTTGACGTTGTCGCCACCATCACTTTGCCATCATCGACAGTTGCACTTATTTAAATTGTTGAGGATGAGATAGGGTTTGATTCCATACAATGACACATTTTAATCTATTTATTTACATTCGACGACTTTTCGAAATGTTTGCGAACAAATATCGTTTCCTTTTGACGCTTGATTGTTTTTTAATGTCTATCCATAAAAAAAAACTCGTATAGCAAATTTCAACAATGTTTTTTTTATATACAGTTACTGTGAGATACGCCCCAAAAAGTCCTATTGGCAAATGTGCAAAAAAAAAATTCTCAACGTTTCTATGACAATAATTCCCAAATTGAAGTGTGGAGCGAAAAAAAAAAATTGAATAGCAACAACAAAAAAATATCACAAACGGATAGACATTTGTTAAAGTTATAAAAAAAAGTTGGGAGTCATTCAATTTGCTTGAAATTATCATATTTTATTGCATTTTCAATTGGGAGTTTGGCAATAAATACGGCATTTTCATTGCTCAGTTGAATGCATTTCTTCCGTTTAGTTCGTTTGTTCGTTTGCTCTTTATCGCTCTATCCTCTCCATTTATATTCAATTGAATTTTAGTACTGACAATGAACGTTCGACAATACTGCGATGGCGCGGCGATCGTTCAGTGCCTATTCGTCGGTTGACGTCTCGTACGCAAGTCGAACGCCATTTGTATACAAAACAAAGCAAAAGTTTGACGGCAGCCGACACCATACAACACTGACTCAGTCACAGTGCTGGTTCAGTTTTGATTTGGATCTCCTACGCATCGGTCGCTACCTTTTTTTCTCTTACGGCACTCACATCATTTCATCTACACACAATATTGTTTTTATCCTTTTTTTTAATGCACAATCTATAACTTTATTTTCCGTAAAATATTTCCATTTATTTTGTGTTGTAAATTGAACGAGAAAAATTTCTACACACAGTTGTTAGTTTTATTGTGCAGAATAAATTCGAATGTCAAATTTACGATTTTTATCGAGTTTTTACCATGAATTGTTTTGGTGACAGTGTGAAATATTGTTTGAAAAATTATTGACTAAAAAACGGAAAAAATAACTATTGTTGGCTACTGTGAATGTGGTGCTATCGCGCAAAAGTGAAGTTGGTAAATTGCTCTTGAATGGAAAGACAGAATCGGAAAAAATTGGATAAAAAGCAATTAAGCAAACCGATGCAGGATAAAGTGTCGCAAAAACAATATGCATAGGTGTACAATATGAATTTAATGCACACATTCCGTCGTTCCGACCAGAAGTGATAGAGAAACACAAACGCCAGAAGAGGCGAGAGAAAAAAATCTGTGCGGCAAATCGTTTTGCAACCACGGAGCGCACCCAACATCGCATTAAATTTCAGACAGACGATTTTGGATTTTGATAAAGAAACGTTGTTTTTTCGCTGTTTTTGGAGCGTAAAAAATAATCATTACAAATAAATACGAAAAAAAGACGTGAATTTGTTATTGTGAAGCCACAAAACCAGTAAAACACAAAATGAAGAATTTACACAAATTGTTGGCTTTCGTCGGGATCACGATGATCGCAACACCAAATGTAGCCGGGCATTTGAATCTATTTTTAAATCAACATGAAGTGATGCGTTTATTGGGTGAGTATTGACAATAGCAATCATCGCATTTTTTGTTGTTTTATGTAGTACATTATTTCTTTAACGCGTCATTTTTGAATGACGAAAACATAAAAACACAAACCAACTAAATCGTTGTCAAATAAATTGAAAGGAACTGAAAATTTGCTCAAGTAAAGGGAAATAATTATGGATGTAGCGTGTTGACAAGACGAATAGAATAAGAGACCATTTTAGCATTTCATAACACTTTCCTCATTTGATTTTATTGAGTTAAGCATCCACACGTTGCCGTTGTCATTGAATAAATTGTTCCGAATGACACCAAATTCTTCTTAAAACAAAAACGCAAAACCTCGTCGTCAATAAAATAAATTTCAACGATTGCCATAAAATGATACGATTTTGGCTTGTTTATGGGATCATTTTGGTTAATAGAATGTGAATATTTGTGCGTTTAAACTATAAACCCGTCGAAATAATCGACACAAAAAGTCATAGTTTGGCGCGTTAACCATCGCATTTTTTTCTCCATCGTCTTCGTTCTGCTATTTTAAACTTTAAACTGATTCAAATTGCTGAGTATACATTTTTTTTAGTGTTGTTCGTTCATTCATTCGTCGACACTACCAACCGATTAGCCGAGATAAGACAATCTCAAGTAGGCGATAAATAGAGAGAAAGAGAACTCATGGAGAAGAACGAAGGAAATTCAATCATTGGAACTGCAACACACAATAACGAACAATGTTAAAGAGTAATGATTGAGAAACAAAATTGACACAGATGACACTTGAACACTTCTTATCGACACTATTATTTATTTATAATGGTGACACTTTATTTCATGGTTTCCCTTTTGCTGTAACTTTTTCGCTTCTGGTCAACACTTTTGAAATAATAATAATATAATTCAGGCGAACACCAATAATCTCAACTTTGTTTAAACCGATTAAGCAATCGCAACGACGAAAGGTGGCACTTTAGTTCGCTTTTTTTATATATATATATATTTAACGATGTGAAACAAAGAGGAAATGTTGAAAGAACTGTAATTGCTTACGATTGCAATCGGCACAAGACGAGAGAAAGAATTTATAAGAAAAAAGTAGAAATTGCTATTGAACAATGCATCCGGCAGCAAAAATGGTTAGCGTTAGAAAACCTCCATCATAAGCGCATTATACTCTCTTCAGAATAAGAACTGAAAAAAAAAATACGAAGAAACTTCATGAATTGTTCTCAATTCCAAAATGCACTTCACAAAGTATTAGTTTTACTTTAGTTTTAATATTTTAGTAAGTTCGTTCCTTTTATTACTCTATTTTCCTCTCTCTATCTCAATCGTTGGCTTTTATAAAAGTCTTCATAAAAGAACTTTCTTCTTTTGTGGTTTGTAATTCTGGTTGGCCAAATCCGTGAAAATGTGTCTTCGCTTTTGTTTTGCAAAACCAACAATAGCACATTAAAAACACAATCCTCGTTCCGAAATTGCTGGTTAGAGGTTTTTTTTTTCTTCATATAAACGATAGATGTGTGCGCTGTAGATATGTGCATGTGCGCTAGCTTTTGTTCCATCGTCATGAGCTCAAAACTAGATGACAGAGAAAAGAATAAAAAAAAGTATTAAGTTTCGAGCAATTGAAACGATATCCTTTGCTATGTTGCATGTAAAGCGAGAAGCTAGAAAATAGCATTTTATATGCGCGCATAAAAATGGAGACAGAGCGAGAGGAAAAAAAAACGAAATTTTAGCTCTTTGTAGAAGTTGGAAAAATAAAATCGTTTTTCCGTTGAAATGTCCAAAATACGATACTTTTATTTGAGTCTATTAAAAAGTTGACGTCGATGTGTGCAAGCAGTTTTTATAGACACCATCATCGCGCTTCAATTTCTGTTTACATACAAATTCATAAAATTGACAATTTATAAAAATTTGTTACTTTATTTTCTCTCTCGCTTCGTTCGCCGATGGTCGTTCACAAAATGAGGAAAAATGATCTTTATTGTTATTGCTTATTACTAAAATGAGAGACTACTAAACAGTCAACGACTTTGCTTAAAAAACCATAACATTATCTCTGGTTAGACACCACCAGAAATTATTATTATGAAGAAAAATGACAATAACCATTTAACAAGCTGCAGTTACGGAATCGAATTCATTTAAACAAGACAAAACACACAAATTTTTATATTCATTTTTCATTTTCGGCTCTTTTTTTTTCTTTCTTTTCTCTATCTCTCATTTTCTATCGATTCGAAATTCGTTTTGTCATTTGTTAGTTCATTGTGTATCTGTCTGTCTATAACTCTGCTTGGGAGGACGACGATGAATTACTATGAAATCTAATATCTTAACGACGATAAAACTGTAATCATTACGATCAGTCCTCTTGAGTTTATAGTATTTTTTGTCTGCTCATCGGGGGTTATTTTGTTCGTTTTGGGTTTTTTTCGGTTCGATTGGTTGTTCGTCGCGCGTATCTAACTAACCATTCAATTTACGGTTCTGTGTTTTATTTACCCAAATTTCTTGTGTTTTTTTTTCTGTGTTTGCTTTAATTCACCAGAAAAACGAAGACCAAGAAAGAAGCAAAAAACGAAATGAGAAAAAAATAAATCGTGGTAGAATTCAATCGCCCAAACCAATCTGACGATTATCGATAGCGACAACAACGGGGAGAGAAAACCACAAGAACTACACAACAATTCAAATCATCAGATAACGCAAAAAAACGCTTCGAGAGAAAGAGAAAAGAATACGAAAAATATTAACTCTTGTCGTGATAAATTTTTCTCAAAACGTGTGCTGGTTTATTTTTTTCTCGTCAAGCTCGGCTTGTTTGCTCCTTTTTGCCTCTCCATCCAATTGGCCGATACAAGTCTTGTTTTCGAACACTTATGAAATCAGCGTTTTTTTTTACTTCGCTTCCATCGTTTGTTTACATATCTTGCACTCAAACGAAATTATGAGAGTTGTATTATGAATATATGACGAGAAGGAGAAGAAAAAAAAACTACACACGAAAATCATACACAAGAATCGTTATCTGTTTGTCAACAGTTCGAATTATTGGTGTGTGTTTTTTTCTGGTTCATAATTTTTTTTTTCTCATCTGGTGAGATTGTTAGTGTTGCTTCATGTTTTGCAGGCAATTTAAAAATTGAGCGCGCTCATTTTTCCGAGGGCTAAATTGTTTTATATCTTTTTTTTTCTTCTCCGCTCTAAGAATTGCATACAGGCCGTGATTTTTTTCTTCTTCTTTCTTCCTATTTCGTATGAAATAAACAACCGTACGGTAGTTGGCTTGTCGCGAATGCATATCACAGTTCTTGTTGGTGTGCGCGCGAGCGCTTGCATATTCGATAATTTCCAAGTTAAGCACAACGAAATGAGCTGGTAATATACAAAACAAGGCAATGCAGACGATTCCGTTTGCCAATGCAAGCAATGCTCCCAATGTGTACACACTCACCAAAATGTACATACGATGTGTATAGTTTACTTCGTTCGTTCGTTTTTTTTTTTTATTTGTATTTTTATGGCTTGTGAACCGTATCATAAATCATCTAACGAGAGCAGTTTACAACGAAACGAAAAAGAAAGAAAAATAAAACAATTTTTTTTCTTTCATTCTGTGTACACACAGTGTGCATAAGAAACAACACAACAAGACATGATCGAACTGAAAAATGAGAAAAATATTGAGAAGAGAAGAAAAAAAAGTCCAAACGAACGAACGAAAAACGAGCACGTCCAAAGGCAATATCCAAGAGAGAAACGAAGAAAAGAACCCGAGAGCAGGACAAAGAAGGCGAAAAACGCTGTGTGATATGTCTTTTGCACAACAAGCAAATGGGCCCAAAGAATATAGTTAAAGAGATGTAGAATGAAGAAAGATTGAAAAAGAGGAGGAGGTGAAGAATGAACAAAAAACTGAAGAAATACTCAATCAGCGGGAAATGATTCGAACAAGTTAACGATATAGCGCGACTTACAGCCTCAATATGTATATAGAATACATGACCAAACAGAAAAATGAACAGAAACAAACGAAAAATAAAATAACAAGCTGCATGCACATTTTCGAATCAACACAACAGACCATGTGGGTACATGTAGTCGGCGAGAGGTGCAGAGAGTGTGTGTGTGTGAGAGAGAAAATAAAGGAGATGTGTGCTGCAGAAGCAGCACCAGCAGCCGGGCACAATGCATATTCCACATTTTAGAATTTCTTTTTACCATATATTCACATTCATGTATGCACAAAATGCCAATGCTATCTATCCAATCTTTGGTGCAAATGAGCAGCACGCATATTTTCCGTGAGTGTAAGCGCGCGAGCGCACACTGCGTTCACCAAGCATTCGACTGTGTACATTTCTGCTCTTTTCTCTCATTTAAGAGTAAAAAAAAACACGACAACGACAACGATGATGATGAAGAAGAAGAAGAACTGAAAAAAAAGACACAGAGAACACAACACAAAGTTTAGATGTTCTTACTGTTATTCATTCTTGGTTGTTGTTTTTATTATTTTGTTTTCTTGTTGCTTGTTCCTTTGCACATATCCATCCTTCTCAATTTATTTGTCGTCTACTGCTCTTCATCATCGCGCTCCAAAACTACACCACATCAAAAAAAAAAAAAAAAAAAATCGGGAGAGCTGCAATATTGAATGTACACAAGTTGTGTGAGTTATTTTTATTTCCACAAATTTTTAGTATGCATTCAATATGTAGGACGTAGGTACATATAACATAACGTACGTGTTTTATTTGGTTTCTTTTTTTTTCACTCTCACGTCTCGTCTCCTTTCTCTCCACCTCTCCCACATTTCGACGATGCAATCAATTGACGGCCCGGTGTTTTCTTAACTTTCTGTGGCATTTTTTTCCTCTCTCTACACTCTCTGTTGTTTCTGTCGTAATTTTCATTTCTTTCGTTTTTTGATTATTTCTTCATAAATCTTCTTGTTGAAATTTGAATAAAATTTATTTTCATTACAGAATCGATTTGAAAAATTACGACGATAATAAATATTATTGTTGGTTTTTATTTGCTTATTCTTCCACTTTACCTCCTCATTCGCGCCCATCAGCCACTTTAGAATCAAACCAAACAGTCTCGTCTTGACTTTGACTGAACGCTGCACGCTGCGTTTTTTTTTTCTGTCTCATTTATCGTCTCTTCCTCTTTCTCTCTCTCTCCATCTCTCGATCGCTCGCTCTCGCTTTCTCGCTGCTGTGTCGATCTATCTCATCATCATTCACCTTCAGTTTAGATAAATTGTTTTATTTTCGGTTAGCAACCTGAACACACATAGAGATATACATTTGATGAGTATCTATCTGGCATACGTTTACGATTGTGACAGCCGATTTGTACGGTGTTCGAACATAAGTTATTTGTTTTTTACCTCGTTTAGAGATAGATGTGTTTATAAATCCAGATATAGAGAGAAAAATGCATCATACACCGTGGTCGTAGTCGTCATCTCTTCGAGACGTTTTCATTTCACGTCTCACTCTCATGTGAACGGGTTGAGGTGGAACAAGACGAGGCACAAAAAAACCGAAGTGTTTGTTGCATTCGTCTTGGTCGATTTTCTCTACTTTAAATCTCATTTACAATGTATTGTTTGTGTACACGATATATTCGTTCTGACAAAATCGTTATGTAAACAACAACGTGCTCGATTGGTCTCGATGTGCTCGTTTGTATGCACAGTCATTCTTGCATGGTACATGTACTTAAAACCGATCGAAAGAGGAGAAAAAAAACCAAATTTTGAAAACAGGTCTAGTTAAAAGTCCGTGTTTTCTTTTTTTTTATTATTTCAATCGTGTTCTGTTTTGGTTGTTTAATTTTTTTTTCTGCTTCTTCTTATTATTATATCGCCTTGTTGTTGCACCGTGTGTTTTTTTGAAACTCTTCTTCTACGTCTTAAGCCCGATACAAATTTATTTAATTTAACGCATCCACGAAATGATCGCTTCGCGTATAAATATGTGCATTTCAAATCTAAAATGGACAAAATGCTTTTGTAACAAGATTCGATCGTTTTGGTCGTTGGCCGATTGAAGAAGAAAAAGAGAACTCTTTCTCCTCGTTTCAGACAATTAATTGTTTCTTTTTTTCCTCTCTCTCAATCTCCGTGTGCTGTGTTAATACACAATGCACAATATGTTTCCACTTCCCTTTTGGGCTAACGAGGCAATCTCGATGCAGCATACATGTAGTTCGATTCACGATATATGATAATGATTTTAACGATATTTATGTACATGTATATTTTCGTGCACACTCAACAGTGTTGAGACTCTTAACTGCCAATCAATTCAAGTGTTAAGCATGAAATGCAACTTCTTTTATTTTCAATTTTTTTTTTCTTGCTTATTCTGTTGTTTTCTTAAACTTCGCCTTTCAACAACAAAAACAAGAGAAAATCAAACAACACCAATACAAAATGTTTCCTTTGAATTCCATCTTGAAAATCAATGAGGAGTGAGTGTTATTACGCATTTTTTTCTGCCTTCGACTCGTCCCTCTTTAAATAATGATGAAATATGCAGACCAAATCGAGCATTTGCAATCGATTATGATGATGAGCAAATGTTTATTGATTTTTCAGCTCTATCTGGCGCACGTTTTTCGATATATTGTCAGTTTTTATTCCCCATTTTTCGCTCGTCATTTCTCATTTTCTTTCGATTTCTCTCGCTATCGCTCGCTCGTCATGTTTGAGCAAATATTTTGACATGGAATACATTAACAATGACGACGATTAAGGCTGCAAGCAAGCAAAAAAAAACCAATAAAATAACGAAAACGACCGTCTATGTCGACGAAAAGATAGATAGGCAAACGATAAAGACGAATTGAAATGCAAGCATCCAAAGGGCAAAAATTAAGCCACAAGATGCTGATGAAACGTTGCCAACAATTAATTTATTCCGAAAAGAGCGTTTTAATGTTCGATCTTATGATATATACGCTTTTTTTTAAACAAACATGTTTAATGCTGGAAGCCTAACAATCAAAACAAACAACGAAAAACGAGCAACACACACACAGCGAGAGAGAAAGAGCACGGAAAAACTTATTCTTCTTGTTGCTGGTTGTCATTATTGCTGCTGTCTTACTCGCTCTCTCTCTCTCTTTTCTTTCACGCTCATCACGTTTGCCTCAAAATTGGCATTTGTATGTTTTTAAGCCAGGCTCACGAGTATTTTTCAATTAACTGAAAATTGCTTTCATTAAAGTTGAACAGCAAGTAAAACTTTTCCACGCACACACTCAATATACAACACACAAATTGGGTTTAATTTATTCCACCATCAACGTCTCTGTTCGTTGCTTATTGTCTATCTCTTTCACTCGTACTCTTCAGAGTCGCTGATTTAAAACGCAAGCTTCAATGCTGAAAATTAATGTTTCCACTTTATATTTTCCCAACGAACAACGAAAAAAAAAAAACAAATCATTTAGATTGAATCGTTTTTTCCCTGCCCTGACTAATTCCAGCAGATCTGTACAAATGCGTTTATGTGTGTATGGGGCTTAGTGATAATTCCAAAACATGCATTTATAAACGCGCGCTGTGACATCGTAACATTAACCCGCAGGTAAAAGTGGCAAAACTTTTAGATTTTTCAAGTCAACGAGCGCGCAAACAGCCAGAGCAGTCGAGCGAGAGAGCGGGAGAGAAAGAGAGAGAAATAGGCCCAAATGTTGCTCTCCGGCTGTGCTCAGGCGCTCGCTGCGGGAAGCCACAGAAAAAGAATGCCAGCACTGCATAGATAATAGAAAAAAACGGGCTCAACAAAATGAAAACATTGACATTTTTGATCAAACAATATACACAAAACTCGATCTCTCTTTCGAATCCGAAGTTTTGTTGAAGGCATCGTTTAAACCAGCCCAAAAATGTTCGGAAGAACACAACAACCAATTTGTGCGGTTTATGCGTGTTAAGCAAACTGCATTGCATTGCTGTGCGCTGTTGTGTGCACGATAACGAAAAATTGCCGTTACAAAGCGAGAAATAAATTTAATTGGTTCGAGAATCTCATAAAAGTTAATTAAGGAAAGCACTTGAAACAATTTTCCATTCGGTACGAACGAATAGAGAGAGAGAGAGAGAGAGAGAGAGAGCGAAAAAATCCCATGATATAAAATGGTTATGTGGCTGAAATATAATCAAGTGTAGAGTATAATAATGCCATAATTCACATTTTTACTGTTCAGCAGTTCAAGCGCAAATGACGGGGAATTAGTATTCAGATTTTAAACTGCGATAATTTTCCTCTAGATGTTGTTATTAGGCATTAAAGTCACTTTTATGCAACGTCCCGTGCCGCCGCTGCCGCCGCCACTGAACAGTAAAATCCCTATCAAAAATTGGAGCAGATTCAAGATAGTTATTCGGTTGACTTTACACACAAATATATCGCTACTAAATGCACATGTTCTATTATTCATGAGGCGACAATTCGTATAGCCATTCAATTTGAAGACGAATGAATTGATGGTAAAATTGAGGGGTTGCCGGAGTTTTTGCGCATTCATATTATTCAAGTTGGCAAATGACTTTGTTGCTTGTACGTAGTTACTGGTGTATGTGTGACTCACACCGATTTTTATGAGGTGTACATACATTTTGTGCATGTATTCATCCAACCCATCATCAAAGCTAGTTGATAATCATATAAAATACAAATTATAGAGCATTTGCCTCGTTTTCGTTGTCGTTGACGATGTATTTTATTGAACATTAGCCAACATCAAAATCTAACAATGCATTTTATTTATTTACAGGTCTATCCGCCGAGCTCTATTATGTTAGAGATGGCCTTGTGAATGAATATGCCTTACATTTTACGGTTCCGGTGCCGGGGAATATACACGACATCACTTTTACATGGCAAAGTTTAGCAGGAAGACCGGTAATAATTGCATTTTTCTTCTTCTTCTTTTTCTTTCGTTTCATCTTTATTTCAGCAATAATAAATCAATACACTTCATCGACAATATGTACTACCATTATCGATGGCACCGTGTATCGCACCACATTTATACTGACTCCTCGTGAGAGTGGCTTGTTCACTTTTTGTATGTGTCGCTATAAAATACTCACTCACTTTATGCGGCGCAATGAAACCGTACACCGGAGACTCTTATTGCTCGCGTACAATGTCTTCGCCCCATATCTCATACATAATTTTGTACATGAACAGACAAGACACACTCACAGAGACAGACATATGTGCGTATAGCATTGGCATTAAATCGAAGACAAATCTTTTAAGTGTTTCACTTAATCGAATACAACCGACCACTTTTCCACATAAATCAGTGCAACGATAACCGAGAAGTGAACTCTCGCACTCGAATACACTCTCTCATGGGGCAAATCGAATGCATTTATCAAACAGTTAATTTAAAATATATCCGAATGATGAAGATAAATTGCCTTTTGTAGAACATTTTCAACATTTCTGCTCTCCTGGGCCACATGATTATTATTGATTGTGAGAATTTTTCATTTTCTTTGATTTCCACTCTCCGTCTACCTCTCTCTCTTCCTCACAGACAATCTCAGTCTCTTTTGACCAATTTTTTATATTTTGTTCGTTTGATTGCTTTTGACAACATCTTGATTGAGGTTTCGATTAAGGATTAACATAATTTTGTCCGCTTTTGAAGAGAGTAAAATGTCAATTTTTTTTTATAATTGATTGAATTTTTTATTTTCAGTTACCATACAAAATAAACATTGAGTCATCGGATTTGACGGTTCTGCCACGTCCAACGATGAACATTTCACGACTTGGAAGTATCCCAACCGACATTGAAACCTTTTCGATTGATATGCAATGTTCGGGCTTGCGATCGGCTGAAGTAGATGTTACGATAACGATTGAAGTTACGCTTAATCGAGCAACCAACAATGTTACCGAATTAGTATTTCGACGCAAAAAAATCTGCTTGGAAGTGTAAGTATTACATGTCTTGCCTGTCTGCTTGCTTTTATCCCAAGGCATTTTACCTTTTTTTCCAATTCAATTCCGATATCAATTTACCTTTTTGACTTATTTCATTATTATTATTATTATTTTTTCTTACCTTCTTTCCCTTGCCGGTGCATATGTATGCAGTGAGCCTACCGAAAAAATAAGCAACACAATCGATGATCCATTGCTACTGGAAACGATGTCAGTCATCGCACCAACGGGCTTATTGACACTGATTATTGGTGGCGTTTTGGCATTAATGTTGGTGCTCATTTTAATTTCCATCGCATACTGTGCCCGAAGCCCAACAAAACGTGGTGGCCATAGTCAACCACTTCGTACATCATCGTTTCAACGCTTACAAACTCATGCACCATCGGCACCGCCATCAATCGTTTTTCCCCCAGCCCCACCAACATCGACACTACCACGGAGCGAACGGATCAACGAACGTACCGGCACAAATACAATCGATGCAAAGGAATTGCTTACAATCCATAGATATCGTGTACGCTTATCAAAGGTTTTGCAAGAAGGAACATTTGGACGAGTTTTCCGTGGCACTTATAATGATGAACAAGAGGTTTTAGTTAAAACGGTTGCACAACATGCAAGTAAAAATCAAGTCTCATTATTGCTCAAAGAAGGCACTCGTTTGTATGCTGCATCACATCCGGCAATTTTACCGTTGCTCGGTGTTTCTATTGATGACATCTCGACGCCATTCCTTTTATATGCTGCATCAGCCGATACAGTGAATCTGAAGCTATTTTTGAACCAAGAACCATCGTCACGTACATTAACCACCATTCAAATTGTTATGATGTCATACCAATTGGCGGTTGCATTAGGACACCTACATAGTCATCAGGTTTTGCATTGTGATGTTGCCGCTCGCAATTGTGTGTAAGTAGTTTTCAAATCAAAGAGAAATTTATCGAATCAATTTTAACCTCTTTTGAAATAGTTCAAAGTAAAATGAAAACAATGACAAAAATGAGAAGTAGTTGAGTTAATTTTCTTTGTATTTTTCTTTCAGTATTAATGAACAACTTCAAGTGAAATTGACAGACAGTTCGCTGGCCCGAGATCTATTCCCCGAAGACTATAGTTGTTTGGGCGATAGTGAGAATCGGCCAATCAAGTGGATGGCGCTAGAAACATTGCAGAAGAATGAGTTTTCCGAAGCATCCGATACATGTATGTAGAAATTTCGGTTTTGTTACAATTTAAACGATTTTCAATGAAAACATGAAAAATGAACATATTTTTATTTCTATTACTCTCAGGGGCTTTCGGTGTTCTCATGTGGGAATTGTGCACATTGGCTCGACAACCATACCAAGAAATCAACAATGACGACATGGAACAATTCTTATCGGAAGGTTTTCGATTAGCACAACCGGTGAATTGTCCCGATGAATTGTAAGTATTGAAAACATTTCGTGATTTATTTTCAATTTTAAACATTCGTTTGAATGAAATTGATTGTTCAAAACAGAGAAAAGAAAGTGCCATGATTCAAGATTCTAACAAATTTCGTTTAATTTTCAGATTTACAATCATGGCATATTGTTGGGCGTTGTTACCACATGAGCGGCCATCGTTTGGTCAACTTAAAGTGTGTCTACAGGAGTTTCACAATCAATTGACGCGATATGTTTAAACCGATGAAAAAAGAAGAAGAAGAAGAAGATGTGTTCATTTCTCGTTTTGTTGATGTTGATCGTAAATGTTGTGTTATTTCGTGTTGGAACAAAGAAAAACAGTCATATATACTCATAAGTAGGAATGATAAGTGCTTTTATATTCAAAGCGATTGTGGGAAAGACATTTTAAACTTTACCAATTGAATATCCAATAATTACTCAACCCATTCGGAAAAAGTATTCAAAACGATAAAGAAATTCAAGTAAATTTAATGATATTCAAGTGCTTGTCGTACAAGCAATTGCATGCCAATTTAAAACGCCTGAAGGAATACATTCATTATTTAAACGAAAAACAAATACCGCCAATACAATAATAAATCTACTCAAAACATTTTAAACCACTCGAAAAATGATCAAAATAATTTATATAGGCTATATTTGTGTATGATATTCGATATATAACTGAGAAATATTTAAAATTGTGTCTATTGGATCATTGGAGCCCTATAATCGATTTTGAAACTCGTATAAAAAATGAATTCAAATATAACTGGCAACCAGTTAGATATTTTAGCTTAGCTTATAAGAAAAATTTACATTTAAAATGACATTTAAACTACTATCGATTCTATTCACGGGCCCTCGAACAAACATCGGCGAATTTTCTTCAAAGCATAGTCAATTTTTCTCTCATTCGCCTCAAAAAAGACACTGCGAATCAAGTGGTCATACATGTTACTTTTTTTCGTAAAGAAAAAAAACAACAACAACAAAAACCCAAGAGACTGAAAAAAAACATTACGGATATTTTCGATTTTAAAAAAGCGATGCAAGTTTGTTTTTGAGAAAAAAAATGTTTTTTTTTTTATTAATACATTCGATACCGCGATGTGGCAATAACAATATTTATATGTAAGACACACAAAATAGCGACTCTGTATCTGAATCCATTAGTCTTATAACAACAAGTTAACCTCTGTATATATTATTATTTTATTTTGTAATTGTGAATATATTACGTGAATATATTCGTGTAATTTTATAAAAGAAATCAATTTATTTTATAAAAAGCATAATCAAAGTTTTAATAAAAAAAAATGGGAAACATCACATTATTTAAAAATCTATAACCAAAAAACAAGCGACTTTTTATTCATTCTGCAGGTGTGGCAAGGTCTTGTATTTTCCTAGTATCTCTTTTATGTTGTCTTTAAATTGACATTCGGATCGGAAAAGGGTCAGGATCTGATGAAACTCGATGATGGTATACATTTTCTTTTTATCTTACCATTAGAATCAATACTACGTTTTAAAAAATAGTACTTTTTTCTTGGTTGGTATTCTTTTGAATCTGTACGTGTCAGTGGTTGTTCTGTGAAGATGATTTATATTGTAACTTAGTAGAGACTTGAATCTCTAATTAAAGAAACGTTGCGTGAATGCTTCATATAGGTAAATTGAACTGAAAGACTTGCATTTGGACTAAAACTATATTAATCCGAATATGGAATATTTCATGGATGTACAAATCTTTTTTTCAATCGATTCACTTATGTAATTTAGCCAATTTCAGTATTTCTGTTATTTTAGCACTGATTTGGAATGAGATCAGTTTCGGTCATGGTTTCTATTGTTATAAAATTCAATTGGTATAATGACTCATACATGCAGCATTGATATTCAACGGATGTATACATTCAATGAAAAATTATTGTAATTACATTTCAGCGTTAAAATCACAGAATGTTCTGTAAACATTTAAGTATTAATTTCGAAGAGCATTAAAAAAAAATTCTGGAACAATAACTTATTTATTCATAATAACATAAAAATTCTTCGTTTAAGCCGTTCAAATCAGAAGATTTATTTACATCGTCAGCTAAATAAAATAAACAAATTCACGTGGCAAATGAAAAAATGACTTTTCCGTTGCAGTATCAATACCATTCAAACAGCTTTTGTATTGTGTTGAAGTATTAACCATTTTTGCATTCGTATTGCTTCGACGAAGCTCTGCGCTAGTAGGAATATTCTTAGCTCGCCGCGAATTATGAACTGAATTTGTATTGGAATCATCATTACAGTTTCATCACTCTAAACACTAAGAAGTGCTCTCACCACTTGAAATAATCTTATTTTCTAACGACATTTGATAAAATCATTCGCGAATATTCCATTGGCCGGTTCAGTTTTGTGCATTTTTTTAAATAAATTTTTTTTTTTCACACATTTTGAGTTTTTTCAAACTGAATTTTAACGGTAATTTGATTTTTTGTATTTTTTATTTTTTATCAATACAGATTAATTTTTTTTTAACTTTTGTGGTATAAATAAAAAAGAAAAAAGAATCGAAAATCTACTAAAGACCTAAGTAACTAAAGTAATTAATTTTTATATAGAAGTGAAAATAAAAAAGTGAATAGAATATCACCATATCGATTGTTCGAGTAATTTATTATCATTAATAATTTTATTTCAACCGTAAAAAGCAAAATTGTGTAGGCTAAATATCCAGACAGAACATTTTGTATTGTTTATCGGTAAAAAGATTAACGCTTATCTTCTTTATTTTTGATAAAAATAAAAACATAAAGTGCCATTATCGAAAATTCGCGGTCTATAACGGATAACGGATAACGGACAGCATTAAGTACTATTCGTATTTCACAAGAGTGCACCTTATTGCAAGCACACGTCAGGTTTGCTCTGTTAGGTGGGTGTACAGACACAAAGCCGCATGTTCAATATACTTAAGTGATTGCGAATAGTATACTATTTATATTGAGATAGTATAACACAGCGAGTTACACTTCTAATTATACATATACGCGCTATTTTCAAAGTATTTTCATCTTCATATTCCACTGCCACATACACTTGTTTATGATTGCAATCTAATACACTAAGATACGTGCACATTGTAAACAATGTCTTATTTTACGTTATTTTTAATTCGATATTAGAATTTGTTTGAATTGTTTTCAAACTTATGAAATAAGCAAAACATACCATATATCGAGATTCATGAATAACTAAATTTATATGAAAGTTTATTAGATAAATCGTGCGCGATTGAAACAGATTTATCGATTTGTGGTAGCAAACAATCAGATCGGGATTTGAATTCTTTTGACAGACGAAACATTTTTTCTCTTTCGCTCGCAATAGAATTTTTACTTTCACTTTCTATGTACTTGCAAAATAGTGCTTTCTAGAAGAGGCGCATCATAATAGAGCAATGCATATGACTCATTTTATAGATTTATCATTGATCATTTTTAAAATGAAATTGTAGGCACACAGCCAAAAAATGATTGAATGAAAATTTATTGTAGTCAATTTGGAAAAAAGTAAACTGTATTTATAATTTTTTGAAGCTATAAAATATGATATGACAAAAAATTGAGTTCATAGTGTGATTAAGTTAATTAATTTTCTTCACATTATATAGGTAAAACATGGATTACATTTCTATTTTTTATTTGCTTATGCCTTGCTGTGTATTGGCATTTCTATACAAAATTGGATATTATTGTTTCTTCAAATACCAATTTCGATATTGGAAATCGCGCGGCATTCCGCACGAAGACCCCATTATCCCGTTTGGAAATGCCAAAGAAATTGGTGACACGAAAAATTTGGCACATTTTACCACAGAACTGTACAATAAATACAAACGGACTGACGCTGATATTCCTTTTATTGGCGCTTATTTCGGGTGCAGTCCTTGGGCCATAATCACAGACCTCGAATTGGCGAAAAAGATTTTGACTACATATTTCTCTAATTTCAGTGATCGAGGTATAACAAATGCAATTCTACAGTATAATTATAAAAATTAACATTAAAATATTTAAATGTAATAGGACTTTACTATAATGACGTTGATGATCCATTGACCGCCAATTTGTTTACATTGGATTTTCATCATTGGGATCCTTTGCGCAGTTCAAGTACGCCAGCATTCACACCGCTCAGAATGAGATCGATATTTTCTGCAATTGTACCTATTGCAAGAGAATTATGTGTGTGTCTTGATAGAGAGTTGGACAATAATGAATCACTTTCAATTCGAGAATTTCTGGCATGCCTAACTACAGATATTATTGGAATCTGTGTGTTTGGCATCAATTGCAATAGTTTAAACAACCCAAATGCGGAGTTTCGAAATTATGGTCGAAAACTGTTTGAATCTCCAAGACATGGTGTTTTTATTCGTAGAATTCTGGACGAATATCCCCGTATTGCTAGAATGCTTCATATCAAAAAAATTCCCGACGATATTTCGGCATTTTTTATAAGAGTTATTCGCGAAACCATTGAATATCGGGAAAGGAATGGAGTTCAAGAAAATGATATTATGGACCTCCTAATCAGTAGGAAAAATGAAAGGAAACAGGAAATTGGGGAAGAAAAAGCGTTTAACGAATTAGCTTCTCTTGCATTCGTATTTTTTCAAGGTACAATATTCACTTTTTGATTTCTCTCATACAATTTCAATACCAATTTAATATGACTTTTATTTGCATTCCATTTAACATTAAGCCGGCTTCGATAGTTCAGCTTCAACATTAGCATTTTGCTTATTTGAGCTGGCGAAAAACAAAAACATACAAACTAAAGCAAGGGAGTCGATTAACGAACATATGCATAACGAGGAATTGACATATGAAATGATGGAAAAAATGCCATATATTGATATGGTATTAAAAGGTAATTACCGCAATTATGTGATCAAGAACAAGAATTTTATTATTTCGATGTTATTTCAAATTATGAATAGAAACACTGCGAAAAAATCCACCGGCATCGAACATGCCCCGTGTTTGTCAAAATGATTTTCTCGTTCCTGGAACTAATACCGTCATTGAGAAAGGAACAAAAGTAATCATTCCGGTTTACGCCATCCACCATGACCCGGAAATCTATCCCAATCCAGACACGTTCGACCCAGATCGCTTTAATTCTGCAGAAGCGATGAATAATTTCCTTGCCTTTAGCAAAGGTCGACGTGATTGGTACATATGCAATATATAAATAACTTTAAACAAATTATATTTAATAGAATGACATATTTTTCATCCATTCCAATAGCATCGGAAAGCGGTTCGCCATGATGCAAGCCAAAATCGGCTTAATCTATTTGTTGAAGAATTTCGAATTTTCATTGGCTGAAACTATGCCAGAAGAAATTCCACTGATGATAAATAATGCGCTGCTCACACCGGAATATCTGCATCTCAATCTTACGGCAATAAGACCATAAAATTACAAAAAGGTCAGCTCGACGACTTATTCGCCAAAAATGTTCATCTTTGAATGTGATTCTTATGCATAAGTTATGTATTTTATGAAATTACACCAAATTTGCTCATATATTTTTATATTTATCATACTATATAACAGTTCCATCCTGATTGGAATCAAAATCATTTTTTATCTTAATCAAAGAATATTTTTTATTTTTCTTAAAAAATATCACTAATATAAAGATATCTAATCCCCATAACATAATATAGGTATATTCTATACTAATGTCACAAATAATATTTTTCGAAACTATCACAGTTTTTTTTTTATTATGACTATC
Organism: Contarinia nasturtii; assembly: GCF_009176525.2. Taxonomy (NCBI): domain Eukaryota; kingdom Metazoa; phylum Arthropoda; class Insecta; order Diptera; family Cecidomyiidae; genus Contarinia; species Contarinia nasturtii. The sequence continues at coordinate 1,119,868 of NW_022198157.1, read as the reverse complement.
TAATTTTCAATAAAATGATTCAATTTTTTAACACTTCGCTAAATGTGCTTGGATTTTTCAATGACTTGTAGTTGAATACGGTGCAAAGTGTGACTTTGGAATAATAGGAATTCTTTTTAAATAAAATTCCTACCATAAATAAATTTTATAAGATATTTTCTATCAAAATCGTGTATCGGCGGTATCGTATCAAATTGAAATTGTTATCATAAACTGGTGCTGATTTTAAGCTGAACATGGCAAATCTGAAGCAATTGTTTGGCTTAATTTCTTGTGGCAGAAATTCATCTTGTCCGGAATTTTAGCTATTTCAAAAAAAATCGATGACTTTCTATTATCAGTGAAAATAATTTTATCTTTATCGAAACGACCCGATTTCCGTTTTTTCCGAAAAAAAAAAAAACCAAAAAAATCACATTTGTTTAGAACGAAATGATAAACGACAATCTTGAAAAACCAAAAATTGGTCAACCTATCCAAATAAATTCCATATCGATAAGATCTTGTGCAACAAAGAAATCGATCAGACGTCAAACATTTTTCGAATAACAAACAGACTTGAAGTACGAACAGCAACAAGGCAAGTAATATGAGAGAGTCGTATGAAACCATGAAGATAATTATCATTTTCATTCAGGTAAAAAATCATTCAGCTCTTGTGTGTTTCTATTTATTCAACAATCACTTTATACTTTTATTATCTCTTTGAAATTGTATACATGTATGCTTTTGTTTTGCTGACTGCTTGATACCTGCACTTTGTCTGCAAATTCTTTTTTTTTTTTTTGTGTACTCATATATACATCAGATATATCCGTTTATTTGTTGTGTGCAACTTTCGTTTGAAATAATAACGAAAATGATGGAAAAGGACAGAGAAAAATCTCGGTTTCATAGAAAACATTTTACATTTTACTATATTTCCTCTGGCGAGAGCGTAGTTTTTTTTTTCTCTTTCAATAATTAGAATTGTGCAAACGTGTCTATTTTCAAACCACTGGACACTTTAAATCACATAATGATTTCTATCATTGCCCAAGGAACTATAGAACCTTTTTGCTGCGCAGCAGATATGCAATCATGTGCACATACGTATAAAATTACTGCAAGTAACTTTATACGTACCAGCATTTGGTTCATTTCAGGAGGAAGACCATTTTCCGTAAAGTAGGAAATTTTATTTCAAAAATTATGGTTATTTTCAATGAACATTTGTGACAGGTTGTAAATTGCTTTAAATTCAATGTGGTTCATGGTTTAATTGCTGTCTTCGAAGAAAGAAAGTTCTATTCCCTGAAGCTAAATTCAGAGGTTTAAAACCTTAAAACTTTAAAACTTTATAATTTAATTCAATAATCAATAGATAAATATTCACGCCACGTCTCGTGCCGAGCTAGAGATGAATAGATAGGTAGATAGATAACATATGGATAGAGAGAGAGGTTGACAAAGGAAGAGACTGAGGAAAAGAGAAAGAAAACGAAAAAAAAATGATTGATTGAGGAGTAGTCATTTCCATTTTATAGACACTGTTAAACGAAAAGACTTTCCAGGAAGGATCATGCCAGACGATGTAGATGTCGTAAATAGATTGAATATGCCCTTGAGAATTATCATTCAGTGTGAATACGGAGAAGAAGAAGAAGAAAACTATGGGAATGTAAAAATCAATCAGACACACTGTATGAATTGTGCATAAATTGTTGTATTCTAAACAAAAACACATTATACATGTGAATCTGGCGCCAATGAATATTTCCAAGTGTTTCCAATATTTGTTTAATTACTTGTGATTTGATGTATGAATGAAGTTGTTCATCAGCCCCTTTTAAAGTATGTGCAATCAAAAGCAAAAAAAAAAAAGATTATAAATTAAAAGTGCAATTGAAAAGTAAAACAAATAAAAGTTCAGTTGTGCACGCGGTGTGTTATTTTCCGTTTCGTCAATCATTGAATAACGTTCGTTATCTGTAATCGTATTCAATTCAAAAAAAAAGTATACGTCATAAAGTGTCATTCACACACACGAATCGTTGTGTGTCATGTGCGTCTGCGCTATGTTTACTATATTATAAAATCATATGACAAGTCAATCAAATTTTCTCAAGCAGAAGCAAAATAAATCTATATTTACAAACACACGACTCCAGTGCTATTTTTGTTTATTGCGTATTAAATGGGTGTTTTGATGTAGATCAAAAACCAAGCCAAACAAACTCAAACCAAATCGATTTTTCTTTTATTTATTTTATTTCAAACGAAAATGTCTGAAAGTGAACGTTCGGAACGAAATTATAAGCTGACTACAAATGTGGGAAAATTAAATTTAGACGAAGAAACAGCTGATGTTGCATTTATTTTCGAAAATGGTGAAGATAATGTTGAACGAGTGGTTGCACATAAATGTTTATTGGCTGCTGGCAGCCCAGTGTTTAAGCGAATGTTTTACGGTGATTTAAAAGAAGGCACCGAGGTGCCAATGGTTGATGTTTCAATCGATGGTTTTGCCGCTTTTCTGCAGTATTTCTATTTGGATATTGTGACATATAACAACACTGTCATTGGCGAAGTCATGAAGTTAGCTGATAAATACGATGTGGCTGGATGCATGGAATTGTGTACTCGATACTTGACACTGACTCTGTCAACACAAAATGTGTGCGGATGTTATGAGTTGGCATTGCTATTCGATTTGGGTCATTTAATTAGCGTGTGCGAGGAGAAAATATGCTTGGAAACGCAAAAGGTGCTCGAGTCCAGCTCATTTTTAAGCTGCAGCCGTCATATTTTAGGTCGAATTTTGCTAATGGATGGTTTGAGTTGCGATGAAATCCACGTATTTCAGGTATTTTAGCTATTTTCTTATGTATTTTCGAGATTCAAAATTTGAGTATTATGTAATGTGTTTGCAGGCATCAATGATGTGGGCCATGGAGGCATGCAAAAGAGCTGGAATCGATGAGAATAATGCCGACAATTTAAAACAACAACTTGGCAATTGCTTTGATTTGATTCGCTTCCCAGCAATGTCGGCTGAAGACTTTTACACTTGCATCGCTGACAAAGAGAATTTATTGACATCAAATGAAATAATGGACATTTTGTCACACTTGACAATGCACCGTCCGTTATTGGTAGCAACACGATTTGAACAAACTGCACGCAAAGGAATTCCTGCATGGACAAAAGACGATATTCAAATATGTGATCGACGAACATTGCCAAATTTGTGTCGCACAGTGGCTGATTTGCGACAGGATGTTGTAATGTTTTCGGTAAATGAACGAATTTTAGTGGGTGAAATTGCAATTAGCTGTTTCAAAGCTTTACACGATGATACCGATGCCGTCATCCGAACGGGTGAATTATGCATACGAAAAATGAATGAGAGCTCCGGTGAGAATCCGCAGAATGCAACATCAGTACAACGGGGCAGTCAAGAGGAAGGCAGCAGCATTGAACCGGATGTTATTTTACAACAAAGTGTAACCATATCAAGTACATCGTCGACTAAAATTCAGTTGTCAAAACCGATTATCGTTCAACCATTTCAATTATATGAAATTGAGAGTAATTGGGAATTGGAAGAGGGTGAGGAGTTGACATTGCGCACAGAAATGAATGATGAGGTGATGCTTGACGGTGGCGTTCGATTTCAATTTAAACGAAAGCCTGAACTTACTTATGACAATGTGACCGAAGGTTTATTATCACGATTGTATTTTAAGCAATGGTAAGCAAACATTCCACATTTATAAAAAGCATTTAGATGTGTCCCTAGTGCAGACATAGTGTAGCACATACACACACAGAAAGAAGAATGAAATATCCCACGTAAAAGCAATATTCTAGTGAATTTACCCCATTTAATACATATACATATATATATTTAGATACACACAAAGACATCCAAATTTTAAAGTAAATTTACTCTTTGTTGGTCCGTAGTACAATATGACATTCCCACATCTGTGTGAAAAGGCAAGTTTGTAACATTTCGAATGAGATAAAAACAAACAACAAAAATAATAATAATAAAAAAGCGAGTATTATGTATGTACTGCAAATAGATGTTGGCTGTCACAGTATATAATTATGATACTCATATATTTAGAGAATGTATTATTTTAAAATAAAAAGAAAAACTTTGAACAATAAATGGAAACCTGACATACACAATAAAATAAAAACCACCAACGTTACATTGTTTGAATTCATTTAAGAAATTTCATTGATTTGTTTTTATTATTTTTCAATTTGTTGAATAAATTCCAAACAAAATAGTACAATACAATTAATTTCATTTAGCTGCTCTACTTGGAGATGGTAAAATAATTGGTCTTTAAAGTTGATACGGTTTGATATTTGAACATATTGTGCTAGTTTTACGTTGAAAGCCTACATAGGTTGCTATACCAAAAAAATAAAAGGAAGAACTGAAATTTGAGTATACAAAAATAGATTTTGATGTAATTTCAGCGCTAATTGTGAGTGTTTTAAATACAATGCCACATTCGTGCTTGTTGTTTTGTGAATATAGTTTGATTTTTTTTAGGTATTAAAATAAATACAATCACTTCATTCAATAAAATGTAATAAAATATACAAAGAATTTTCATAGGAAGTTCTTTGAATCAATCCGAATTATTTATCATATAGTATTGAGCACCAACTATAAATTGTTGAGTAAGTCGGTCAGTCCCGTTTCTCTTTTTTCTTCTTCTTCCGTTCAATTGAATGAGTCCACGAATAATACAAATTACAACAACTAATAATTAGAAGGAGACTAACGATAAAAAAAAGTGCATGAGTTGAGAGTGTTGAAAAGGCAGAGAAGAACGCTTTGGTTTCAATTGCTCAATCGTCGGTTTCGCCATCGTTATCGTCGTTGTCTATTGAGTTACTGTCCAATGCCACGTTTTGACTAGATGAACGTGACACGGGAGCATCGTTGTAAATTTGATTTGCATTATTACTATTGTTATTGCTTTCAGTATTGTTCACATTTGCATTGCTATTCGATGTTGATACACTACCGCTGCTATTATTTCCACTTGCACTGCCAGCACGGGTGGTGCCTGAACGATTTCGCAACGAGTGTATACATGCCAGCATTCGAATCATAAATGCAGCTGGAACAGCTGGAAAATACATTTTACGGTTAAATATATGCTGTTCGTTGACCATCTCAGTTTTTGTGAGAAAAATTGATGTTCAGTCATAAAATAGATAGGTTTGGATCAAGGGCTTCCCAAGCCATAAGAATATTCGGATTCAATGGATTGAAAAATCGATTTTTCTCACAAAAGCCCCTTTCACAACACTTACTTATTGTGTCCTTTGTTTCTTCTAACATAAGTGCGTTGCGATTTATGAGCTATAAAAACATAATTGAGAGCACAAAATTAGTTTAGATGTGGTAAATATGTTCGAATGGATAAAATGAAAAGCTTACAGCAATTGATTTTTCTTTATCAAAACGAGAAGGACTTTCGTCGTCACCTTGACCAATAGGTGAGAATAGTTTGATGTCATAGTCAATGCCCGAAGTCGCCAAGTATGGAAGAGTGGGGTGGGGCCTGACACAATTCACAACATGGTTGTCACCTTGAACGTATAAAAATGGTGGTTAAAAAGTGTGAACATTGTTTATATAATTTAAAAAAAGTGATTACCTTCGAGAAGCATAACCAGTTCGCCAGTTTTTCGATTCCATGTGAATATGTGGCCACAATCAGAACCCGACATTACATAATCGTTCCCCCAAAATGTTGCCTCTTTAATCATAGTTCGAGCATTACGATGACCAGTATACTTCATTTGTACATAATCAAAAACAATTTCTTTTAATTCTTCACTTTCGTTGACCGCATTTTCAATCTCTTGCTCAATGGTTGCCGTTGTAATATTGCTCTTGCGACTGTCACCACTGTCATCATCACTCTCATCATCGGAATCATCGCGCACTTTTGATTTTCGTTCAAATGACATGGTGCGAGGCTGTTTGCCGTGCGTCGACAATCCCGATGGACCAGCCACAGTTGAATGCGATGAATTTCGTCGACTTTTCGGACTTGAATTTGTTGTGGCCGGAGCGGTGGCCGGTGCATTGCTTATTGGATTCGATTGCGATTGTGCTCCAAATAAATTTTCCAATTGCATGGTATTTGTGATGTCACCATCATTGGTTATCTCAGTGCTGTGTGAATTCAAACCGATTCGGGTGCGCGGGTCAGCTAACATTCGCGATAACACCTCTGTCATTCGATGCATAATTGTTGCTTGTAACTGGGGTCTTGCTTGGCCCAAATTATTCAAACGTGACATTTCTCGTTCGGGTCGAGCATCTGGCCCTGTATCACTCCAATCACCCCGCAAACGCAATCGACGCACCGGAGGCGGTGAATCCACATTCGACGTTTTTGATCGCTTACATTTTTCAACCATTGAATGGCGAATGTCAATACCCTGCGAAGAGAAAATATTATTTTCGTTAAGAACAAATTCGAAATTAAAAATGCGATATATACCTCTTTCTGAATGTTGAATAGATACAAATGATCACTTGAGTAGCTGACGAGTAGTTCACATTCATCTTGGCTGAAATTAACAGATGTAACGCGAAATGGTCGTTTCTCATAAGATGGTATGGTGAAAGCTTTGACAGGTATGGTGTGTCGGTCAGATGCTGATCCTGGCATCGAAAAATCAACCAATTGCAAAAATCGTCGATCGTATATACGAATGATTGAGTCGGAGCTACAATTTCAATAAAGATTTTTTCGTTAATTTTATGATTCCGTTATCAATTCGAATAGAAATGTGATAAAAATTTATTATACCTTCCAATTGCAATATAATTGTTTGATAACGGCGATAAACACATTGATGTTACCGCCGATGGGCTTAAAATCAAAATGTTGTCTTTACAACAGGTTTTGTGACAACGTGAGATTTGTCGGAGATCAAATAAGCGCACGGTTCCATCTTCGCCGCAACTGTAATTGAAAAATGTTGATCGAAATGGATGCAAGATTAAAAACAGAAATGTCACACTTTTGTGGCAACAATGTGGAGATCATTACCTCATAAAAGAATTTGGTTCAGTCGGTACGGTTAATACTTCACTGAAAATAAAAAGAATTTGGTAAATTCAAGTTTTTTGTTCTCTCAACAATAATAAAATTATACTAACTAAGTTGTCCCGCTACTATGACAGTTGAAATAATTCAAATTTGCATCGTTTGCATCGCTGCCATGTCGGTGTGGTGACTTTGATCCCGACGATTTAGCGTATTTCATTGATGCAGCCGTCGTTAATTCGGTGTACAATACAACCCCATCACCGGAACAGCTAACAATGCCACGATCGCCGCTTTGCGGTAAAAATTTTGCACTAAAAATATTCGCACGATGAGCGGTACTGTATTGCACAAGAACTTGTCCATTGAATGGATTTGTGACGACAATTGATTGATCATCAGAACCAGAAAGTAAGTATTGACCTGATATTTAGTAAACATTGAGTAAATATTGATATTGAGTAAATATCTGTGAATATTGACCTTTGTCATTCCATGATACCGTATTTACGCAACCCTTGTGCACTTTCAGCCGTTTGTAAAGACTAAGACTTTGTAAATAGCTCAAGCTGTCTATTTTAATCAATGAAATTAAATAAAAATAGAAAGTTTTTGTAAAAATTCATGTGATTTTGTTTTTATTTTCTCAAATGTTGTAAAATAAACACAACAAATGCGATTACATTGACAACAAATATCAGCTGCATGACCTAAATAAAATGTACAGTTTTTCATTTAAAAAAGAATACGCATTTTAATCATGATCATCAAATTAATTTTTGTGGTCTACATAGCTGATCGCCACCTTGAGTAGTTATTGTAGCAGACAGTAAAAGAAATTCTTAGATCATAAACTTATTTTTGGCACAATTGACAGAGAGATTTTTACGCAAAATTTTCGGTACGATTTTTTCATCATATATGATGAGGAAATCAATAGACGTGATCGTGAAAAAGGAAACACAGTTGAAATGAACAATTTACAAACAATGAGACTTATGTTTCAAAAATGTCGGAGCATCGCTGTGTTTGTGTACGTGAATGAGTCCGATTTGTGTGGTTGGCGTGATGGACGCACTCGTTGGACACAATCCAATACTTGGATTGGCAGCACCTTGGTAATAGAAACATACAGACCGCTTAATCTGTTTAGCTGAATTGTAAAAATGAGCCCGAATTTACATTCGATTTGAACGAAAATGCTCTCTAATTAAATTATCAATTTTAATGAATTTAAATTCTAATTTCAGGTACTCAATCAACGGAAGCAACAAATATAATCATATCAATGTCATTGCGATTTACACAGTCACATTCGAGTCAAGTGTGAAGTAATTTACGTAGATATGTCTTCTTTTATTTTCGAAGAAAAAGTAAATATTACACGTTTTACGATATTTTTAGATATGTGTAAAATCACGTGAAGTGTGTGCGGGGAGAATGGGACAAGTTCATGCTGATAAATGTTATCAAATTTATGTCTTGGCACGCGTTCACTTGAACATGTCAATTTTTATATGGAATACACGTTTATGGGGCGGTGAATCAGCGTTTTATGATCAACTTACCTTTGGAGCTCTTGACGAGATACGGTTGCACTTCATCCGAACCGAATAAAGGTCGACTGTTTAAATTATGAAAAACACTTGAATTATGATGACTTTTCATTGCAGACCAACGATTTGAAGCAGCCATCTACAAATCAAATAAAATTAAAAAATAAGCTCTCAATTTGAATTTGGTGTCGCTGTAAAAAAAAATGAAATTCTTTTGTTAACAACCGATCACTTCTTCTTCCTTCTTATTTAATACAACGAATGACGGAACCGAATACAGTGTAACATTGAATTACCGCGGCCAAAAAGACAATTTATTTGCAAAAATAGATGTACTAGCGCCTCGTAGTACAATTGCCATTGCGCATCGCATGAGCACCAACAATGAGCTCTCGTAAATGCATATACTTGCCATTGGCTTCGTCTTCTTTTTCTGTATTTCACCGAAAACGAAATCAGATGATTTTATTTTTAACAAAAAAAAAGTCCCACAAATTGTCAAACAATGAAAACCGATTTGCATGTTCGCACACACGATCTCGTTTACATAGTCTTTGTTGCGCGTGCAATACAATTTGAAATAAAGAAACGAATGAAAATACGATTGAAGCTATACCGACTGGTTTTATGTAAATAAACAAAGAATCTATATTTTTTTTGTTGAACATTTGAATGTTTATATTTGCTTGAATTTGATTATTCGTGACATTTAGCCATTAAGAAATAGTCGGACTCAACAGAGTCGGTTATTAATTTGAAAGCAATGTGAAACAGCCCGGTCAATGGTCAATTTGATGACATACCATCAAGTCCATTTCTTATCTTTTGCATAATAAAACCGAAATTGAACTCTGTGTTTTATTTTGATAAAACGAAAATAATAAAAGAAACATAGCAACACGCCATTCTCGAAAGATAGAATACAAGCACATAGACAAGGAGTCTTGTTCAAACTAGTTTATTTTTGCCGAGGGAAAGATCTTACCTTGAACCTATCGATTTATATTTACTGCGTGTGATACGAATTTAATAGTGTTTTCGCTGTGGAGTATTTGCTTCAAAACATTTTTGTTAAATCAATAACAGTCTCTGTATTTATGTTACGTTTTATATTTTAATTTCGATTATGGCACAAATTTCATTAAAATAATGATGAGACTTCTTTGCGTTTGTATTGCTTCCTTCTTCTTGCACAGTTAAACAATTTGAGGTAAATTAAGCACTTTATGATTTCTGTCTGAAAACACACACACATGCTTTCAACACCAATTCAGTGTGACTTCTATTTGCTTTTAATTTGACAAAATTCCACTTAACTCACAGTCATTGTGATGCGTAAATAAAAAAAGGAAAACACTTTTTTTTTTCTACGAACGACACACAACATCCATTGTCGGTCGTTTTTCGCTCGCTATTTTCCAAGTCACACAACCAACCATTTAGATTATGACGTTCTCAATCACACAAAACCAAATGGTTACAGCTGATTTTCGTTTATTTGCCTTCATTACATACAATTCACAATCATAGCATTCCATACAAAGACGACCAAACGTGTGGAGACTTTACAAACACTAATGCAATTTGTATATGTCAAACATGCTGTATTGCGATATGCTTTTCAGTTTCATAACTTTTTTGTTTATTTATTCATAAAATCAAAAGAAGCGTACTCATTTTATGTATTTTTTACCGTGGTTCTTTTGACACATTCATTCAAAACATTTGTTTGTTTGTTTTTTTATAATAATTCCATCGTCTTTTGAACGAATAACGACCGGTATATTCGAATTGAAAAAACGCGCAAATGCTGTTTGGAAGAATGCCCTGAAGTTGGTCGAATACCATTTATTTTAATCACTTTTTTTGGCTCAAATATACAGGGCATTTTAACGGTCTATGTACAGAACGATGTTTTATGCAGCAAAACTCGCAATTCGAAAGACGAGATTTATTTATTATTTTTTTGATTTTCTTACAGCATATCATGAAACAAGCTTCAACAAAAATACCACGTAAATCTTTACATCAACAGAACTAATGCCCATTACTTGGAATGGACAAACACTGTCATTGCTTCATTATAAATATTTGTTCTCAGAAACAAGATGAATTTTATTTGGTCCGATTTTTTGTACATCGATTGATAGAACATAAAATACTAAATGCGAACTTTTTTTCTTGGCTGGAATGAATTAAGTCTCTGACGACAACTGAGACTTTTACCGCACATTGTAAATACTTCTTCCTAAATAATGAATGTTGTTGAAAATCAAAAAGGAAAACAGTCAAAAACATTCCAGACAAAAACATTCCAACACATTATCTCCGAAATGAATGACAGATGGAATGCAAATGAAGATGAAAATTGCCATTTTCTCTTTCACTTAGCTTCCATGTTGAGCATGATTGACGGCATTTTTAACAAACCTTGTCTCCTTGTCTAAATAGCTTCGAGAAATTCTTCTTTCCCGTGCTGTCACGAAACTATAGTCAATGTAGTCAATTGTTTGAATTCTATAATTGATATTGTTAGGAATGTCGTGATTTTGCCAAAATAAAGTTCAATAGAAACATAAAAAAAGAAAATCAAGACAGTATACTCTATTTATGAATGCTTCCAATCGACATTGTATCTAACTCCATTGATGACTTTTTTCCAAGAAACTTGTGTCGACATTTTTGCTTACATTTAATTGTAATTGAAATGGTCACCAAGCGTGCAGCAAACTTCTTTGTAAATCTAACGGTACTGGTTTTATGAAGATTTGGTGTCTCAAATTTTTTGGCATACATGAATGTGGTTGGCACACTAGTTGAATTGTAACGATACCAAACAAACCTTTCTCATGAAAATGCGGTATTTTATGTCCATTAAATTTTTTACTGTTATTTGGTGGTTTGAAATCAAAAACAAACAAAAATCCCAATATTCATTTTCGTTGTTAATCGAATGCATAAATATTATTTTTTTTCGGAGACGATCGATCGAAATGATTTCAGGGAATTGACATGCTTCTCGTTCTGAAATGTTCATTTGGCATTTGATGTGAATTCGATAACAAATGTGTCTGAGTAAAATCATTTCGCATGAGAATCGAGTTGGGTGTTCATAATTTGTTTACTTTTCTTCTGCCAATTGTAAACAAATCGCCACATAAGCGGTAGTATTAAATTTCTTATTGTCGTGGGCATGTTCATTTCGATTTAGTTTTGTGTACGATAAAAGTCAAGTCTATTACGATGTGGTGTATTTAGATAAAATCTATTTATTATTCGACAGCTTAAGTCTTTTCAATTTACCATTTAATGGGTCCAATTGCAACATCCTGAAATAAATTCAATTAAATAAAAGAATCGACCAATACATTATTTGCACTGCAAATTTGCAATGTTTTTTTTATTTTACTCAAATCAAGTATTTGTAAGTATGTCAGTTTGAATACATTGGATCTTAAGGAGAAGTTGGCTTAAAGAGAACTTATTCTTCATAATTTTCTTCGTCGTCCTCGTCTTCTTCGTCTTCTTCGTCTTCTTCGCACTGCAAGCGTGAACAACAAAAATGACAATTAATTAATGGTGCCTCAAAATAATGTTGATTAAAATTGTTAGTTTTTTTACTTACTTCTGAACCCTCTTCGTAGTTTTCACCACCTTCTGCACCTTTCGGAGTGGTATCGACCTGAAATTACCGAAAAATGGTACAAAATATTAAAATCTCCGTTATTTTTTTTGCACCAAAAAAATGCTGTTTGTTCATAAGATACATACCTTTTCGAGATTGCCCGCCGCCATTTTTTCGAACTCGGCGATGTCGATAACTTTTACTTTTCCGTCCTTTTTGTCACCGACCGTTGTGACGCGGACCTGGACAAAATCGTTTTTACGTTTCTCCTCCCAGCAGGAGTAAACCGAGGAAGCTTTGAAAATAATTTCAGGTCCTTCGGACTCTTCCACCAACATCATGTATTTTTGCAGCAAACTGCTGCCATCACGACGCCACATACACATCTTGTCGTCGTTACGAAAGTCATCCGTCAAGTCATTTTTGAAAAGGTTGAGCTCAAAATTTCCATCTTTATCCGGCTGATTTTTGCCCGGAGTACCTCTAACTTTCTTGCCATCTTCATCAGAAACTGAAATACGCGAGATAATAAAAGTCACATCGAATCCAAATTTGCAAACGGGAAATATATGCATGATAAATACTTACATTCGTCTTCATCGTCTACTTCCTCTTCTTCTTCTTCCGACTGGACGTTTTTCCGTGATTTTTTAGGTGCGCGTTTTGGTGTCACTGGTGCGGACTTGCGCTTTCCTTTACCAGACGAAAATTCTGAATCTTTTTGCTGTTTAAAATATGCACGAAATTAAATTTAAGAGAAAAACACATGGAAAACAACGCAATTTTACTACAAAGTACAATTTACCTTTTCCGGTTGCCAATCTTCGCCAGAATCAGCGAATTCTTCTGGCTCCTCCATTTCTTCGTCTTCGCTGTTTTCGCGCATGTTCACCATGGCTTTACCAACGGACTTACGTGCTGACAATCGTGGCATTTTTTGTTTCTTTGCTAAACGAAAGAAATAAAACAAAAATTCGATTTCAGAAAATGTGCATTCAATTTCACAATAAAAAAAACTCCGACGCGACAGTAGTTCTAACACAAACAAAAAAATTATTTTAGCGAGAGCAACAAAAATGGTCAAAAAATATTCACTCCGATGACAGATAAGCAAAAATCACAAAATACAATTCGTAGAAATGCTACCGTTATACAACAAAGTCACTGTTTGGTTGTTTCAACTGTGCACAACACCAAGTTGGTGTTTTTGTGCTGTGCGAATGATTTAAGTCTACTGTTTGTTGCGCGTGAACACCGTTTTGGCAAAACAAATAATAATGAACAAAAATTCTTTGATTTCAAAATGAAACGAAAATTGATAACAAAAACACGGAAAAACGAGTAAAAATGCAAAACATTGAAATTACACTTACGATTTTTAACTTTCGGTTGGAAAAAATAAAATAATTTGTGAAATTCAGTGTTGTTAATTCTAAGTATTCTTGGTCTTTAGCTTATATAGCGAAACAAGTGCGTTCTTGTCGACGTCTGAGCTCTAAATGAGAGGAGAAGGGTTGTGTTCTAACAACTGTGCCGATCTGTGTTCACGGATTTTCGTCGTTCGATTTCGGCTCGTTCCGGTGAACAGATTCGCTCGTGGTGGCGCTATCTACCAATTTGCATACATGAGCAAATTGATCAAACAAATAGTTTGATTAGCTCACATTTACAATCTTTGGATACTGAAATTGATCTTAAAACAGTTGAAATACGTTTTTTTTTGCAAAAATAAACAAAAAAATTTTAGAAATAAATTGTCGTTTTGTAAAATTTATACTTTCAATGAATCCAATTTGGGTTTTGATAATGAGCAGATTTTTTTCTTCAAACTTCTGTTCGTCGTTCGAAATGAGTTCGTTTGTTTTCACACAGTGTCTGAATGGTTTTGCATTTGTGTGAAAACTGTATCTTTCAATGTATTTGTTGTGTGTTTGTATTGTGATTCTGCGAATGTTTTTGAACGAAAATGAATTCGATGTTCGCTGATTGACATTCTCGTTTCCAATCGAATTTAGTAAAACATGCAGAGTTGACATTTTGAATACCGTTATATTAGTTTGAACTTACAATACGCTGCACAATCAACACTTTACAAACTTGCCTTTTGATGCTTCTTTTCAATTCCCGTTATTCTCTTTCAATGATGAACGATGTTTGCATTTTTTTCCAACTCTTCCAATGCTTATTCTTTTTGTGTGTGTATTCCAGGAATTCTTTTACAATCTTCGACATAAGCAAAGGAGTGAATTTTATCCAAATTTGAAATAAATATGCAAAGTCTGTCCTTATGATGCTTTTTTTCTTCGTTTTTTGTAAGATTTCTCGTGATTTTTTGGTATCGCAAGCTATTATTATGATCACTTCAATTAAACAAAATGTTTCGTTTTTAATACTGATCAAAGATTATGTATTTTGAATATAGGTACAGAAAATATTCCAACTAAAAAGAGAAAATACGCAATCAAATGACATTGCAACAAAAATTTCCACCTTAACATAAATAAAATCAATTCAAAAAAAGACAAAAAAAATATTGCGGGTTTTAAAGTTTTTTTATTATTTTTTTTTAAATTTAGTTTGTAGTTTTACAGTTAAAGGTTGTTGTTTTTTTGGAACTTGAATTGTTCAATTTGCTCGACATATTTTAACAGATATATATGTTCTTTATGCTTTTATTTTGGTAATAAAATGTGTTTTTCAAATGTCATTTCATGTGTTGCACCAATGGATTAACTGATTTTATTTTCTTTAAATGTCCGCACGTATGATTCTACTGAACGAATGTTGAATTTTCAGCTAAAATTGAATACTTTTTGTAAATAAATACGTATGGCAAACCAAAGTACAGTAGCAACGCTAATCGAAATGTAAAATGGCTTAAGAAATTTACCGCTCTAATGTGAGTGAGTTTTAAGTTTTTGGTAACTTTGATGTAATAAATTCGACTATTTGAATAAATTGATTTCCTCAAATTCAGAATACTGATTTAATTGGATTGGTGAAGATTTTTGAGCGTTTGGCTACTGTATACTTGAATCATTTATCTATTGCATCCTTTTGCTTTTTTTACTTTATCATTGTATATATATAATAATAATTTCCGTGTGAAGTATCCTAAAACTGTATCGATTAAATACTTGCTAAATTGTATGACATTTAAACACTATTAATATGGTTTTTTGTTGTTGTTTTTGCTTCTGTCCATCATATTGTTGTTCTTAAATAGTTTTACTCAATTTTTATGCAATGATTTTACGATATTGTACTTTTTTAAAACACACAAATTACATACTAAAAAAATTTGATTAGTTTTTTTTGTTTAAATCTGGAAAATGTTCCTCCACTTTTCTTTGTTTCCACGTTAAAACTACTGGGACATAAAATTGGACATTAAAGAGATGAGTAAGCATCGAATGGGATTACTACGGGTAAAATTTGGTTGCTTTTTTTTGCCTTATAACAAATGAATGATAAAAAAATGTCGATGTTTTCTTATTTTTTGTCTGTATACGAATTGAAAAAAATAAGCCATTTTAAAAGTGATGCTCGATTTATGTTTGTCGTTAGAGTAAAATTTTTACTTCATGTGTTATATATTCGTATTTTTTGTTATTTACGAAGTCTTTTTTAAAAAAAGCAAAATTTCTAAAAAAATTTTAAAAGGTGGTTCAAATTTTTTTATAAGTCATATTTATTTCGATATTGTTTAGTCTTTGAATCAGATCGTTTTTGTGTGTATTTCAACTGAAAATGTAGTACTTTTGCAATAACTTAAGAAAAAGTCGAATTTAAATGCTCTTCAATTTGAATTACTTCATATCGTTTTGGATTCTTCAATTTGAATCATGTGCAAATGTGTGAGTGTTTTTTCCCATCTATGAATGTACTGATAGAAATGTGTTTGTAAAATATAATTTTCATTTAAATGTTATAAATACTGTGAATTTATTCTTTGTGTCAATCATGCTCTTCCACTCAAAACACAGAGATTTTTTTTACGTTGTGTTGTTGGTTCCATCTCTGTTTTATACACACTATTGTAAATATTCATCTCTATTTTAGATTTATTTCTTTTTTCCCCACCATTTTACATAATAATAAATGTAATAATATAATTAGAATAGCAAGTAACAACATGAATCTATTCATTTCTTTTTCTCTTATTTTCGTTTCATAAATAGTGTTAAAATTATATATATATATCATTTAATTGTGTTTAAAAAAAAATTGTTTCAAAAATTAATTGGATTTGGGCTGATGGCGACAAAATCGATCGATGGCACACATTTGTCAACTCTTTAACGAATCGAATAAATGTTTCATTTATGCTGTCTGTTTGTCTTATTTTAAGCACAAATTTGGAATTTGTATTTCTTGTCTGCGGTAAATATTCAGCCAAAACGAAACATCGACTCGACCCAAATACTGGACAACCTCTTATTAGCGGACGTTAGCATTTAAAAAAAGAAATAACAACGTTTTGCAAAAAAAAAAAACTAAAAAAATTCAGCAAATGATAAAGGATAATTGAAAGAGAAATGGATTATTGATTATTTTGCTCAATGAAAACAATAAAAAAAGGTGATAGAGAATGAGAAAGTAAAATGACCTACAGCAAAAACAGATGCGACTAAAGGCTATAAATAACAAATCGAAGAGAATCGGGTCTCATTTATAATTTAGGTATAAAACTGAAATGCATAAATGCTCCATGCATTTTCATTTCTCTACTTATGGTGCATTTTAGACGTCGTTACAAATGAACATCAATGTAGGGTGTGTAGGGTGGTTGTTATGTGCATGTAAATGGGGTTAAAAACGATACAAAAAACAAATTTGGATTTTATCGACTTGTTTGAAATTATGAATATATATTTTAATAGACTGATGATAGCTTAATTGCTACAGCAGAAAAAGTGTTGTAAATTCCGGTTCGAAAAAAAAGAAGAATTAAAGTCTTCAAAAATTGATCTTCGGAAGAGAATAGGTTAATTGGTTTGGAAAAAGTCTTTTCTCTTATTTAAGAAAAATGATAGTTACAAAAATTTCGTTTCGCGAATCCGATTTGTTTTTGTATGGAATGGCAGGTTAGTAAATTTTTTTCTTGAAAAAAAAAAACGAAAAGCTTATCCACAACAAACATTAAAATCTACACATTTTTAATGACAAAATTTGTTTGAATTCTATTTTTTATAATAACCACGATTTCGCTGAATACTGCACAAATAATTATGGAATTGAACACATTGCATCAACATCGGTGGCAAATTGGATCGATTTTACGCTGCATTTTACGATATCAAAATCAGTGTTCTGTGCGCGTTTTTACTAATGAATGATAAAATGAATGGGTTTTTTCTCTCATTTTCGAATTTCTTTAACAACAAATAATTCTTCTTTATACACAATATTAATTTTTTTCTTTAAATTTAAAATGTAAATATCTTTGGCACAAAACATTTAAAAATCGAACCGTCAATTTTGCATGCATATTTTTGAATTAAAATATCCTGATTTCTTTCATTTCTCATGTTTAAGTCGAAATTGGATTTTCTCGGTTTCGATAAATGCGACGGTTGCAAGTCTTAAAGTTTTTGTTTCGTCTCGTGTTTTTTTTTTGCTTTTCTATTATTCTTTTTTTTTAAATGAAATTAAATCTTCTTACATCAAATGACTACTTATGCTCATTTTTCTTCTTTTTTCTTGAACAAATGAAATAATCATACAAAAAAAAAAACAAACAGGATTTTGCTTTTTTTTTTTTAATTAAACGAACGAAAGGAGACCGAAATATTGAATGTGTATGTTGTGTGTATGTGTGTTAGTGGTCACATTATTTTGCTCAATTTAATAATGGTTTGAATTTAAATATGTGGATCGATGCCTTGACGACGAATGAAATCGTAACACAGTTCCAACGTTACGATTTCCAATTGATTTTGCTCGGTTGTTGGTAACTGGTGTTGGTCTCAATCTACTTTAAGATTTGTAGTCATCTTCTCTGTCGCCTACAGCGCAGCACAGGCATAATGATATCATCAACGCAAATATTTCAAACATTATAATGCCAGCTATTATCGCCAATATGATAAGCAAATGATTTTGCGCTTCTTGTACCAATTTTCCAGAACAACCCTACATATCACCAAAATGAATATCATCGAAATTAGTACAAAACTACAACAATTTCGTGTTAAATAAATTACCTCGAGATAGATCGACGGCGAATCTATTTTTGATACACCAATATTGATTACTCTCGCCTCTTTGCACACCTTATCCGTAATGTTTGCTTTGCAGCAAGTTGGTGGTACTATGAACGTTTCAGGCGGGCTTGACACATCCAAATTCAATGCCTTGTTGGTGTTGTTATTATATTTGCTAGTTTGCCAATCTTTTGGACCTTCAGCACCGCAACATTCAAGCTATAAAGTAAGAAAAACGTTTTATTTCCACACAAAATTGATTTGGAGAAATGTCATTTGCGTCACATGTCCTCCGACTTTCTACATTTTCCATTAAATTGATTGTTTTCCAAAAAAAAAACAACAAAATCGTTGAATTGGATCGAAAGATAACTTACATGTTTTTGGAATGTATCGAAAGCGTGTGTTTGAAGATCATGGGTGCCGTATTCACTTTGAATGGATTGTTTAACACTGGAACGTACAATCTTCAGCAGTTGATCTTGATTGAGATAGGCATAGACACCGGTAGCAATTTCAGCCACCAGCACAACCAGCAAAAAACAGAAGAACTGAAATGAAAGAGAAATTGAATAAAATTAATTATGGCACATATTATGGATCGGCACATTTTCAAGGGTACATCAAGTGTTAGAGCTATACATACCGAGACCAACATGCATTGCGATTCTTTCAGTGCGCCACAACATCCCAAGAAGGCAATAACGATAACAAGCGTGGCCACACCGACAAATACCAGTAAACCGATGTACAAATCATTTTTGCCATTGGCAAGAGAATACAGCAGCGTTGTATCAGTGAGCATCCATCCAAATAGAGCGAACGCTGCAATTCCAGCCGCCTGTAATGAAAATAAACAACAAAGAAGAATAGAGAAAAAATCAAAATGAATTAGAGTCAATTGAAATTGCCACCATATGTGCGAGTGTGCACTGTACATAATTTAATTTCAAAATATCCTGCTCTCAATTGAATTTTGTTCACCGTGATCTTTGACGGTGTCTATGGGTCCAAATATATAAATATATATATGTGTGTGTGTGCGCTAACTAACACGGTCTGACCTACATTTTGCCCTTCAATTTACTTTCATTATAAAATCAAATGGCAAATGTGCGCCGTTCACTTTGACTTCTAAGCCAACAAATGAGAAGAAGTGGCGAACGTGTATCAATTTAATGGTTGACACTAGCCTATTAAGAGAGATATAATGGACGCGAGCAAGTAAACCAACCAATGAATACAATATATCAACGCATAGACACTCGAAAGTGCAACGGTATAATAAAAAACAATCATGACGATGATGATATGAATGGGTATGGAATGGCACAATGATACACTGGCTTCGTAAGCAATGTCTCGAACAAGCGAACACGACATGACCCAAATGATATAGCAAGCGATAAAATTGTGAGATTGCAGTCAGAATAAATATGTGTGTGTGCGCAAAATACGAAGCGCGAATCTACAGCAGCCTGTGGTATGGTGATTTTTGATTCAGTCTATATGGGCACGACGCCCCTTTCACATGCTTTCACGTTTGTGCTTTTTTTCACATTTGTTTTCAAAAGAACATCGAGGGACTGCCATGCAATCCAGTACCGAATTGAACAATCAAATACATTACTTCCTCAATATTACAGAGATAGAATGGAATTTTTATATCGATGTAATGCGCACAAGGGAAAGAAAATCATAGATACGCGATCTGATAGCGACTAAACACGAATAGCACGAGACTTGGACTCGATTGTCACATAAATATGGAAAACCACACGCTTGTCCACTTGATTGAGAATGGGAGAGAAAAGAGTGTGGCGTCGATGGTAAATCAAACATTCAAACATATATTGGATGTGTTTGAATTGACAACGAAACCTATTCATGCGCATATTTAATTAAAACAAAAAGAAAATGCCATTGCCTGAGCTGATGGTTCATTGTCGATAAAAGAAAGGTAAAAGTCATGGATACATTTGATGTAAATACAGCATGGTGTGTGTGTGCTTATCATTACTTTTCTACCATTTGGATAAAGAAGTCTGTCATAAAGTCGTACCAGCTGCACTTAAATTCAAACATTCAATGAGTTTCTAAAAAGCCTTGAAACATCGACAAAAAAACATAAACGAGCATGTTCGGTACATTAAACTATGAGCATGTCTCAGGTTTGGAAAGCTGATCACTTTTCTTAATATTGCTATGAATATAAAAAAAAAAAAATTCCCATTCTATCGTGTGCAAATACACGCAGATAGAAGTTGGCCTTTCTCTCTCTCTGTGTGTGTTTGTGTATGAAGACCAACGACAAAATGTGGCCGAGAGACGCGCTTTAAACAAGGATGAAAACATCACGTACAACATTTTGAAAGAAATTGGAGAAAACGTTGAGTGACGCTGACGCAAAAAAGCACCAGTCAACACATCTCACCCTCTTTCCGCCTCTCTCTGTCTCTGCACAGTATGGTATATGCGACGGAAAATCTGTACGTTGCTTGGAGCAAATAATAATGCAGCGTATTTAATGGCAATACTAAAAAGAACTAACGGTAAACTGGATACAGAACAAGAAAACGTGAAAGTGTGAGAGAAAATCATCCGAATAGAAAATTTGTAACCACGCAAACGTTACATTTAGATAAGCTTATTAATCGTAACGAATGTAATTTGGTGCTCGTCGTAGACTCACTCACATAAAACGGCAATGCGATACGATGATTTACTCACTTAACGAATTTCAAATTATAACTCCATTTGCTTGTATGTTTTGGGCTTTTACTATCTCTATCGTGCGTGTGGGTGCCGTATCCTTTGTGTACTTAGATTGCATTAGAATCGTCATCGTTTATAGCTTGACAACAACGAAGCGCAGTCAAAACGCGTTTTCATCGTGTGATATTGAACTCTATTGATCGTTTATTATTGCTGCTTTTACAACAAAATCGGAAATATAAAACGGCAGAGAGACAGAGACAGAGAAAGAGAAAGAAAGGGAAGAGAATTTGGTCGATATTATCGCTGCGAATTATTTTGAGTGCTTTGATTTTGAACTTTCAATAAATCATGGGGCCATCCATGAAATTTTAATACATCTAGTGTTACGCGTGGCATTAAATAAATCAATATATAAATTTGTAATTTTGTTAATAATCACAAGCCGCTGGCCGAGATAGCGAATATCATATCAAGAGCGGAATTGGTTTTCATGGATTAAATCCATGAAGGTCGTATTCTTGGTAGTTGATTATATCTTTTATTTTAAATAAACTCGATTCGGTTAATACTAGCTTTTGCTAGTAATTTCTAGTGAAGTTGTAGTACAAATTGCACAGCCATTGACTTCGTTTGTGATGTCATTCATTTTCTAATTTTTTACTAGTTTTTCTAGCGTGAATAGCCCCTTGCAATAAAAAGCGAGCGTTTATGATTTGCGTTAAGTAAATGTCAGGGAAGATAGTGAAACGGATATGATACGTGTGTACAAGCCAAAATTGTCGATATACTTGGTTTTTTTTTTTTTTTTCGGTGGGAATTTCGACTTTGTTTATCGAATATCAAACTCATTTTATGCGTGTGCACGGAAAAATTCGATTTGGTTGATTATGATGGCAGCGATGAAACCGTCGTCAGTAGCGGCGATGTCGGCGGCAATGACTGAATGACATTCTCACCCTTAAATAATGTAATTCAATCGACAGAACACACCCAAAAATGTAAACGAAATCGGAACATTAACACACAAAAACGCATTCGGAAAACGCACAAAATCAATCGACGTCATTATAGAACAGTGCTTTGCGCGGCACCACCAGTGCATGCAAGTATGTGGTTACTTCATTTATTTATTCATACAGTTACACCGAATCGAGCTGAGTTTGTATGCCACATATATCGTTCTTCTGTTTGACTTCCTTTTGAAATTCGTTCTTTTTTTCTTAATTTCTTTCATTCTTCGTCAACATTTCAGGCCGCTTGTATTATTCATATTCCTTATGTGACTTCGGCTGACGATTGGTCGTGGTTGTCGCTGTTGAAGTCGTTGTTATTGTTACTTAAATTTGTTTACTCATTTATGTTTTGTTGCGTATTTATTCTTCATTCCATTTACGGGATTGATTGTGTGTCGTTCTCGATAAAAAAAATGTTTTTTCCTACATCATCACTTTATTCAATTCAACCGAATAAATTCCGAAAGAGACAAGAAGAAGAAAGGAGCTACATACACACGATCTTTCAGGCTGATAATCAAACCGACTGATTCAGAGCCGGAGTTTTGCTTATTCAATCGAATTAATTTTATTTTATTTTTAATGCATTCATGTGTGAGACAGAGAGTATGTGATCTTCCATACAAAATATGTTTATACATATGATATTCTACCGTTTTGTTTAGCTTCGGTTTTTTTTTTCTCATTCGTTCTGTTTGACTGAATTTGATTATTTTTAAACATGCATCCATACAACGTCACGTCTCAATTCAAAACAAAACGCCGTTTACTCTCTTGAGAGAGAAAATTAAATAAAAAAACAACAGCAACAACAACACGGCAAAACGGAATTCAAACCATGCATTTTTCGCTTTCTTTCACTTCAATCGCTCAGTCGATCGGTGGCGCATTGCTAAAACGGAAAAGTCTCGAGTCTAGAATAAAATTATGAAATTTTTTGTTTGTTGAGATGTGAAAATGTGATTCGTACGTTTGGTTAGCGATGGTGAGGAAATGATTATTTTCGTCATCGTGCGCACACCGATTCACAAGCACATCGAAAACTCGAGATGCATCAAAGCACAAATATCAAAACGTGAACTGGGCACCCATCGTTTTATTCCTGAATGTAAATTTTTTTAACTGTACATATATAGCACACATCATTTTTTTCACACATTTAATTTTCTCACTCTCATCTTATGCTGCTGGTATGCCTTTCGTCGGCAACATCATCATCATCGTTTGCTGTGTATAACACAAAACACACTGTCTGTATCTCAAAACACATGTACGACATTTGTTAAAAGCGGGCATTTTACATTCGAAATTAACAGAAATCATGCATTTACATGGAAATTAACAAATGTTAGATGCACGCATATAAACTCATTTTCCCCCAAATTTCATGCTGAACCCATCAATTTAAACAATTTTCTTCTTTCATTCGAACCGAAAACTGTGCAGCACACATTTACATTACTCTAAATTTGGACATTAAGACGAAATGTTGAAATAAGAAAAAAAAAATTACTTACCCAAAATACGAAATTTATCAATATCAAAAGATATTTGACCAAGCAACAGCATCCGGACAAACCCATCTTTTCTGTTGTATTCCGTCTTCTTTTACGTTATATTGTTCGATAATTTCTGGTCGAAAAATGTATGGCTAAAAAAATTTAAATATGGAGAGGGAGAGAGAGAGAGAGAGAAAGAAAGAACACTGAGGTTAATCAAAATGGAAACGATGCGTGTTCGATGTGATTTGTATATTATTTCTTTATGTGGATTTAAATCGCGTGGTAGCCGCCGCACAAAATGCACTTTTATCGACGTATTGTAATCGACACTCACTCGACACTCACACACAAAACAGCAAAACAAATAACAGAATAAAAAAAAATAGTCTAATCCACTTCGGATTTGTATCTGTCTATTTTTCCAAAAATTTTCTTCTTTTTCTGCTCGTTTTTTTATTTTTTCTCTCTGTATTTACTTTGTGTGTTGCATTTGAATCTCAACTAAAAACACATTTCAACTAACGGCCAACCACAATAAATTCAGTTACGAACAACACACATACACACACATGTATCTCTGTATCGGTCGCCAACGACCAAATGTGACGTGCTCTAATTTGACAATTTATTTGTTTTTATTAATTTTTATTTGTTATTTCACTTTGGTCGGTATATTATATATGACGGTTGGTAATGTGTGCCTCACGCGCGCGACCGCGCTATTCTGGATTAGCTATTTTCACTCTACCTCACAATTGAAAGCATTGAATTTGTAAAAAAAAAAACAGAGAAGCAGAACTACTAAATCATTGCTCACTAAATCGCTGGCAATTAGGTGTATTCCACTGAGTGAGTCGCGCGCACACAATTTGCAATCGCACTATATATGCCTCTTGCACACTACACAATGGTTTTGTTTCAACTGAGAGAGAAACAGAGGAACGAATGAAAAAAAGAACTGTACTAACAGGAAAAAAGACACACACAAGACCGTCAATTGAAATGGCTTTTAAAGCACCGATGCAAAATGAATGAGGAACGATCAATCGCACTAATGTATATTGTGTACACGACCACCGCTTTTTTCTTTTGCCGTTCAACTGTAGTACTACACTTTGAGAACCGACCACCGAATAATGTCAGGCAAATGCAAAACCAAACTACACCAGCACCAGCCAGCAGCGGCAGCAGCAATAGCGACAACAACAATAATAATAATATCAGCAAATGAGAATAAAGCATAGGAGTTGATGATAATATTCAAATTGAATAACTAGCGAGTGCCTGAATATGTACGAAGCAGTAGAAGAAGAGACAAAAAAAAAAACGCAACGCGCAACAAAAACCACACACTCACAGAATAATAAATAAAATTCATTCACTTCGAGGGAAGAGAAGTGAATTTAGTTTTATGTGCGTGTTATATTTTTTTTCGTTTTTCTTTTGGTTTTGTTGTTGCTTTTTTCACTACTCCGTTCGTCAGTTTTTTCCCCATTTTTTATGGACGGTCATACAATTCAAATTTATTAACGTATATTTCACTAAGTACTTTGCCGTGATCACTTTTTGAATGATAATTATTATAGTTTGTTGTTGCTGTTGTTGCTGTGATGCGATTAGAATGAAAAATGAACGCTTCGTTTTCTGTGTACACAATGTGAGATGCTTGAGAATTTGGGTTCCTACTTCTGTTATTTTTTCTTTTTTTTCCTTCGTTTCGTTGTTTCTTTTTTTTTGGAACGCACAAAAATTTAGCACATAATTTCCATAAAAGAAAACCAAACAATTGGACACTAGAAAAAATTTCTCTTAACAATAATCATACAATTTCAACAACAAAAAAGAAATGAATTGAACATTTTTCTTGATTTTTAAATACACACCAATTCAAAAACGAAAAAAAAACTGTTTCACACTGTCTTTTCTCCTGCAAAATATCTAGGATGATAATTTGCGTTTTGCTACAAGGACCATGGACTCCGTGCCTCTTTGACCTACGAACGTTTTGGCGAAAAAACAGCAACTGTAGTACACACACTGTACTCCGTTAGATGATTCTATATGATGAGTTATGTTGTTGTTTTTTTCAACTTCTTTTTTTTCTTCTCGCACACTCACTGCATATGCTATACACAATTGTTCCTTTTTTTATATTGCTTTCCTCCTTTCACTCTCTCTCTCTATATATTTGTGTGAAGCTATCACAAACACACTCGTAAAAATCCCATTGATGTGGTGCGCTCTCTCTCGTTGCTGATATTCTCCTATATTGATTGCAAATGCTATATAATCTTTTGCTCTCTTTCCGTTCAAAAAGTTATCACAAAACAGCGTTGGCTCGTGCTAATTTCACAGAATAATATGCTCTTCTCTCGCAATCTGTTCGTTTTGCACTCTTTATCCGTCGCTCGTTTTCGTAAAACAACATACAAAATTCAATGAGATTTTTGCTCACAATTCACGCACACATTTAAATACAGTTGAGAGTGCTCTTTGAACACTTTTCTGCGAACGCATTCAATGAATCGAACGAAAATATAGGAAAAACGAAGAAGGAAGCCAAAAATGCGGAGAATATTAAGTGAAATGCGTTAAAACATGCGGACGCGCTTACAACCGAATGCTAAGTGCCTGTGAATATTCGGGTCTTTTTTTTAGAACGAACAATATTGAAGTAGAACATTGATGCAAGTGACGCGCTTGTATGTGTTCTATACTATGTGTATGTGTGACAACATAACGAAAATGATAGTTGCGTCGCATACGTTTCGAACTCCATGGAGATTCTATCACTGCTTCGTGCATGTATGTATGCTTTGCGTGCATGTATTTGTGCGAGTCATTTTAAGGCCTCGGAAATACATACATAGAGAAAGAGAGAGCGCATCTCTTCGGTTCTGGTTGTATGTGCGTGCGCTCTTTCGCTCTTGTATTTGTGTATCAGTCGCGCGTTTTCGTTTCTAAAATATGTTCTAAAGTAAGAACCAACATGCACACTTCCCCATGCACTAAATATATGAACAACCGACTTCATCTTTATATCTCTCTCTCTCGCTCTCTTGGGCGCAAATTTGTTCGGCGTGGGATTATAAAATGATAAAATGAAATTTAGCTTCATTTTAAAGTGAGTCAGTGAACATATTCACGCTCGTTGTGCGGGCTTCTTTGCCACCGAACGACAAAAAACAATTACCATCTTTCGGTTAAAATCATGAGCAATTTAGCATTCGCATGTACATGTAATTGTTTCTTTTGCTGAAATCTCACGATTTGCTTGGGCGGCTGCTGTTTGATATTTCAAAATGAATGATTTTCTTCCTTTTTGTTGTTTAGCATGTATGATGCGCATGTGTGCATTTGAAATGGTGTTAGATGAACATGCATATTGGCCTATGCCAATGCGTCGTTTCTAATGTTGTTGCCAGTGGGAAAAAGACACAAAGAAAACCGAGCATCGAGCAGAGCACCAGAGACAAACACAACAACAACAACAGCGATTTTCCGAGAGAGGCACAATGACACGGAGATACATATATATAGAGAGAGGGAATGAGAAAAAGAGAGTGCACATACCATGGCTACACCCAACATTTTCACAGTGGATTATGCATACAGCTCAATTGATAATGTCTTCATATGGTGTTTGTGCTCATTTTCTCATTCTCTTATTCTCCCCATTCTTCATTGTCTCTCTCTGTCTTTCTCTCTCATTTTCCTCACTCGATGCTCATACCTGCGGGTATCGCATGATAAGTGCCACAGCATCTCCAGTATCACCATTCAAATGATGGGATGCTCAATCGTGTAACATTTGATTTGTGCTCATTGAAGAAGAGCTAAGAAGATTGTTATGCAGCTAATGTGTGCATCACATATGGATTTCATTACGTAATCAATTTACAATGCACTGATTGCAATTTCACGCTTTGCAAAGAATGAGAAGAGCATGAACACATAATGAATCCATATAAGTATATACATCAAATGATTTCGCTTTTGTTTATACCGCGAATTGGTTTGGATTTTTCTATTTCTCTTTCGCAATTTATGTGTTTGGTTTGCAGCGATATACTCAACGACCGCTTTTTGTTTGATTTTCGATCATTTTCTTTATTATCACACCATTTAATTAAAATGAGTAAGAAATATTTGAATTTTATGTGTGTCGTGCCCATCACTCAAACCAGGCTGTGGTTTTATTTATTGCATCGACACATAATTCGCCCATCATTTTTGCTGCTTCGCGAACGAAAATAAGAACAACAAGACATGTAAACATACACACACACTCACACCACACAGACATTCAATGTTCAGAGATATGTGATATATAATTTTGGCGCCACATAGTCATCTTTGTTGCCGTTGTTGCTTTTGTCTATTTCTTGTTTTGAAGCTCTTTTGCTCTCTTTTTATGGAAACTGGATGCAATAGAGGACTGTTGTTACTTACATTACATTCGTTACAAGTTATCTTTTGGCCATTTGTTATTCTCTTTATCGTGCTGGATGCTTTTCTCAGCCATTGCCATCCAACTCAATTTTGTCGACATTGTTTTCATCTTTGTCCACGTTCATTGTCCACAGGCGCAAATACTTAAAAAGATCAAAATGTGCATGTTAAAACAGTTGCAGCAGGCAAATGCTTGCCGAGTGTTCATTGTATTCATTGATGTCTTTTTACATCCGACTCGTTTCGTTTGACCTTTTCGAATTCATTCTGAGTACTGACTTTTAAACGTTAAAACAAAGCGTCTTATTACTGCTGCTGATGCGGCTGCTTCAATCGATGTTCGTTCAACATTTTGCAAACTCTATTTTTAAACTTTAACTTGTGTGTGTTTGTTATGCGTACATTTTTTTGGCACTGGAGTTACTAGCTTATCATGATGCGGGAAAAATCTTATGTAAGACAATGAATGGAACGATAATGTTATTATATAAGAAAACTATAAGAAATATATACTTTATTTGGTTTTTAGTGCATTTTCCACAATTTCCACCATCTTATTCATGATGTTTTGCATTGAATAGTTTCGATTGTTTCGGTTCTTTTTTCTTTCGTTACATTGCATGCTTTGTTATTATAAGGTTTCTTTCTTTAGTAACTACTAAGAATGCTTGAATTGTAATCAATGATTTTTTTTTCGTCTCCATTCGTCTAATAGATGAGATTTTGTGGTACGATTACAAATACACATATATGATTTAAAAAAAAAACTAACATTCCGTGTTTGGATGCCATTAGACAAATATAGTTTTCATTGTAAATTTATCCTACTTATCGCTCAAAAACTTTTCAATTTCTCGAAATTGGCCAGTACTGATGACATTTTGTTTGCTTGCATGTTGGAAGAATTCTTTCAAATTGGCCGTATTTTTCGATGCAATACCCTTTTGAGCGAGAAAACTTACGAAACTACCATGCTGTGTGATATTACCACCGGTTGGAATGAATAGATCCAATGAAAACATCAAGTCCGGTTGTAATTCCAGCAGAATGATAGCTTCATAGATTCGTCCTCGACCGAAAATGTCCGTTTCTTTTGTGCCCAAAAGTATATGCGATACATACGCCGTTTCCTCTTCATCCCAACATAGCTCATTCCATGGCATCAAATTCAACAGACACAAATTCATTGTGTATGATGGAAATGTTGCATGGTTCTCATTCAGTAAATGGCCAATTTGTGAGAAATTTACGGTGCGAAATTTTCCAAAATCGACAAGCCGAACACGCAATCGCGATTCTGGATTCTTGTCAATGCTGAAACGAGAAATGAATTTATGATTGAGTATCGATCCTGAAAAAAATGTGTTCAGGTACAGTTTGGAACTTACTTTTCGGTCACAATGCGACAGCGATAAAATGTGTCGTTATCATCTCGAAAAACGTATAAATCATTGATGTTAATCTCGAAAACATGTTCAATCGGTGTGAAATTGTTTGTTTGAAATTCATTGAAAGCTCGATTGAACCCGTCAAATAGTTTAGTGTCAAAGTGTTCTTGCCAGTCGTTCGATTTTAGATCTCTGGATTTGAGTAAGCGTACCGAAAACCAGCCGGGCGTCAAAATTCGAAGTATTTCAATTTGAACGGTTTTGAAATTGTAGTAGTCAGTTTCAGTTGGTCTGTACACGGTTTCAAAGCAGTGTCGATTTTGACATACCAGCAAATGGCCATGGTTTTTGAATGAGTTTGCAATTTCCATACACAACGGATCCATGGCATTTACTTTTCGAACACTTTCCTAGAACCACAAAATTTCATTATATCATAATTCCAATCAAAGAAAAACTCACTACAACTATTTCAGCACATCGTGGTGCCAGTATCAAATCATATTTGCGTGCAATCAAATACATCAGCATCTGGTTTTCCGATGGCGTTCCCATGGTGAAGATGATTGACTGTAGTTCCACTGTCGACTGGGCCTGAAAAATGTGACATTCTTTTTTGTTTCAATGTGTACTGGAAAACGTATGCAAATAAGAAGAGAGTATGAATGAGCTTGCCTGAAAGTGGAGATTTGCTCTCATTACCGCATAGCGTTTTGAAAATGTTTCAAAATCGTCCGGTAAGTCATAGTGAATTATGAAATTGGCATCTTTTACTGACTTCCCATTTGGATATTTCTCCAAATATTCATCCGACCAAAAGAATTTTGTAGATCTATTTCTTTCAGATCCGTGTACATTTGCCAGATTTATTGCGTCCCATTTTTTCGAGCAAAACACAACCACTTTCTTGTTGTCCAAATCGACGAGTTTGGCTAGAATAAAATATAATGGACATGATGTGAAAAAATTGTGATTTCGCTTCGTCTCAGAAATATGTTGAATCAAAATATCATTACTTTTGAGCTTTGCGGATCTTATTTGTTGGTTGGGAAAGAATTTAATTTCCGTTGTACGTGATCGTTTATTTTTCGGAGAAAAGCAGTAAAGATCGAAATTTGACTCTATTGAGACAACAGCACTTGGTATTTTGTCGAATAATTTCTTCAACTCTTCAATATAGTACCGAGACGTGACAATCATCTAAAATTATGCGTAAAAGAAAGTATTCGTTTATGAAAAAAAAAATCATATGGGCAATTAAGTCTCATTCAAAAATGTTTACCTTTATCTTGCGTGAAAGTAGTGCTTCGACCATTTTTTGACGATTTTCTGAAGGTATCAATTCAATGTTGTTCAAAACAATGCGTTGAGCTGTTTTTGGAATCACATCATAGCTGTTTTGGTCGGACTTGTCGAATGCTTGATTGATTCGATACATTAGTGACACGTATACTTTGCATCTTTTATATTTTTCTGTCTGAAAATTCAAAAGAATTTCAAAACATAAATCAATTTTCGAGTTTGAATTTGAACAAGAATTTGCTTACGTTGAATTCGAGAAAGAGGTCGGTGGCATCGGTGTAAACTGAATTTACTTCAAGAAAATGCGAACAAATCTGGGCGATTTGTTTCGCCTCTTTACAGTTCGTAGCGAAAATCACACTTTTCGGTCCATCGGTCCTGATATGCTCGTCCCGCTAGAGAGACACATACAAATATTTTATTGAAAAGTATCCACAAAGTGAACAACCAATTACCTTGATCAATGTAATAAGTGCTGGTAGATACAGTAAATGTGGATAATAGTCTGTATTACCAATCAAAATAGTGGTTCGATCTTGTAAAATGTATGGCCAGATGCTTCTTTGAACCGTTACTTTGTTCAATTGTTCCAATATATCTCTGTATTCCTTGCACACCGTCGAACGATCGTGTGAATTTAAAAACTCATAGCTGTCTACATAATGCTGTACTGGTGCCAACGTTGCATTTTCCAATAAAAAATTCATGAATTTAAAACGTAACTCATTCGCTGCATCGATCGATCGCTGCTTATCGATATTTGCAGAGAATTGGAATTCATATTGTTCGGGTTCGGATTCAGTTGCACTATCTGCATATAAATACGAAGGTATGGCACTGATAACTGATGTGTCCGACAAGACCGATTGATTATCCCTTTTAAATTCATTCGAAGGACCAGACGCACCCGACGCACCGGCTGTAAAATATAAAATCATCAATCTGTAAGATAGAATTTTTATTTTATTTTTGAAAATATTTACCATCCTCGATGCTACGTTCCAGAATAGGTGACAATTTATGATTGATATTAAAGGTGGAATCGGTTTGAATGGAGTCGACAAGTAAATTGCGTTCATCGTCCAATTGTTCATTCGATTTGGTTGAAGCTTCAGGACTGCTTTCTTTGTCGCTAGAACAAAACGATTGCGACGGGGATTTTTCCAGCGAATCAGATGACAAACTACCATTCATCTGATTCGTCGTATTCAGATTGTGATTAATGTCAAGATGCTCCAGTTTCAAATGTGTGGCAATGATAGGTTGGATATCACTACTATCATCTGGTATAGCTATTGTTTGTGGAAGCAATTTGAATTATTGAAAAAAGTGCATGTTGTAAAAATTAAATTTCATCACCTTCATCCAATTCATTGGTATCGTACTCAATATCGTCATCATCATAAAGTGAATCTACAAAAAATGTCGTAATTTTACAGTAAAAAATTCGATTACAAAAATCGTAAAAAAAATCACAATAAAAATATTCAATTTACATATTCCGTATTTGAGGTTAATCAGAGTATTGAGCATATCCATTTCATACGTTAATGTTCCTTGATAGCATGCGTTCCGTTTAAATTTCGCGTTGAAGTATACGTATTTACTCGCTTTGATGCAATTTTTAATAATTTCGATAGATTTTGGCGACCATTCCATGCTTCGATTCGGTTTAAAACTTGAAGTTTCTGCATCAAATTCCTAAAGAGATGTCGAAAGAGAATGGCATGAAAGTTACTAGTGATATAGGCAGAAAATTGATTGTTTTTGGAAATTCATTTTAAAAAAATAGTCTGGTTCTTCAGGTCCAAGAAATTTTCATTCATATAGTTACAAATGGTCATATTCATAAGTCAGAGCGAATGGAATTATGAAAATTTTTCATGATGCCTAGCATTTTTAGTGACTAAAAAACCATTTGTGAGCAAATCTTGTCAAATGAATATAAAAATGTGTTCCATTATAACGACAACGAAAAGAATATGCTTCGTCGTCCTTTTCATTTTTTTCTCTTTCTTTTTGCATCATATTCGTTTGAATATCGTATTAAGTAGTAGACTGCTGTCGTCGTATACCACTTTGTTTATATTCATTGCATTGTTTATTCTCAGAATTAGACAAAAAAAAGCCATACATATTCAATGGTGGAAGCGATGCTTATTCTATACGAAAAGAAGTCATTTTTGAAATTTGTAATCGCCGTGACAAGCCGAAAATTTACTTACCGCTGGACAAATGCCGTATATGGAGCCCATTAAAATCGACTTGACAAATTTGTTAGCGAGTGATTCATCCCTAAGTTGAAGAATCCTATCGCTTGAACACCACGACGTGTGTCCATTCTCAATTTTAGTCACAATTATTTTGTTTTCATCACACACTTCTTTAACGCGTTGAATCGAATAATGCTTGTTTGTTTCAACAATGACCACATCATCCAAGTTTGGCAAATAATTTTTATTTTCTATGTATTCGTCATGATATGTGCTTATATATTCTTTTAGATTAGCCTGGATTTGTTTCATGTCGGCCATTGTTTGAAACCAAAACCTTTCCGGGCTTACCACGTTCAGCACTTTGATTAGAACTTTTTTATTCAATTCCATATTATATATATTTATGTGCACAAAATACGATAAAAATCTCAAATTAATAAAAAAATACTATAAAAAAACAGTTCTAAAATCACAAATAAAATTATTCTAATAAGATAAAGAAATTCTTTTAAAAGAATGAAATTATTTCAATTCAATGTTGTTGTTGACTCATTCAGAATCTGCATGCAACTGGACTGCAAAATGCCGATTCTGCGAAAATTGGTTTGAATCTAGCGCTAGCACATTTGACAGTTTTTAGTTGGTACACAAACCGCTGTGCGTGTGTTCGATGTGGAGAGATTGAACCGAAGCGACAATGCACCGCTAAATGACAGCTACCGAAAAACATTGAGACAAACCACGCACACAGCATACATTGTATATTAATTTATCGTTCGGTCCAAAAAGAAAACATCTTTACTTGACCTGCTTTATTCGCATTTTTCAATCACCGGAATCATTGAATTTCCACATTAAATATACTTTCGATTGGAATTTCAAGTGAAAAATCATATCAGTTGCCGGAAAGTTTTGTGTAAAATAATCGAGAAATTATATTTGCAATTGCTTTGTGCATGGCAATTGTTCATTCGATACGTAAACATTCAATGTCATCAAGAGAAGTGAAAAAAATTGTGTGAAAATGGCTTCGATTGAATCATTACAAAATAAAACATGGGATTTATCGTTGTACGAATTAAATCGGCAGCCACAAGTGGCAATTACCGATAATACAGAAATTGCCGTATCACCGCGCAGTTTACACAGTGAACTAATGTGTCCGATTTGTTTGGACATGTTAAAAAAGACAATGACGACCAAAGAGTGTTTACATCGTTTTTGTTCGGATTGCATTATAACGGCATTGCGTTCAGGCAACAAAGAGTGTCCAACATGTCGTAAAAAACTGGTTTCAAAACGTTCACTGCGGCCAGATCCAAATTTTGATTTGCTCATTTCGAAAATCTATCCGAGTCGCGACGAGTATGAAGCACATCAAGAACGTGTACTGGCCAAATTCAATCAGAGCCAATCACGTGCCGCTCTAGTGAATTCGATAACCGAAGGCATTAAATTACAATCACAGAATCGACAACAACGTACAAAAAAACAATTGGAACAAGAGGCACGCAACGCTGAAAATTCAAACGCTGCCCCGACAAATCAAAATGCCGATGAAAGTTCATCGACAGCGGCTGGTTCGACAAATCAACGATTCGCATCAAATCCACCGTCGGTTCGTTCAACACCATCGCCGGTACCATCGAATATTAGCAGCTGTGGCACTGGCAGCAAAATTAAACGAGCCCGTTCGATTTTAACGGCATCCGAACGGTCAGAAGAATCCGAAAGTAACAGTGAAATCGATTATAGCCATGGCAATGACTCAAATTTGGATACAGAAGGTGAAGGCACGTCGGAGCTGGGTGTTAGTGATGAAATTGAACTAATTTTCAAACCACATCCAACCGAAATGACCGGCGATAATCATTTAATTAAGGCACTCAAAGAGAATTCCGTACGATATCTCAAAACAACGGCAAATGCTTCAGGTGAGATGACAGTGCATGAATGTTTTGAGTGATTTTGAAGAGTGGCAATTAGCATGTCTGATTTCATTATGCATTTACAGCATACATATTTATTATATTTAAATTATTAATAATTTGTTTCGCATTTTCAGTTGAACATCTTAGCCAATATTTAGCGATGCGACTATCACTTGACCTCGATTCTGAATTGCCAGCCACGGAGCGTTTACAGAATTTCTGTATTTATATTGCACCGCAACCGGGCCAATTTCTCATTCTAAATGGAAATCAAACACTTCAGCAAGTTAACGAGAAGTTTTGGAAGGTAATTTTTTTTGATTACTATAGACGATATAAAGTCTTCATCATGACCCGATAGACAAATATCCGAAAACGTGCACCAAATGTTCATTTTTAACGTTTAAAATTTTGTTTTTCATTTAAAATAGATC
Organism: Contarinia nasturtii; assembly: GCF_009176525.2. Classification (NCBI taxonomy): domain Eukaryota; kingdom Metazoa; phylum Arthropoda; class Insecta; order Diptera; family Cecidomyiidae; genus Contarinia; species Contarinia nasturtii. The sequence continues at coordinate 1,084,443 of NW_022198157.1, read as the reverse complement.
AATAAACCGATGGAAATGTACTATGCCTGGAAAAAATCCTAAGCACCGCATCTAATTAATCATAATGATAACAATCTCATTTTAATATAACACAAATTCCCTGACTTAATTTTTATCTAATTTATGATTTCGAAAGATGATACAAGGACACAAGTGAATAAAACACAATTGGAATTACCCAAGGTTGAAATTGAAAAAGAAAATGCGGTGAAGAGATTTTTGGGCATTTTTTTGCAAATTAACTGCACCAGTTTTGAATGCGATGGATTTTGATATCGATGCATTGTTTTCCTCGCTTGCTACATTTTTTTAGCCAATATTATTGTCCAAATCAAAGATTTTTTGATACATATTACATATTCATAAACATTCTGACTAAATAGAATCATCTGTAATTTGCATATTTAGACTGTTTGACATTCAAAGTGAAGCGATATGTGTTTGCAATCAAAAAAAAAAAATTCCGCTTGTAAAAAGCAACATGGAATGAACTCGAGTGTTCGAGTTTTTTTCCACTGAATCAGAAATTGCAAACAATAAAACAACTCATCATAATCACCCAACGGAATGTCATTAAACCGATATAATAAATGAATAATTAGAAAATATGCAAAATTGTGTGAGCAAAGGTGCGCTGTATAAATAGGCGATATTAGTTCCATGTGATCAAGATGGAAAATTGAATAAGTTTTTTTTTCTTTCACACACAAGCACTTAATCCTATTTTTAACATTTTAATTTGTAAATTAAAACAATACAAGATTGACTTGGCGATTTTTATTAGAGTAACTACTTTATTTGTGGTAAAAGTATATCGCTCTTCTCAAATAAAACATATGGAAAAAATACACACTTTTTTATACTTTTTTTCTCTCTATTTTGAATGGGTTCTTTGATACCATTTGGAATTGATTTGAGTTCATTAGGTGGGTTCGATCATCATGACTCATTTCTAAATCCATAGCCCAATTTTATTGTTGAAAAAGCCGATTTTACTATATATTTGTTTATTACCAAATTTTGTTTTCAATTCTTTGTATTTTTTCCGTATTTGACGAGCCGGTTAACATATGACGTATACAGACACTGGATCTAATAAATTTTTATAGATTATTGATACCAGCATGAATATGAATATTTAAAAAAAAAAAAACAAAAAAAATCCCGTGGTGTGGGTCACGTCGCACACCTTTCGTTTTACTGTGATTTGATTGAGTAAACAACATGCAACCGTGTATAACGTAAGGAACTCCCATCTATAAAAAGACGATCGGCTGCTGTGATTTCATTCAGTCGTTTTCGAAATTCCGTGGATATTGCACGCTAGGGCAAATCCTCTCAAACATTTCAGTTTAAAATTATTTAAAATTTTTATTTTTTCAAAGTCGAAATAAAATTTTGAAATTTCTTTCTCCACATCTAATGAGCAGTAAATTTTGGTGTCAATGATATTCGGCAATAGTATTGACAAGTATAAAGTACTACCCAATTTAAGGTAATTTTTTTTTATTTTCGTTTTTTTCTTATTATCAACGAGTGACCTTCTAATTCTATAAAATATTCAAAATCTATATAAAAGCAAAAGTCTTTCGTGATTGTTTTTATTGTGAACGCTTTCTAATTCAGAGAAGAAAAAAGACGGAAAAATACTGAAATCAAAGAAATAAACAAGTGATTCGGTTTTGTCCAATATTTTTTTCATCTTTTGAAATAAAAATCCATAAATAAGGCGGCTTTTTTGAACAACATTGAATAAATGTTTGATAAATATTGAAAAAGATACTTCGAAAATCAATTATTCAATGGATTTTTTTCACATTTGAATATAGGTTGCGAAAACATCTTGGATCAAGCAAAGGGTCACGAAGAGGAAATACTGGCAATCATCTAGAGCTACAAGTGCTAACACAAATCCAACACGTACCTTGAATCAGACGTTCTGCAGCGATTCTAACCAAACCTAGTGCATATTATTCATTTCATTAGTATTTTTTGGTGTTTCGGGATATTTACTAAATTAACGACAAAAAAAAATCAGCAAAAATGGTTCAACGTGAAAAATGTAGCCAATTTGATGCATCAAATGCCAACCATGGAGCAGACTCATCATCAAAGCGAATGGCTTTTCAGGCACCGCAGAAGCATGTCGCTGCCACAAAAGCATCATCGTCGTCTTCTTCTTCTTTCAAGAACAACCTTAATTCGGATAGGAGCAAAAATTCAAATTGGGGCCCATTCAAAGACCGAAACGACTTCGTGAATATGCATTTTTGCTGAAACATTAAATCTACAAAAAAAAACAAATTTCATTATATTTCGATATAACTAACATTTCAATTAAAGAGAATTCATCATTTCAAAATGATCATAGAATTTGGTTGTTTTATTTCAAACTTTGGTTGGCCAATGAAAAAACGGGTTTGCGTTACGCACTTTGGACCGCCCGGTCACTTGACTATGATTTTTATATCCGTTTGCAAAGCGGAATACACGTGATTTCATCGTGCAACTGTTAGTATTCATAGAACTTTGCAGATTTCAGTAACGGCATATTTAATGATGTACGCACATACAATTTCTGTACAAATTTTGCGTCATGAAACTTACGCAGAGGAAAAAAATTCAAATTTTTATGCGGCAATTCGATATTGAAAGAAAACTTGTCAATAAATATCGTTTCCAATAACTTATTTGCATTTCTATCACATTATTTTGTTGTTGTTTTTGTTGTCATTAGTTTTTCTTCTCTCATATGCATAAAAATGAAGAAGTCACAATCGGAATCGTCATCATGATGATACAGTCAGCAAAAGTTGCATCAGCTTTTTAACACCTGAAAAAAAAACTCAAATGGAAGGTTTTTTATATGACATCCAGCCATTCAAAATATTAATTATAGCTCATTCTGAGCCAATTCTTGAATATTTACATTTTCAATGTGTTTTATAAACTGTTTATGTATGAGCGTAACCAGTAGAGACAACCCACAGCGGGAGTTTTCTTATACACAGATGAAAAAAAATATACACGTTTTGCATCTTTTTGAGTGTAACGATCGATTTGTTGTTTCTTTTTTCGAAACGGACTTTGAGCTTTAACTAGTTAAGATAGTAAGTTTTTATTTGTTTCCAACTCCACCAAAAACAAACTAGGCGGTGTCTACATTTTACTCTATAAAGATATTGAAGCCACACATCCAGGCATTGAGCATAGACATTATATTGAGATATTTTCAGCCCGCTGAATCAGCTCTGGCTGCTATCGTCAGGAGCTGAAATGGAGTGAAAAGAATAGGAGTGATTGTTATGGTATTTGTAAGAGTGGAAGTGTAGCTGTGTTCTATTGTTGTCGCTACATTTCAGCGCCTGACTTCAGTTACCTGAGTCGATTCAGCTGGCTGAAAATATCTCAATATAATGTCTGATTGAGCATGTAGCTTACAAATGAAGCCAACTGCGAATATACAACCAAATTTATATATGATCCAGTAAAAAATACCGGTGCAAATGTACTGTGTGTAGTATTATTCAGAACAAAATAATATGTAATCATTCACCGTAACGATTTATATGTATGTAATGGAGTTATTTCAAGTGAGATTTCAACTCAACTTTCAACAAGATTAGTCGTCTGAAACCTTTTTTTTTTGCAAACTATAATGACAATGATAAAAAGTCAATGGCACTTATTAACTGGTTAATGCGACGGCGACAATAGGTATCTTTGTTTTACAATTATATTATTCAAGACATTTATGGTGAGAGTTTGCCTGTTAGCAGGCAAATATTTTTCGTTTGATCAAGAGATCCCACTTTCAAAAGAATTTCCATATTTTTTCCAAAGAATTGAAAATTCAATAAAAAATAAAGAGAATTGCTTCGCCTTTAACTGCATCAAATGAACGTACATTTATAACAAATAAGTAGGAAAAGTGTTGTTCAGTTGTGCACTCATTTTGTTTCCGCCGAATTGGTGTCTGTAAAGTGCGAACGATCTAGCAATGAAATGAGTTATACCAAGGACACTTTTTTCATGAATTTAAATCTATTTTTAGCAACTGAATACAATTGTGACAATTGAATTATTTCTATTAGAAAATAAGTTACAATTGATATCATTGCTTGTGCCAAACCGGTTGTTCATTGTGTCACCTTTGTTTCAAATCAGTAATTTAATTCTTTTAAATTAAAACTCATTGTGATGATGCAAGTGTCAACTAAATTTATCTTATTTTGTCTATATGTTTTGCTTGATTCGTGTAAAAGTATACCAATTGTATCTACAGAAGAACCAGCACTTCTTATTGTTTCATTCGATGGACTTCGACCAGATTACTTGCATCGAAATGTAACGCCAAACTTGAATTTGATTGGCAAAGAAGGCGTCTCAGCACAATTTATGCGTCCTGTTTTTCCAACGAAAACCTTTGTCAATCACTTCAGCATAGCCACAGTGAGTGTGATTTCGATTTGATAAGTCCAACATTTTACAAATCACAGAATAACAACAATTTTTTTATCAACATAAATTTTTGCATCAAAATAGGGCCTTTATCCTGGAAATCATGGAGTTCTTGCAAACGCCGTGTATGATACCGAAATGGGTTTATTGAAATACAGTTACGATTTGTTCCATTACAATGAAAGCACAATACCGATTTGGGTAAATATTTCACGTTAATTAACATCGTTGAACGCCAATATAGTATTTCGGCTCCTTTGCACAAGCAACTTTGAATATTGAATAAAAATCAATATTATTCCAATTTAGACGGCCAACGAAATGGCTGGAAAAACGTCAGGATGTTGGTGGCCTGGAAGTGATTACGAATATAATGGGGTGTCGTGTATGTTCACTAGAAGTTTCAATGGAAGTGTTCCATTTGAAGAACGCGTCGATACAGTTATTAAATGGGTTACGCATGAAAAGACGCCAGCAAATCTGGTCATGATGTACTTTGAAGAACCAGATCAAACCAGTCATCCGTATGGACCGGACTCGATTCAAGTACGCTTATTGTGATATAATATTTTTAGCCTTGAAGCGTTGCCTTGATACTTTTCAAGAATGGTCTTTATCAAAATAAATTTCGAATTGAAGTGTTCAATCAACGGAATTGGTGCTATCTGAAGTGCATTTATCATATCACTTTCTATTTTTGATAAGATCAGGTAACAAATGCAGTGGCTAGCGTTGATCGAGTCACACAATACATCGAGGAAACATTGATGGCAAACAATTTACAAAATCGTGTCAACGTGATTTTCTTATCAGATCATGGTATGGTGGGTGTTCCTATTTCAAATATCATTGATTTAACACTATTTTTAGCCACCGATATATGTAAAATGTATGGCACATCGCCAGTATTACAAATCGTTCCAAACGATCCAAGTGAGTGCATAACTATTTGGTCCTCAATTAATCCTTATATATCTTAAGCCATTGTTATCATTTCCACACAGGCGATGAAAGTGAAATTTTCACAAATTTAACTAGAGCTGCCGAACAGAATGGACATTTTAACGTTTATAATCAATATGATCTTCCCGCTCGATGGAATGCAAACAATGCGAGACGTATGGGTCCAATTCTTGCTGTAGCTGAAGTTGGCTATGCATTCCAAGATTTGCTGATCGATTTTAAAATATACGAGAAAAATTTGAATGTTCCTAGTATGTAAAGCGACGTAGTTTTTTCAACATCTTACTGGTTAATTCAACAACATTTTCTAATTATAATTGTAGTCACGAATCAAAGTATATATGGTGTCCATGGTTATGACAATGAGGAGCCATTGATGAATGCATTTTTTATGGCAAAAGGTCCCATTTTTGGCAAGGACGAACAAATTGAAACCATTGACATGATTGATTTATATAACTTGTTCTGTTTAATTTTAAAAATCGAATGCTATAGCAATGATGGTTCAAATAATTCAAGTATTTGGAATGCACTCTTTGTACCATAATAAAAAGGAGTTGTCTACGGACGGCATTATCTTGGAAAATGTAAAATGTATTGATATTTAGTGCAAATTTTCAATTCCAAAATAATGCCTGTGTATGGCTACGCAACTCCTTTGCCAAAATTGTTTGTATTGTATTTATGAACTTGTGAAATAACACAACTACATAAATAAAAAATTGACGTCCCGTATGAATTTTTTTTTGTTATACCTTTGCTAAATTTCTTCTATTTAGATTTGGAAAGTCACAACACTTTCTTTAGTTACTGGCCATATTCCTGATTAATTTACATTTTTAAAACTGCAAAATATGATATATGTAATGGAAACTTATTTTGTGTTCGTTGTCACTTCATCGATTTCTTTGTTTAAAGTGGACAATGCAAAGAAATAAATAAAGACAATTGATCAAGAATTGATTTCATTATTCTGATATTCAGTTGATCGGAAAGCATGTCTCGATAACAAAATTAGCAAAAAAACGTTTTGAATAAAATGATATAAATATCAAACATTTGAAATCAGCAAAACCACAAATTTTATTGTATATTATTCATGAAGGAATTCAAATGGACTTTCAAACAATCGCACGTTTACATATATTTATTTGTTTAATTTAAAATAAGGTTTAAATTAAGCTGTTTGTTTGATCCAACTGCAAATTGAAATATACAGTATACATATTTACACAGTGACTCATTTTTAAGAATCCATATATTTTCTGTGCATTTATTCATATGAAATTAAATAAAAGCCGAATTCAAACATATTTCTTTGGCAAATAGTTTTGAAATTTAGAGTTTGCATCATCGATAGTGACTGTGTCTGAACCATTATCTTATCAATATTACTTTGACAAATGCCGAAAGATTCACTCTCATCAGCTCATATTCCTTGTTGGAAAGTGGAGTATGTTTGTGCGAACAGCCAGTGTGATGTATCCAAATATTATCACCGAAACAGGGCACAAAATCAAGATAAACCGTGCCCTTGCTGTGACATGGAATTTTCTCCATCTAACGAGGTAATTCAAGTAAATCTAAGTGATGTTTACTTTGAATTTGATGTTCTTTAACTAATTGGACATTAATTTTATTGGTTACAGAAGAAAATCTGAAGTGTTATACGTGCTCTGAATAATCGATCCAAATACAGACTATATGAATATTCGTAGCGAACAAGGACAAAAAGAAACACCTTAAATGTGCGAATATTATTCATTTTCTAAGTTTTTAACAAATAATATGATTGGAAGTTTTTTTTTTTCGTTAGTAAATCTGAATTAGTATCAAGAACAATGTTGATATTTTTAGTATGTACTCATATTCAATGTTTTTTTTAAATGTAAAATCTTATCATTGCCCTATTGTCTAAAGCTTGTTGTTCAATTATCAAATATAAATACGCACATTTATGTAAAACTCTTTTTATTAAATTTAATTGAGAAACAGATGATCTTAATTGAGAATGATACAAATATAAAAAAATGTTTCTTTTTTTTCTGGACGCTGGAGATGAAATTAAAAAAATACCAATTATTTTCTTTCGCTTTTCTTTTCTTCCTCGTGATAAGTAGCTGATAAGTTCACGATATTGATTAAATTTGTCCGCGGACCAATGGGGTGAGAAATATTCATTGATATTCCAGGTAAATTACCAGTGTATTATATTTTTTAATTGATTTTACATACAATCTACAAAGAGCCTTTTCATGCCATCCTTTAATTGCCAAAAGGAAACTTCTGTGAATAATGATCGAAATAATTGGAATTAACTATTTTTTTTTTTGTAAAAGAAAATGGTGATAGTTTCGAAATACTGATAGCGAAACCACCAACAACGTTAGCATAGTAATAATTCATTAAGTAATCAATCTAATTGAATATTTAATGAGCCTAATTTACGAATGAACCCATAATAACACTCGCTCATCAAAACTGTGTATCAAATATTGTGATTTATTATATTGTATTGAGGGGAATGACCAATAATTGTACTTATCAAATATCAAAGAAGAAAAAAAAAACAAACAAAAATAAAGTAATAATGACAGACCAAATCATATTTTTCTATTTTCCAACTGAGTAAACTGTTGTTCGTTTATTCAAACGTGTGTATAATGAATCGGTTCGAATCGGTTGAGCGCACAGATAGAACTCTACACAAGGTATCGCCATCTATTTGTCTCTTTCATCAATGAATGTCATTATTGAAATTTCTGTGTGATATGAAACGTCAACAGAATCTCTTGCTTTTGTATATACAAAAAAAGACGAAAAAATAAATTCGTTCAAAAGTGATTGCCTTTGCTTTTGATTAATCATTCATTGGATTCAATTACATTTCGAAGAAGCGGTGAAAAAAAGTGACATCGTTTGATAAACTATAATAAGAATCAAATGAAAAAAATGGTGTAAATAAGCAATATATATGTATGTGATTTACGGCATTTAAAACAAATAGTATGTGCATCATTTGCAAGTGCAAAATCGCGAAATAAAATGTTTACGTAAACAATTGTGTTGATAGTGATCACTGTCGAATTATTTCGCAAGTGATCATTGCTTGTTTGTTGATGTATCTAGTGAGCTCCGAAATAATTTGCGTGCAATTTATTAATTAAAATTTTTGCTTAGTCTCACAGTAATACAAACGGAACATTTTATGAATCGTCGGCACGTACATTTTTTGTGATATTAGCGTGTGTCTTCCCAGTCTAAGTCAGAGACGCTTTGTTGCCAGCAAACGAAGCATCGAGAAGAAGCATGTTTCGGTCAACGATTTCAATTTTGTGGTTATTTGTGAATATTTCACTTGTCATATGTGGAACGGTGCCATCGAAAGTGGAACCCGCACTTTTGGTTATTTCCTATGATGCATTTCGTCCGGAATATTTAAACCGGAAAGTCACACCAAACCTAAATAAATTCCGAAAAGAAGGCACATCAGCACCTTATATGATTAACGTTTTTCCCACAAAAACATTCGTGAATCATTTTACTATTGCAACGGTGAGCATTGCTAATTTAATTAGCTCAATTATCAGAAATATTTTTATTTAATTAATGGAAATGAATTTGAAATAGGGCTTGTATGCAGAAAATCATGGAGTGTTGGCAAACGAAGTATATGATTCTGAACAAGGGCTTTTGAATTATGGTTATCCACTATTTCACTACAGCAATACCACGATACCAATTTGGGTAATTTTCAAAAAAAAAAAAAAAAAAAAATGTACAAACATTTTAAATCATGTGAAAAACACTTTTTTAGACGGCAAATCAGAAAGCTGGAAAACATTCAGGGTGCATGTGGCCGGGCGGTGATTTTGAATACAATGGTATTTCTTGCACTTTTACGGCTAAATTTGATCCTAAAAAGAAGTGGGAAGATCGAGTCGATCTCGCTCTATCATGGTTCACCGACAAGAAAACTCCAGCAAACTTGGTTATGTTTTACATTGAGGAACCGGACTCTCACGCCCATATGTACGGTGTCGATTCACCTGTGGTATGTTCTTTTATAGAATAGTTCTTCTAATTTCGCTTCTTGGACGCAAAATCGTTCAACCCAAACATAATTTTCATCGATTTCATTAATGGAGTTATAATTTTATTTTTTACAAACAGATAACAAATATGATTTCAAAACTAGATAATTTAACGCAATATATTCAAGATAAATTAGTTGCAACTGGTTTAGATAAACGAGTGAATGTAATTCACCTATCGGATCATGGTATGACAGGTGTAGCACCGCCAAATTTCATTTATTTGGACAAAATTCTAGCAAATGACAGTTTTAAAATGTATGGAACATCACCAATATTACAAATCGTTCCCAAAGATCCATGTGAGTCCATTTTTTTTTCATTTTTTATCGCCTGATTGTATTTTTTATGCAAATTTCTCTAACTTTTATTCAATTTAAATCGTTTTGATAAAAGAAATAAATGCCAAATTTTTTAGCCAAAGAAGGTGAAATCTATGACAAATTAACCAAAGCAGCTGAAATAAATGGCCACTTCAAAGTGTATACTCCAAAGAATATTCCGTTGCGATGGCATGCAAATAATACGCGTCGAATGGGCCCAATTCTAGCTGTGGCCAGCCACGGCTACGGATTTCAAGACCTTATGGAAACAGCAAAAATTTACGAGAAAAAGTTCAATATCACAAGTGAGTTAAATCAAACTTTTTTATTTTCGCTTCGTTGAGTAAAATGAATCTGAATTCTAGTAACGAATGAGACAAAATACGGCGTCCATGGATATGACAACCAAGATCCTGATATGCACGCAATTTTTATGGCTAAAGGGCCATTATTTGCCAAAGGAAAAATGCTAAAAGCTGTCAATATGATTGATTTATACAATTTATTCTGTTTTATATTGAATATTGAATGTGGTCAAAATAATGGAACCAAAAAACTCGACGCATATGATGATTTATTTGCTGTGAAACCCGTTCGAAGCACTCAAAAAGGTAAGCTACGTCATTCGTGATGAATTCTATTAAATAAGATAAGAAGCATGGACAGATAAGATTTGCATGAATTTAAATAGACGCTTCTTCACTAACAATACAGTTGTTCAGACGCTAGAATAATAAAAAGATCTTTGCTTAATGTTCAATGCTTTTTAATAATTAAAAGATTCATTCTTTTTTACAATGATTGCATGTTTCTATTTACCGATCTTAAGATTTGTATCTCTTGCTTTTAAATTGTTCGCCATTGTTTCACAGTGTACTTCAAAACTGTTGAATAATTAACCTTATTATCAAGTACCGGCATTAATTATTCAAAAGCGATTGTGTACGTTTTTCAACTTACACCATTGTACATTGTGTATGTCATTATTGTTTAAGCTCACTCAAATCACTTCCATTCTTTTCAGATGATAATAATGGAGAACTAGTCACATGGGGTGTGATATTCATATTGCTGGTTGTTTCAGTTATTGTGATTACGAAAGTTAGAAAACTTCGACAGCAACACGCTTATACCAGATATTTACACAGAAGCGCACTTTTAGACGACTTTTCAAGTTTTGACGACGAGCTTTCATTCAATACACGTTAAATATACTGTATTTAAGAAGAATCCGAAATTTATCTCTAACCCCATCCCAATTTTTGTCGATTGAGATTAAAGAAACTAATTGAATACGGGTATTCAAACCAATTTGATTTCAATCTTTGGCTGTCAATTTTAATTTTGTATTTGTGTTTAAACATATTTTGTTTATTATTCTAATTTTATCAATATTAATTAATATTTTGTTTAGTTTATATTTCGGTGTTGTGAAATGAATCAAAGAAATAAAATGTATTCCATTTATTTTGAAAAAGAATTTTTTTTACAAAATGATGATGAATTATCCAGATTATTAAATGTAAATCTTTACCGATGTCTCTGTTATTATTTATGCACATAGTTTACGTATGTAAATGATAATACAACAAATTGTGAAATTGAATAAAATACGATTTTCATTGAAATCAAAACAAAGGCAAGAGTTATTGGATTATATTACTTTCAGTAATCACAATCCTTGTGACCACATAATGAAAGTGATAATAGAGAGTGCACCAGAGAGATCCACTATCGATTAACCTAAAAATTAATTCAGTAATTTTGCTGTAAGCAAAATATGCAACAATGATGAGATCCATTCCTCCTGCTACTTTCCATTCATTGCATAATTCAACCAGCTTTATGAAATGCATATACAAGTTGAAGCGTTAAATCTGCTTTGCACAATATGCTATTGCATATTCTCCTTATTTTCGATATATTTTAACATGTTATGGATAATTTCCATGTAGAACCTGAACCACAACCTTTCGCATGAAAATGAAACAAGCAATATGTGCGTTAGAGTTTGAAATTCTCATTTTTATTTTTATTTTATTCCACAGACAAAATACAGGAATAATATGGTAATGAATTTATGTGAAGGTATGTATATCTGGTGAAAATTCATTGTGAAAAATTGTAGTTTAAAATTTGATATTATCTTTTGTTTTTCTCTTTCTATTTGAATAAAATCATGCATTGAGGCAATTGTTTCAATTTTCTCGAAAAATAGATGTATAGTTTGTGTTAGGTAGAAAATATATTGTTTCGATCCAGTTTGTAATAATTTTTTTTATTCAGTCCTGAGGACCATTCTGAATTTAATTCACCAAAGCTGGAGCCCCATGACTATGTAATATTTATGTATTTGATTTAATTATTTTTGTGGGTTTGTGCGTGAATATTTTTAGAATTTTGCATTTGGAAAGTCTGTTATCATTTTAAATTTGTCTGCCATTTAAACTAGAAGTTAGTGTTTTTGTTCATCTGTGTTTCTGTATAATTTTAATTTCTTTTCACCTTTATCATTGTACAACGATAGATAAATATTTGAATAGACTATCACATAAAGTGCAAACACATCAATTCAATTCGTAGATTTTTATTTCTACTTTTTCCTATAGACAAACACTACCTGTGTGTAATTTTTACCGTTTTTTTTTCACTAAACAAAACTTTAGGCGAAATAGGAAAAAGGGAATAAATTCAATCAAAAATCTGGTGAGCACATTAAAAGAGTTGTAAAAAGCTATAAAAAATAGTTGTAAAAAGCTTTACAGCTCGTACCAAGGAGCGTTTATTTCAGGCCAAATTCGATGAAAACGAAAATATATGCAGTCGATTTGAAGTCACGGATGAATATCCTTTTGCAATTGAAAATGTGATTTCAAAATTTTCCCAAAAATTCATGGGGTCGCAAATTTAAAAAGTGTCTCAGACAGACAATATATTTGGATTTGGTCATCTGAATATTTCGGCTCATCTGGCTAACGTTAGGCGATGATACGAAATGAAAACAATAGAAGTGATTGTTATAGTTATGGTAGTATTTTTATACCTATAAAATACAACAATTACTTCTATTGTTTTCACTCCATATCATCGCCTAACGTTATCCAGATGAGCTGAAATATCCAGATGACAAAATCCAAATATATTGTCTGGTCTCAGAATATTTAATACTCAAAAAGATCTTTACTATTTAAAAAAAATGACTAAAAAATGTGTAGAATGGTACATATTTGAAGATAGACGAGGGTTCCTAGGGTTCGCATCACTCCCCCCAAAATATTTATCGGAACCCTCAACACATTCTTGGAATTCTTTCGATTTGCTAGGGTTTTTCGACTCAAAAAGAGATCTCCAAATAAAACGAAAAAAAGCAGCAATCGTGATCTGAATCCCTTTTACACTAAATAAAATTGACCCTTTTTAAGGGTCCTATGGATTTTTCCAGTGATCCCCTACGCAATTTCGCTATCACCCCATCTACAAGTTGGAATTTTTATTTTATTTTTGTGAGTAGAGATCTTTTTTGGTCTTCAATTTTTTGATACTACATTTTCTAAAATAATTTTTAAAATTGAGACCTTTGAGACCTCGAAGTGCGACTCCTGATCAGAAAGTAAATTATACGTCTATTTTTATAGAATTCTTGTTATTTGAACATTAAAACTTCGTTCAAAATTTGACTGCATTGACAAATGATGCTATTTCCATGCCTACGACAAAAATTTTGTTAAATAAATTCTAAACTATACAATTAATTTTTCAACTATAATACATGTATTTTCATACAATCAATAATTAATTCAATATATTTCCGATTTAATAATTTAAAATGCAATTAGATCATGTTTTTATTGTTGGTAAATGTGAGAAATAGATCAATTCGTTCAACCGAAATTTATTATAAATCAGACTTTCAAAATTAGTTAGTTTGTGTTCGATTCATTTCGATTCCAATGAGACACAGATAAATATCGATTTATCTCCGTTCATTCAATCATTCGACATACAAGATGTAATACAGTTTCATAACAGTTAAAGTATATATAAATCTAATATCAATTGTTGTTGTTGTAAATACATATAGAAAATACATGAGATTTATTTGGCGTCGATATAAAGATACACATAAATATGGGACTTGTTTTTGATTGAATGTGTATGTCATCACATCATATTGTTTTTGAACTTGATATTATCCAGTTAAGTTGATGTCACATATTAAAATCGGTTAGTCAATATAGCAAACACACACACATATTTTCTAGCAATGATAAAATGGATTTTGTTGCGTACGCGTGTGACAAACAAACACATTTCCATATTATTATTTTCATTTAATTTTTCACATTCAACCGCAAAACAACACTGAATTTGATGACTGCTGATATGAGAGACCCTAATCAAATTTTCCGATATTGAGTATGCCATTGTTGTTGTCATTGTCGACGAGACACTGTAAGCGAAAAAGAAGATGAAAAAAACGGTTGAGCTTTTCCATTCTTGATATATATATCTGAAATCCGTTGCAAAATGTTTACATACACTCCACTGTCTCATCTATTTCGAACAATGTTTTATTTTCGGGTCAATACAAAATGTGCACGAATCTACTATTGATATTCGACATATAATGCGCGTCAAATGTGTGTGCTTTGTGGTTTTTACCCTCCATTAGTGTTCCCCGTCTGTTTTTTTCGCATTTTATTCGATGTTAATTCATCGTTGCTTACACTGTTCGATTACCTCAGCAACATGTACTCAATGGTTTTGAAGCATTTTCTCGCAATTAAGACCATTTTCGATTCATTTCTATTCTATTTTGTATAGTCGATATGAATTTGTGCGTGGCGAGAATAACAGACACACAGAGAAAAAGAGTGACGGTAGAGACACGGTATATAACATGTACTTGCGATGAGAATGGAAAGTTTTTTTTAATTTGCGATTTTCTTTTATCCTTGTGCTGTTGTGCGGGTAAATACAGCAAACATCAAATACACAAAGCACAACAAGCAGTACATGGATTTAATAATAGAAAACAGAGCACAATGCTGCAGCAGTAATTGTTTATTGTTGTTGGTTGGAGCGATGATAAGTGATAGGCTAAAAGTACTTTCTGAGAGACTTTTTTTTCTACTGCTACTGCTGCTGCGGCTGCCAAATGAACAATGAATCAATTCATATCGTGGTGATTGTTTGCGTTAAATCACGTTTTTAATTCTGCATTCACGATCGAAATATGAATTCAATAGACGATTCGATTTCCAAACAAAATAATAATTCTCTCTATCTCTCTTTTGATGTGAATTTTTTTGTTTGCTGTTTGCTGCTTTCAATCGTTTACTTGTTGAACGCGATACGGTAAAGAAGGTCTATCATTCTATCATGATTGCGGAATTGCTGCTTTTGATTTTCAATAATTGAATGTAAACGGGAATTGGTTTTTTCTTGCTCTTTGACCATTCGCTCTAAAAAGTAGAGTTTTTTGCGTTCAATGTCGGCCATATCGTTGCCGAATGATTCGTCGCTGCACGATTGAAATGATGACTGTACAGTTGTTGATGTTTGTGGATCCATATTTTTTTGATTTTTTCTCTTGTGCGTTTTTCTTTTCAAAATTGAGTTTTCCACCAAAATCACGTAATCACGTGGCTTCTGACCACTTCTTCTGAAAATTTTCCAGATAAAAAAAATCAATCAACGCGATGGTCCACGCAACGAATTTAATGTGTTCACTGCGACTTAGATGGAAATCAACAAAACAATATATGTGCGAAATGTCCGTGAGATGATGCAAACACCGAAAAATTGCAACTATCAACGACGACTGAATATTTTGGACTATTTATCCATATTTCATCGATGCTTTTGATGCGATGAAGTGTTGAAGCGCAAGAAACCAATTTCGCTACAATCTTCTATGCGTACGCAATATTTGTGTTTTTTTTTTCATTTCGTTTCTTTCAAATCGCTCTCTATTCAAGCATCTGTGCATGTATTCATATTTTGCCATCCAATCCAATCGACCCTCATTCATTCATGACAATGAAAGACGAACAAATCTCCAGCCCATCTCTCTCGCTTTTTCCCTACAAATGTTGGCATTTCTTCCGTTTGCAATACAGCTGAAGAAAGAAATGAAGTGATTGCCAAAAGGAAAATGATGACACACAAAGCAACATTGCAACATTTTCGTTAGCGAATCGCATATTTGTCGTTTATTGTTGCTAAGCTTGTATTATGTTAAGACAAAAGAAAATCATGACCTGAAAATATTCGTTGCATTGAAAATGAGCTTGAAGAGTTTTCAGCCGCGAGCCAAGTACATCAAAAGAAAATAAAAACAGAAATTATCTTGTCAAATAATTCAATATCACTTTTGAGTGATAAACAAAGAAGAAAAACAAGAAAAATAGAAAAAAATGAAGAAAACTGTACATTTTTTGTCATATTTTTTACTGCTTTGAAATTTTCGGAATAGAAGTCGCATTTAGCGTACTAGAATGGCCGTCGTGAGTATCACGAAAACTGAACGTGAAATTTGTTTGACATTGACAGCAACGGCTCGTATCAATTAGATTTCATCACATTGAGTTCAAAATATATCATCAATTGTCGGTATAAGCCATTAAAAATCGCTTAATTCAATCGATAATCGTTATTTTAGATATTCCAAACGATCGTTTTGTTTCAAAAGTGTGAAATTTTATCGGCAAATAGAAAAATCTTTTGAGTTGTTCAGTAAAAGAGTTGATGGTGATGAGTAAAAAATTCGCGTGGATTTGTTTTGATGCGAATGGATTTTGACATTTCATGAATCAGACGTTATGACGTCACAATCGTACGATACAACATGCGATTTATTTTGATTGGACGATGAGTGAATGTGTATGTAGAGTTGTTATTATTATTCAGATACAAACATTCGATGCGAACAGACGGTATCACAATACACAATAGTGTGCAGGACTTTTTTTAAGTTTAAATTGTTATATTAAAAATAGTAATAAAAACAGTGTGCAAACGAGAATTTAAGTCCAAAAGAGAATAAAAAGAAATCTGAAACTTTTCGTGATTTTCATACTCAAGGAGACACACAATATTGAATCATTGGTGTAATCGTAAAGGTTGACTTTTGTACGAAGGTAATCACGCGTTTTGACGCGCGATTTAAAAAAATAGGTCGTTCGACACAATGGACTCAGTTAAATGGTTGCACCCGACAGCTATGGAAACAGACGACGTTATGGTTTCAGACAATCTGCTTCAGTTTGTTAAAGACGACGATATTGTTTCCGGATTAGATACACAAGACGATATTTTACCCCAAGGTATTTTAATTGATAGTTTTTCAGGTTTTCTTTGAAAGAAGATGCTTTATTTTCGTCGATTTTTTTATTTTAGATATTTTCAACGAAATCATAAATAAGTTTGATTTTGATGAAAACGATGTGAATATAAATTCGTTTTTGAATGATTTGAATGCTGCCGCCGACAATAATACGCCATATATTCCACGAAATATTGACGATCCACTGCTTTCGTCATCGAATGCAAGCATTAATTACAGTGATTTTACTGCGCAACCAATACTTAAGCCGGCAGCTATACAACAACAACAACCACAGACGACGATTCCACAACAAATTACACACATCACCGCCACCAATACAACATCAATACCGCAACTAATTTCATCATCACCGACACACATTACAACGGCCGAAAATCCAAATCAACTGGAAACGGTTGTCTATCAAATTGCAAACACTCCAATAAGCGCAAATTCATTTGTGGCAACAACTACTGCATCGATGCAATCGCAACAAGTATTGAATGGTTTAACACCAATACAAATGGTTTTTAATAATGTGGACACGGCAAATTTTCAACAAACACAAAAATATTGCGAAGTGAGCGAGACAACAACACAACCGCTAGTGGTGCAAAGTGGTGCGCTATTAAATACAAATAAAGTGTTGGAAAATAATGGTAAACCGATTATTTTGCAACCAACGGTTGTCTATGCAAATGCAACACCAGTATCAAGTAATTCAGTGCAAAGTGTACAATTGATTAACACAACAAATGGCACAATTTTAACACAAGTCCCTGTGTCAACGATAATGGTTGAACAAGAACAAGAAAAACCACCGAAAGTAAAAGAAAAACGAACGACGCATAATGCAATTGAACGTCGCTATCGAACATCGATTAATGATAAAATTGTCGAATTGAAAAATATGCTGGTGGGAGAGGAGGGAAAACTGAATAAATCGGCAATTTTAAAGAAATCAATTGAAAAAATCACCGATTTGGAGGGCGAAAATTATGAACTTCGTTTGCAAAATGCACGTTTACGTGAATTGCTATTGGCCCAAGGACCAATTGCCGCCGATGAAAGTTCACTCAAAACACTACTTCTACAAAGAACAGTTAATCCACACAAGCGTCGTTATACAAATTCATCGACTGGTTCTGGTTCAGAGTACGGTAACACATCGCCACCAACCAGTGACGAATCGAATCCATCTTTGTCACCAGCCCATTCAGATACCGGTTCGATGCCACTCTCGCCACTTGGCAGCGATGAAATTTCAACCGAAATCGATTGTCCACCCAAACGTAATAAGAAATCGGATATGGAAAATATTAACCATGGCATGAGCTCTATTTCCAAATTAACATTGTGCGCTTTTATGTTTGCCATCATCACGATTAATCCATTGGCCAGCTTACTATCGGATTCAGCATCATCAAACGGTGCCAGTATGTTTGATGGAAAATACAGCCCAGTGCGTCGTGGCATTTTGACGGTTGATTCGGATAATGTTAACTTTTTCCAAGGCATGTGGCAACAAATCAGCAGCTCATTTTTGGCATTCGTTTTGAATATCATTCTCTTGACCGTTTGTTTGGTGAAATTATGCTATCACAGTGATCCTGTAATGAACTTCCGTTCACCGGCCGCTGATAAATATTTCAAACAAAAATTAATTGCCGATACGGAATTTGACCAAGGGAATGCCAAAGCGGCACTGGATGCGTATGAGAAGTGCTTACAAATGCTGGGAGTTGCTTTGCCACAATCATGGTTCGAACTGATTCCAATGACAATTTGGCAATTTTTACGGTGTTGTGCGCATCGTTTACGATTTGGCCCATGGCTTTCACGTAAATTTGGACGCATCATACAATCAGATGAAACACAAAAAGACGCACTGAATTCAGCACAAGAATTGGCCATCATTTTGAATCGATGCAATCAAATTCATTTGAGTCAAAATATGAAGGATGGGTGCGGATTGATCTTGTCTATGTATGCGGTTAATATGGCCGAAGTGACCAGAAATATCGCACCACTTACATTGATCGACGTTTATTTGACGGCAGCACTGAGATGCAGAAAGAATTATGTATACTTCTTCAGTTGGATTTGTAGCCGATACTATTTGTACAAAGCACGTAACGAAGCTATGTTATTGTGCGGACAAAAATTACCACCAAAATATAATTGGATTTTTAACAATGCCTACGGCTACAAATTTATTTGCAAATTCTCATTTGACACAATTTTGGAGAACATCGGGTCACCGTCAATTTTTAGCAGCGAAATTAATTCACTTGACACACTCTCGGCGGTATTTGCAGTAAGTATTAAAATCATTTTTTTTTTTTCATAAAAGGAAATCTTTTTAAAGATGTATTATTCCAATTTTAAAGAGATGTTTTTATCAATAATTTAAAAAAAAAAAATCTGTTTGCCTTTAAAGTGCTACAATGAACATTTACTGAAATGTGCTCTGCAATGCTTGGTTGGAGTCAGTTATACATCAAACAATGACATAAAATCGTGTATTGCAATGGAATGCAATGATGAAACTATAGTCAGAGATGTCTTGAATTATTCTGAGCTGCTCAAAGAAAGTAAGTTTTCACGATTTTTCTATAAATACGATTTTTTTGCATTTATTCGATCAACGTTTTTTTTATCTTTTCATTAGATTGTAAAGATCCGTTGACTCTCTGGTGGTCAAATCTGTTTAGTATTGATGCATGCTGGCTTCTGGGTGACGATGCATTGGCTGATAAAATGTTTGAAGATGTGGTCAGAATTCCAAAGGCCCTGCGTGAATCAAAGGATCCATTGGCTCGTGCAGCTGTTACCATTTTTTGTGCAAAGAAATTATTGGCGTAAGTGGCATGTATTTCACACTAGAAAACCAATTCAAATCTTGTATCGAAATGAAATGTTATTTATTCATGATTTCCAATATATCTCTTTATAATTGACAGAATGAAGCAAAAGGCGAGCGTACCAAAAATTTGGAGTTTGTGTAATTGTACGAGCAAAATGTTTACCGAATCATTGGTTTATAACAAAGCTACTAAAAATGACAAAATTCTGGTAGGTGATATTTTCAAAATAGAAAAAAAACCTCTCTTTTCTCATTTTTGTTCAAAAAAAAAATGAAAATGTATCTTTTTAAATTCATTACAGTTCGTTCAGTTGCTGATCTGCGATTGGCTGCTAGAGACTCGTACAACATGTTGGGAAATGGAGCAAAATTCAAAGACCTGTTCCGATGACGAAAATAACAATCTAGTATTTTGCAATCCATCTCTCCAAGGCAAACTATTGGAGCAATTTCAGGCCGATTTGAATAATTTGAATTGCATCATTGATTATATACCGGTTAGTAGTTCATTTCATATTTCACATTTTATGAACCTAAAAATAATAATAATAATAATTTTCAATTAAATTTTCAATAATAAATTGCAGACGGCAAAATCCCGAGTCTACCTCTATGAGGCTGTGTCACGATTGATGGCCGGTGCCGCACCCGGATACACGCAAGAATTGCTAGATCGAAGTTTTCACGAGCAATATCGTCGTAATAACCGATCCACTTTCCATTGTGGCAGTGGCAACAAAGACACCCAGAACAATAACTCCAATGAAAATTTGAATAGAAGACGATGTGGTCAAAATTCGGCGGTCGCAGTAGATGGTGAACGTGAAAGGGCCTTGGCCACGTACGTTGCATGCAAATACTTGCCGACCCCTTTACTTTGTTTACCTGGCGAACGGGTGGGCATGTTAGCCGAAGCGGCGAAAACACTGAAGAAAATCGGCAATCGAAAAAAACTAAACGATTGCTATAAGCTCATGCAAACGTTTCGCACCACCACCGTTTCAACCGATTGAATTAATTTATTAAGTGGATAAATGTTAATATCGTTTTGAAGATTTACTAACATTAAGATACATGTTTCATATAAGTATTAAGTTTATGTATATTATTAATGTTAAGTGAATATTTTTGAATTATTTTTTTGATTTGTAGAAAAATAAAAAAAACACATTATTTTTTTGTGTAATGCACTATATACCACTGAATCTGTGAATAATTATTTTTGATAGAATCATTCAGAAGACGGAATTACTATTCAGTTTCAACTGTCAAAATTTGATGATGAAGATTTGTATATGTTTGAGTTTGTACAACAAAAAAGTTCCATAATTAGATCCGTTCGAGTCAACGTCATACCATGTCCGTCCACGACTTTACACTAATCCATTTAATAAGAAATATTTATTAGGCGCTTTGTATTTTCAGGATGTTTGCAATCTACACACATTTATATTTGAATACAATGAGCTCATTGCTGCTTCATTCGATTTGATGGAGTGCAATTCATTTTGGACAATACAAACAGCTATTTATTGTTGCGTCAATTACTTCAATGAGATAACAAGTGTATTTGTATAATAGATTCACTGCCCACCAGTCCATTTATTTCTATCACCGTCATCTTATCGCAGTTTAATCTGTTCCGCTCAGGTTAGTTGATCGCATACAGTTGATCGAGCCATAAATTGCAAAATGTTTCGAACGTTGTGCATTTCAATCGTTTTATTTTTAGTCACGGTCAATGGGTACGGTATGATTATTATTATTTTGTCGATTGCAAAAATATACATGGTTTGGTGCCATTTTTTTCAGAGGTGCATAAAACCAAAGACATAACTATACACTATGCGGAAGGTGATCGATGTGGATATAATCGTCAGTATACGTATTGTGGAAATTTGTGTAACACAACGTGCAGTACATGGAATTATTTATGTGAGCCGGAATGTTATCGCGGATGTTTATGCTCACCGGGTCACGCTGAAACTCGAATATTTGGTGGAACATGTGTTCCAATCAACTCGCCGCTTTGCAAATGGGATCGAATGAGAAGAAACTAATGACACAATTACAATCAATTAGTAGCTAATGCAGTCAATTAATTGGTTCAAGTGCAATTTTTTTGTAACTTTGTACGATTTTAGATAATTTCTAATAAAGCGACGAGCATATTCATGTTTGTCAAACATTGTTTGAATAAGAAAGTTTAATTTTTTTTCACATTGAATAGCCCAAGACAAAGATGTATAGACACGTTTTCATGGTGAACTTTGATACATACAGTACTTGACTCATGATAAATAAACAGCATTTTTAAGAGAAACCTTTTAGAAACGATTTTTTTTAAACAAATGAATCGAATGGAAAACAACAAAAGAAGATATGAATAATTGAGAATCAAAATTTTGCATCAATTCTGTTCGAAGAAATCTTCATTTAAAGAACATATTTTCATGTATAAATCGAATACATATTTCAAATTAGTGTTCTTTGTCATTTTAAAATTTTAAAATATTTTACGTTGACGAGGACATAACATCAAAGCAAACAGTTGAAACATGAAAAATATCAACATGCTTGAAAAACTATTTGCTTATCTTTCGAACTATAAAGCTATTGCATTTGTTCTCTCTTTCTTACTGTACGAAATACATGTCGTTTATCAGTATTGTGTGCTGCGTATGATTGTAGCATACAGAAAGAGAGACCCGTATTGTGTCCATTGTGTGTTCGGTTCTTGTTTTACGCGCGAAATGTTCGATGATCTGTCAAAATAACTAAAAAGAATGACATTCGCATTGAGAGTGAGTTGTGCATCACATCAGAAGACAGTATTCCGGTTAAATCGCAGGATACACATATAATTAAAAGGTAAGATGGCGTTCTTTTAAAATTTTGTTACGTTATTGGTACGCATATTCATCTAAATGAATTTGTAGTTGAAAAAATGGACCAATCGACCAATGAACGAACACTTCGCGGCCACTTTGGTTACGAGGTAATTGATGAACCGGCAAAAGTATACATTCCGTATATCTATCGAAATAACGACAAATGGAGTCCAACGTCAATCCATATATGGCATTTTGTACAGTTTATGAAAGGCACATACATAGAATTGCGTCCGTATCTTCATGATTTTGGCTTTTTAAAAGGCTACAAAATGAACACTGAAGAAGAAAATTTGATGGAAGAAATAAACTTGATCCACAATGATCGAAAATACCCGTACCAATTCAAAACGAAGAAACAACCAAATAATTTGATAAACATTCAAGACGTTCTCAACATTTTCCAATATGTACGCGATTGCACAGAGAAATCAAAGTTGGGCACGCAATATCAAATGAAAGGTAACATGGCCAAAATCGAAATACTGTCGTCCGAATCTGAACTGCTCATAACAAAAAGTTATGTATTGCCGTATGTAACAACGGAAAACAATCGGTATGTTCCGTCGCATGTATTGTTTGACAAAAATATCCTACCAAAAAAATTGCCCGTAACCATCCTCAAAAACATGGATGCTATGTATTTGCGATTTTTGTTGGACGTTTTGGAGCACGAGATACCAATGTCCAGTTTTAAAATTCCATGCTTGAATCTCACCGAATTATTAGAGTATTTGAAGGAAAGTGAAACCATCCACGATATCGATTATAATTATTGGCCAACCAACGATAGCAATACCACTGTCAACAACAATAATCTACATTTCGCCAATGTCACCGATAAAAATACCATGAAAACAGAAGAACCAAAAGAGGTGAGCTTTTTTTTTTGCGTAAAAATAAATTTTATATATTTTTGGTGAATAAATTCTTATTTATTGGCAGAACCCGCTTAAGCGAAAAGGTTCGGATTCAGGCAATATGGCAAAGCAACCTCGCAATGATTTGGAATCGAATGTCAAAGTACAAACATCGGAGACAATCGAAAAGCCGATAAAAGACAATTCGAAGGAGGTTGACAAGACACATGTGAAAAAAGAAGCATCGAAAAACAATTCATCACAAAGTACAACGTCAAGTGATTCTTCGGAAGAATACGAAGTCGAGGATCTGCTTGAATATAGAAAGAGATGGGGCAAAGAGGAGGTATTGGTTCATTGGACCGGTTATTCGTCGGATTACGATTCGTGGGAACCATTGTCACATTTGAATCCTATACTAAAAGATGATGTTCCCGAATTGCGTAAGAAATGGGAAGAAAAACAACGCCAACGGCGAAAACATTGATATAGTTTAAGTTGACTCATCGTATTACACTCAATTTATTTCTAAACGTAATTAGAACTGGAAAGACAACAATAATCGACTGAAACTGAATAATTTATATTTAAATCTGAAAATATCGAGAAAAAAAGAATCGATGCAAAATGTTTAAGTTTTAATAATGTCACAGACAATGAATTTCTAAGGTTAAGATTAAGAGCAAAACAAAATCAAAATGTATCAGAAGTTAAATTCAGTTGAATTTTGATGATTCAATTAAACATAGAATTTTTTTTTTGTTTCAAAGTATCCCGTTTGGAAAATTGGACTTTTTGCTATTTATTTTTGAAATCATACTTAACTATTTAAAAAAAAAATACATAAAAATTGATAAAACTTAAAAACAATCGTAAATAAATTATACGAAAATGAAACCGATTAAAATGAAAGATTTTTCTTTTCGACATAAATCTAAATAAAGTTTTTGCTTTGAGCGTCTGCGGACGTTTTGTCATCTGTCTGGTAAGTGAGCAGAGCGATTGATTTACAAACAGCCTTTGTAAAATTTATACGCCAAATAGCAGTCGATGCCATGGATTATACCCAGCATGAAACCAATGTACTGAAAATGGATGAAAACGAATGGGTTAGTTTTGCTTACACTCAATTTTAAATGTCGTCTTTAACTCACATATACTGCTGTCATCGCCGGATATGCCATGTAGGCACGTTGCAACTCGAATTTGGGGTATAGCCAAAACGAAGTGGTGAATCCCATGTAAAACGAAGCACTAAAAATAATAAAATAGATAAAATTTATTAAATAATAAATAATAATTAAACCAAATTAATAAACAAACCTGAAGTACATGAAGCAGGCACAGAGATTGTAGAAGATTTCCTATAAATGACACAGCAAAAAATCAATTAATTGGCACTTTTACATCGAAATGGAGCTGTTATAGGTACCGCTGAAGTGTGGGTACTTTTCTTGCATGCAATTTCTTGTAATCAGATGCTGTACTTGAAAAATTGTATGGAATAAATGTGGATACTAGTGAATGCCCACAACAACATTCTCCGGTGCCAATAACAGCTCTGTAGTCAAATTACGAAAAAAAATACTTACAAACAGTGACTGTCGAACCAGATTGAATGTGCGAGTGGAAATAAGGTAGCAGAATAGCAAAAGTGATGAGGTCAGCAGGCACGATGAAACCGTGGTCAGGAATGTGTTGAACGCTTTACAAATGAAAAGAACAAATTTTAAATTAGACACTCTGTGTATGTACACTTCTGTTTTCTTTACAGCGACCAAAACCAGAAAAATAATTTAAAATGGGTCTGAAATGAAATTTGGAAGTTACCTTGTCCAATATCCGCAGCCGATTCCAATCCAAATCGAACCAACAATGTTTGACAACACGATCCCAAAATCACTTCGCTAATTTTCATCAGGCCATGATTCGTTGACAAAAAGTTCAAATTGACACAAGTGAACAAGCGACAACAGCAAATTTTGATTCCACCACCACCATCTTCCATGATGTTTTGTCGTGCAATTCTTGCCGATCGTTGTGTTGGCATTCCAATTATTGTTGGCATTTTATCGCTGTGATTTTCACTATTTTTGTTTGATTTTTGTGAATGATGAAATCGGTTTTGTTGCACAATGAAATTGCCTCGAAGTACAGACGGTCGTCAATTTCTTTCTTGATTTTTTTTTTTTAAACTTATTTCACTATGATTTTTTCGACTAAAATCGAATCTGACCACAACAAAGAACAAAAACACACAATTTAGTCACACAAAAATATGTTTTGTTGATGCACGCACAATACCGGCTTGTGAGTGAGACGCCCGTGACTAAAACGCAATGAACTGATTCAAATAACGCACACGCAAATACCAATGCATTGGCTGCTGTGTGCATACACGCGATGGTCTCTGTAAGATATTGAATAGCGGTAAACGTCATCGCATCACAAAACCATAACCTTATACAGAGCGCTCCAAAACGAGCTGAGTAAGTCAAGATGTTTTCGTCCGTCTCTTGATTATTTATTTTTAGATAAGTTCTGAACGATCCTCAGTTTTGAATAAATCGGTGTTCATTGACATCTATCCCTTGTCGCTGTTGCATACATGTGCACAAATGAGACTCAATATGTTTACCGTTCCACAGCGGATGTTTATGAAATACATGAATCGTCACATTGAACTACAAATTCTTACGTTTTTTTTCTTTTTCTCATTTGTGCATCATACAGACGTGTTAAAATATAAGGCAATTTTACGTTTTTGGCCGAATTCATTCTAAAATGTGATTCATGCTTTCTATTTATAACACACAAATTTGAGCGGAGGGAGGTCTCTGGAAAATTGTACGCGTAGTAAAAAAAACGATCACATATGCGATAGCAGTAATGAAAGAAACCTCATTTATTACCACAATATATCGTAGTATAAAACATTCTTAATATCATCTAATTAATATTTCAGCAATATCGTTGTTATGTCAATTTAAATTGATGAAAGTTGATTTTTTAATGGTGTTGACTTTTTATTTTCTCATTTTATGAATATATACAAAGTGAAATGGCACAGTTTATTGTACACGAAATACTAATATAGACTTTTCATATAATAAACATTTTTGATTGCAAATACGAAGTCAGCAAGTGTTTATGTATCTATTTTTCCCAATCGAAGCTGTTTTCGGTTGAAAACGATTAAAAGTGGCATTCAATTTTTTTTTATTAAATTTTGCTCACCATAAATTTATTTTAAAAATAAAATTTAACCATTTTGATCTGTTAGTTTTTAATCGACGATATTTATTTTAAAATCGGAACCAGAACGATTTAAATTAATTTACTTGCTCGTGTTTGATCTGACATTCTATTCGTTAAAGTGGCAATTTTCAAGTGTTTATAGTTCTCTTTCAGTGTAATGTAAATCTAATTTCGGCTTTAACCTCTTTCATGTCCACTTTTGCATTCGCTACACATTTGGGTACATAGTACACATTTGATCTACTGTACTATTTTAAAACTTCAAATACCAACAGTTTTTGCAATAATTCATAGAATTATTCAGAGAGCATGTACAGCCCAAGCTACTTTGAGTCTAATCGTTTCATTAAAGAGCACATTTTCACCACTCAATTGGATCGGATAAATCGAGTATTTTCTCATTATTTTCACACTTTGTATACCAAAATAGTTGAAGTGCACTTGTTTAACGAGAATAATGTGATTTGTATTTTTTTTCTTCTAATTAATACTATTTTTGGATAATGAGGCACTGATTTATAAATTATTGCTTCACATTCAAGGATTTTCGAGTTGATGTTTTGTGGCAACACAAAATGTGCAAATGTTCCTCGTTCGTGGTATATGATTATATGAATTGTTCATATTCATTTGTGCTGCATATAAACATGGTTTGGTGGATTGGCCTGTGAATTTGAAGGAACAGTTGTTTATTCGGTAAAATTACAGACAATTTTGCATGATTATACCTGTTATCAGCGTTGCAAATAAATGTTCGATGTAACTTTTGGCCAATCGAAGTGTTTCAATTTTCGATAGTTTTCGTGTTTTTGGTTCGGTTGGAATTAATTCTCTCAATGTTAAAAATGCGGAATTTACACTAAAAAAAAACATAGTTTGAAAAGTGTTGAGGCAGAAAAAAAGTCCAAACAAACCTATGTGTGCGATGTCTTTCCCGCGCATTGGCCTGATGTCGAATCACTGGCGTTTGAACAGCATATTCGGAGTTTGTGTTTCTTTTAATTGGTCCCGGTTTCATTGCTCTACAAATTAAAATCGCACTTAAGAAAGAAAAAAAAAGGCAACTTTCATCGACGACTTAACAAATGCAACTAAATCCCACAGTCGATTGCAATGAAGTTGGAAGCCGTTTTTATAGTTCGAGAAAAAAAAACAACAACATCAAAAATGATTCCAATGAAAACAAATTAGCTTTTTGCCTCATTGATGACACGCTGAAAGCATAAATTGTAATAGCAATAATTTATCAGCTTCCTTTTGATCTCTGAACTGATGTGGTAATTTATCTGATTGTCGGTTTAATTGCTGATGCGCGCTCGCCGCGCTCATCATTCATTTGGCAAAATTCATTATTGAAAAGTTGTGCGAGCGGGATGAATGCGAACGCATTGAAGCAAGTGGCAAATGAAGCGAGAATAAAATATTAAACGGCAATTCGTTCGGCATCGAATGACAAGCGGCTCTTTGTCTATTTTCATTGCTGCACTGTTATCTCAATTTGTTTTAATGACGTTCAATTTTGAAAAATTATTCCAGAGAGAGGAAAGAAGATCCTGTGTTGCATGGGTAATCCAAGCGACTTTGCCGAGTTCAATATGGTAAACAAATTAACAAAGATAAAAACAGCTGTCAATATTATGACAACGATCGATGCACTCCAATGTAAGCATTTAAAGTGATGATTGCGATTGACCTTGTAAATAGAGATGAGAGAAGAAGGAAAAAACAGTGAAATATGAACGATGCACGTGTTCTATCTATTTAGAGAACAGGCTGTTTGTCGATGCAATTACTAAAATATTCTTTAATTTAAATTTTTTCGTTTTTTATTGGATACATTTAGAATTTGGTTGTCCCTTTGATTCATTGAACAATGAAATGGAAAGCAGAAGGACAGATTTACTTTTTTGGCTTACTTTTCATGCTCGAAGCATTC
Source organism: Contarinia nasturtii (assembly GCF_009176525.2). Taxonomy (NCBI): domain Eukaryota; kingdom Metazoa; phylum Arthropoda; class Insecta; order Diptera; family Cecidomyiidae; genus Contarinia; species Contarinia nasturtii. The sequence goes on along the minus strand of NW_022198157.1, from coordinate 1,055,461 downwards.
AAAAATACACATACATGTATTGCTCATACTAATTGGCTTTCTATCGGCAGAAAAAAGCAATAAATTTTGCCATTATCGTTTTCGTTCGACGATGTATGTTGGGTGTGACTTTTACCGTGATACAACAATTCCATCTAATTTATACCTTGTTTCCACTTCTATTACTCTCTGTGTGTATCTTGAAAATCTGTGCCGTTTTGATTGTGTGCCAAATGGAATTGCGAACTGGAAAAAAAGGTTAAATGAGAACGTAGCGAAGTAATTAAATTACTTCCGATACTTTTGGTAAAATTAGTGTAACAACCAATACATATCGTTGTGTAATTAAAAGCAAGCACGCGATTCAAAATCAATAAATCACACCAATTTCAGAGTAGTTAATTTGCAGCTGCAGTAATTTAATTAATAAGTTTCAAACTGAAAAAAAAAAAAACAAAAAAAATCCCAATTTTCACTGTACATAGCTGACATGCGATTTGTTCCATCCTTTTTGTGATCTGTTCAATTTTCCTTTCGAATACATGCTTCTTTACAGCGTGAACAAAGGCAGCAGTTAATTTTGTTGTGTGTGCGCGCGCTTGAAATGTGGTTTACAAATTGAAAATGTTCCAAGATGAAAAAAAAGAGAGTGTATTTAAAGGTGTTTGTTATCCTTGTAACCGCAGACACTAAACGATGATGTTATAGCTTCACGAAATTTAAAGCAGAAAAAAAGAGAGAAGAATTATTTTACCAATAAAGAACGACAAAGTGGAACACGCGCTTACGACGGGCGGTGGAGAAGGACGAGCGACGGAAATGAGCAAAAGTACAAGTAGTTTCGTTGAAGTCTTTAGATCTCGACTGTTAGATGAAATAAATTGGATATGGCCCAAAGGAATTGGATCATTCACACAACCGTTTTCACGTTCCGTTTGCACTCAATATACCTTTGAGCGAATGGTACATCAATTGGTTTTCTCGATGCAGTTGAAAAATCCACCAAAGAAATGTTTTTTCTCATTCGTTCATTTTTTTTCTTCCTCTTTTTTCTCTTTAAATAATAAACGAAATGCATTTTTCGAACATGTGAGTTTTAAGTGAATTTGGTTCTTTTTTTAGCAGAAAAAAAAACGTTGTGATCTAAAGTTTGTGTTTGTCGAATGAAAATGGGATTTTTTGAATTTTCTTTTGGCAAAATTCAATTTTTTTCTCAAGTACACATTCACTTTACGGTGCTTTTATTCCTTCTGTGGATTTTGGATTGTGACTGAAAAAATTGTTTGTTCTTCATCCGACAGAAAAGAGAAAAATCAATTCATTGAAGGACTCTTGAAGAGATTCCGACGATTCCAGGTCGAAATGCCGAATATAATTTTAATGGGAATTCGTGTAATAAATTGCTTTTTTCCATTCTCTCGACAATGACGGTAAAAAATAATCAAATTAGTATGTTGTCAGCAACACAGAGATAACATCAGCTGAACTCTATTTACCTCACTGACTTTAATTATTTTCGACATAAGCCAACGTATAGACACACAAAAAAATATGCACCCAAACATTAATTGTAATTTGGCTGTGATTTGCCACAAAGCCACAACAAAGAGTATGCTTTATTGTGTATTTGCTAACAATTGAATTGTGCGGAGAGCACCGGAATCCATTAAAATTAGAACAAATTGTTTCGCATTGACATTTATTTTTCTCTCTCACATTTATATAGAACAATATATTTTTATGACACATCAGGCTAATGGGAATTTGATTGAAATTTTTTGGGTCAGACGTTAAATTACAAAAAAAAAAAATCAGTTGTAAAGATCGATAATGCTCATCCAGTATTTTCATAGCCAAATCGTAACCAGACACAAATTTCGCGTAGACATCGTTATACCATTTTTGGAATTGCTTTTGTGGATCTTGTCAACCGTCGCTTTAATTTGTCATCGTTCAATTTACAAAATCTCAAACATCCTTCTACACATTACGTCAAATTCGTAAAAAAACTTAATAATAAATACATTTTCCTGAGACTTATAATAATTTTTAAGGCGAAAAAGAAAACTTTTAATCACTCAACTCTGGTGGTACGGCTCGACGAAGATGAAACGTCACTAAATGCATATGGAATTATACTATTTGGCTGTTTGGTTTTTGCTATTTTCAACCAAAGAATTGACATTGTTGTTGAAGCGGTTTGAATGCCTCGCTATAGAATTTGGTTTTGGTTTTGTGGTGGTTTTAAAATGCACTACAATCCAAATCAATTTAGATAATGGACTTCAAAAAGGAATGGGTACTTATTTACTGAATAAGAAAGTATAGCGCACGTAAAAAGCAATCCAAGGATATGTCGTCGTCAGTGATGTGGACGCTTTTTCTAACGAGAACAAAAAGACAAAAGTGTTGTATACTCCCTTTCAATTGCATTTTATCTATTAATCTGTTCAGAGAAACCAAGCTCTGTACACGATTTTTGGCAGTGTTTGTAAATTACAGTGAGTGGAAGCAAACTGTAAAGTAATACTAGATCTTATTGAAATAGAGTATAAAATGTCTTTGTCAATACTGGAAAATTCATCAGCTCTAAAATGATACCTTTGTTGTTTTTATGTAACCAGTGGTGGAACGCCAAATCATTGAGGTGAAACGTAGGTATTTCATCTACCTTTGAGCCACGATGCACGGACAAAAGAGGAAGAAATCATAAGAATAAGAAAAACAAAGCAAATTAACTAAATGCAATTATGCACTCACATGAACTCGGTCAAATTTACACCGAATTGTTTGTGCCCGTGTCAAAACGACTTATTCGACAAATGAAAAGCAGGATAAAAGCCAGACATGAAAAGAAAATACCATTATATTTTCGTGAACTAGATCGTGATGTTTTTTTTGGAGTGGTTTACCCAACCGCTGTCTTTCGAGCCGAATAATGATAAATCAAAATAATATCCGTCGTTTCTGGACAGTTTTATGTGTTTATGTGCAAATTAATTTGACAGCTTCAACGATTTCATACCGTTCGTATTATCTTTGGGGTACAATGGAGTTTTTTCCCTCTCGCAAAATATGTTACGTTTTACACCTCATAATTTATTGAAAGAAAAACGTGAATTTATTATTGCCCAGAGGTATGAAAAAGAAACAATTCAAAAAAAATACGATAGCATTCTTCAAACACGCTTTTCATCATTTGGTTTTTTTAAGTCTTCCGATGTTCAAATTCATATTTCGTTTCATGTTTTTTCCCTAAATTATTAAATAAATTGCGACAGATACGGTATTTTGTCTGAATAAATATTTTCAACTTAAGACGAGGTGAAATCGCTTTCAAGCGATAAAAGAAAATTACTTGCAGACCTCATCATCATGAACGAATATCGGAATTTATTCCTATCATAATGCGCTGAATTTTTTCCCCTTCCAACGACACGATTATTTTCCATATTGCACACGCCACCTCAGCAATGCGATAAGAATAAAGACATCCGGTGACGACGAGGACGACGACAAACACGGGATAATATTTTCGTGTTTATTTAATATTCTCTATATCTCCAATGAATGACAGGACATCCACTCACAACGAGTCTTTCCATCACGGTGACTCGACCAAAATATAAATATTTAATCAGAATAATAATATTATTCTTCACGATATTTACATCGTAACGTCATCACAGGTCATGCTTTAAACCCAATTGCTAGGGTAATTATTATCAATATTTTTTGAATGCATGAAAATATTCTTCACAAAACAGACTTTTTCTAACGTCTACATTTTCAATTTTACGATGGAATTCATTATTTTTTAAAGGAAAAATATGTTTGTTATTGAAATTTAACGAGAATGTTTTGAAAATTTCCATTAGCACCTTTTTCAATTGGATAAATGATAGAAAAACATGATAATTATGTAAATATTATACATTTTTGCCTGTTAATAAATATTTTATTACGTTTCCATATTTTGCTGTGGTGTATGGCGGAAAACAAGGAATTATACTCATTGTTACACTCTGTGAAAGGAGCTCTCGGTTTGTTCGTTGATTATAAAACCAAATCTCACAAATCAAATTTATAAGTAAAAAACACTTCTTTGGAAGTTCTCACTGTGACGCAATGCTGCACATCAGATCCGAAAATGATCCGATATAAATTTTCAGTGACGCTTGCAATCAAATACACAAACAATTTTTATATTGCGTTGCCTCTCTCATTTTTGGAAAATTAAAAATGAAAATTTCATTGTGATAATGCCGTTAATCGTTATTCACACATTTTTTTAAACAAAATTACGATTTTCATCGATTTTTTTCCCAGACATGACACATAGACCAAAACTGAAGTTCGCAGCTTTCCAACGATATATAAATCATTGCCGCACCTTTCATCAGAGTATGAAATCGCATCTCTTCATGAGTGATAAATTCATGAGTGCCTTTCATATGCTCAGAAAGTAGGCTATTTTTGAATCCATACCTTAGGCACTTAGGCAACAAAATTTAAAAATTTAAAGAGACATGTATCTTAGTTTTCCTCCTACTTTCGAATAGAATTATTTTCCGGCACAATTTTTTTTGATTAAAATAGTGTGTATAGTCTCTCATCCGCTATTTACTGTCCTCAAATCCATCGATAACTTTTGTCAAATTTCAGTTGGTTGGAATTCATTCTGACCAAGAATTTTATGTATATCATTGATTTTCGATTGCCAATTTGCCATCGGCATTTTTCTTCCACCGCTAATCAAAAGAGTCATATTGTCAAATGTGATGAAAAACAATCGCTGTGTATGTATATAAAGATTTAATAATTTGAAACGGACTTACTTTGCTAGCTCGCTAATTTTTATAAAGTTGTTGTTGCCCAGAAAACAAATGAATGTAAAACACACGCGGCAATGCAATTCATTTTCCGCGAGGATTTCGCTCCAAATCTTTGGTTATGTCTCGATGTTTCACATGGTGCATCGACTTCACGCCGATGATAGAAGAAATTCGTCGGATAAATGTATTTCGCTTCTTTTGATCAGCGAAAATACATAAGCAATCTCCCGCTAATTAAATGACTTAGTTTTGCGGTAAATCGATTGCGTTATCGAAAATGCGCACCAACTCTCTAATAGGTCATACTTGGGCGACGGTCCGAGTCGGACCGTCCGACGAAGAAGAACGTCTCCCTTCTTTTTTTCTGCGTTAACAGAATACTTTCCCGTCAGGAACGGTTGTGACGTTGGTCACAAGTGGCGTGGTGAGATTGTTGACTGGAATGTTTGACAATTATCGCTATCTAGACTGACCTTAATTCTAATAGACAATTGTGTTTACAATTCGCGCAGTGTCATTTTGCAAGCATGAGTGATTATTATATTAGTTTTCATTTGACTGGATTAAAATCCCATAACAAATTGATGTTCACATACAATTTCAAATTGGCTTACAAATACTAGAGATAATAATCATTTTATAGCTTATCAAATCTACTGGCATTGACACGACGGGAATCGTCATGTGTGTGTGTTTTCAAAACACGAAAAAATGTATATTTTCTGGCAAAAAGAAATCTGCATTAAAATATCTGCATTTTCTGTTCTTTTTCTGTATTTTTTCATTAAGAAATTATAACTAATTCTATTAAGGAAAGAAAACAAAATTAATCATTTCGTGGATTTGACTGCAACATGCAATTGCGTTTTCATAATGTTTGTGATTTGGCATTTGGTAATGCTAAAAAATTGCGTCAGTAAAAGTATAGGCTGTTCATTTCCTTGAAAATGTTCCAATAATTTATCTTATTCGATCTGTCGTAAATAATAACAAATTAATTTTGTTTTCTTTCCTTAATAAATATGGAGTACAATCCATATTTTTCAAAACACTTGATATCACTTGGTAGTGACATGTTTTGAAGGGCAAACAATTATTTTCTCAATTTTTTGGAGAATTTTCTTATCCGGTTATTTCCGGCAGTCCTCCTATCCATCTGACTGGGTCACAAGAGTTGTTATTTGATATGCAGATGGTACTGGCCTACAAAGCTGCACTGATGAGCTGTATACAGCGAAATCAATCACTAAAACGATTGCGTTGTATATGCTTTTCTAGAAATATATGGAGCAGCCTACGTAAAACCGTAGAAAATATAAATATATGTTTATAGCAATTTTGAATTCGACCTTATATTGACTTACGAAAGTACGAAGAATTTTTTGGTATTTATTTCTAACTATTTGAGCTCAAAAAAAAATTAACTTAATTTAACTTACGATAATTAATGAAATGTGGAAAAATCATCGCTTGAAAAATACTGACAATAATGCACCAATTCATCAAGGGCACCTCTTTTAGAATGGCTGTTGTGATCACTCCGCTTATATTATCATGAAACGATGAAAGCGCAAGGTTTTTTATCGTTGGATGTTTTTTGAAAATCGTTGACCATTGGGATGTGTCCGGTATTTCTTCCACATACGTGTGCAATGTGAAGTTTTCAATACTGCCAAATGTTATTTGTGATAACATCACATGTAAATCACGTTCATGACATGTGCTGATTTCTATTTCCTTCAATGCGACGAAGTTTACTGTGTCGTTGTAAATGGTTAAGAAAATTGAATTGTAACACTATCCAATTTTCAGAAATTCTAATCTTAAATGCCCGTCTACTTCTGCATAAATACTTCACCGCACTCGATCTGAAACTGGCCGAAGAATCGAAAAAGTAGACCTCGTTCGTCACACTACAGATTTACATTTTGCAGTAACACATTACAATTGTAACGAAGCATTGCTGTAATGCTATTACAATTGTAATGTTAGATTTGCTATTTTTATAACCTTACTGGCAATGCTTCGTTACGATAATAATGTGTTACTCAACGCTGCCGCTAATGTCAAAAATCTAACATTAATATTGAGACTTTTCAACACAACTTTAAGTTGAAAATATATTTACAATAGATCTAGATATATTTACAATCAATTTCAATGATGAGCTTAGAGCAGACACAAACGCCATCTATTGTAAATATATTTTCAACTTAAATTTGTGTTGAAAAGTCTCAATATTAATGTTAGATTTATATATTAGCTATATTTTCAAACTTTTCATTTTTTTAATAAACCAAAATAAATTGACTAATCAGCACTCAGTATTAAATATTACTGAAACTCAATGAAACTCAAGGCAACTATTTATTATCAAATTTCTTTAACTATGTTAAATATTCTGAAAAACAAATTAAAATGAATTTATTTGATGTTTGCTTATTATTTTAAGACGCCAATTCAATCATTTGTGTATTATTTTTTCAAAATATTCGTTCTGACACATTTCAAAACATATTGTCTTACGTAAAGGATTAAATTCAAAATGCGTGTTGTTGTGCCTTACAACTACAAAAGAGTATATTGATAAAAAAAAAGTTTGGTTTTTGAGATTACACGAATGACGTAAATTGACACATTTCTTTGTAAATATTTTCCTAGATTGAAATGTGTAAGAATGAATATACATTGTATTGAAAATGTTAATTGCGTGTGTATTCTGGTTCTATTCCTGGTCATCAACTAATGAGGACCGTAACTTCCCAGATTGACCACACTGAAAGTTGAGTTTTTGATAATTGAGTTTTCTATTCTATCGGCATTTACGACAAATGGTCTTAAGTCAAAATTTGGCAATCTATATTTCAATTTTTTTTAAATTTCAAGCAACCGTTCAGGAATACATACATTTATGATGTAGATTGAATGATGCATGCATTAATTGATATAAAATGCCATATTATTTTGGTTATTATTTAATGTTTGTATAGTTGATTCCGTTCAATTTATAAGTACTATTGTTATTTTGCTGAATTGTTAGCAGTTAAGTAATTTCACATATGTCAAATGTAAAAGAGTGAACATGCTCTTATTTTTGGGCGATTCTTTCGTTCAGTTAGTCTATCAACCAACAAGCTGTTGGAGTTGAGCACAGAGCGTTCTTCTTGGTTAAATCGTCACACGATACAGATTATTGGAGTTCATTTGGAACGAGTAATAGCCAAGTAACATGGTATTAACTCATAAAATCACTGACTGTGCACATTATGCTTAAAAACAGGAGATTGCCGCGTTTATTCGTCAAAAGAAGAGGATATTCGCTACTTTTATTCACACGCAAAAAGTGAATGAATTATCCACCAAGCCTTCCATCATCGGTGCGAAATCGATGCAACGTGTTCTACCGTTATCGCAAATTGAGGTCATCCGTAACGGGCCCCATCAAGGTATTTAAGTGCACATTTAGTTTTAAGTGAGATCATCCAAGAGGCCAGGGCATTAGTTTGTAAGGAATCGATCATTATAAGAAAAGTAGAAATCGCATAATTAAATTCTCGGCAAAAAGTCAACTGCGAGAAAAATAAATAGTTGAATATTACTTTAGTATCTTTACAAGAGAAAATTCTGAGCTAGCAAAAGAAGACCGTTTCAGACATCATGAGACATTTTCAAATTAAAACGCTGTATTTAACTTGTTTTTCGTTCCATCGTAAAATACTTTATATTTTCTAGGAAAAAAGATAATTTGTGACACATTTTTGTCCAGAACAGAAATGAAAAAAAAAACTTAATATTTTGTTAATTTTCATGAGTTTGTGTTACAAGATAACAAATATATAAATTAATATTTCTCATATCGATTCAACCAAAAAATCTCAGTGAAACATTGTTTGATGAGTGTATACATTATTGCCATTTCTAGTAATATACACATCTGGACTATTCCATTTATGTTCCCAGACCGCTTCCTTGACCTGTGTTTTCATCCAGCACATATTAATTCGTATATCTGCGCATATGGCAAAGATCGCAAATTTGTTTCCTGGCGAAGTTGATCTGAAACAATTTTTGGCACACAATTTCATAAATGCCTTAACAAATCTTACCGATTTTGAGCCAGACGTTTTAGATTCGCTGTTTGTGCTAGGATTGCATTGGTATCACTGAAAATCATAAATTTGTCAAACAACATTGAAGAAGTATTTTTGGTAATCAAATCTAAATAGTTACATTCTATAATGTGTTTGCGTATATGTGACTTGATCAGCATATGCCCTATTGAAATGTGTGAATATTTGATTTAATGCTGTGACAACATTTTGCAATGTTGTATTATCACTACTGTAAAAGATAGAAACTATTTAGCCAAATTAAATTATAGTAATTATATCGCTATTTACTTTGAATTTGATGAACTTCCAGCCTCGCCATTTATTTCACCACAGCACCTGCAAGAAAATTATTTTCAAATGATTTTTATATTTAATTGCTATGAATATTGCTGATTTTACTTGTCCATCCAGTCAGCACCATTGTTTTTAAAGGCTGCTTCAAAAAGATGTGGTACAAAGACTGTTGCCTGAATTAATTGAATTCGATTACTAACGGAATGATCGTCCAACATTGTATATTGGTTCACGGAAAGCACTCCACTCTGGAATAAAAGAAAATTCAATCAAATAACTGTTTGTTGTTGGTCAGAATAGAACAAAATTAGAACTATATTTTCATCAAAATAATACAAAATAGTCTTTTTTTTCAGAAAATTGAAGTATTAAGAAAAATATCTTTGACTGTGGTTGAAAAAAGTACTTGGACTTACCAAAGACAAAACAGTTAAACTCAAAATATTGAATAATTCCATGGTTATCTTGAATAAATAATTACTTTCAAAGTGTTCAACGTTTAAAATGATAATAGCCTTGTGTGAAGCTGATGTTCGCAATTTATACTATTTTCCATTTATCTTATTCAAATAAGCTTAGTAGGCATGTGGCATATTTCAATTGTTTTCATTTGATTAAAATATCTATTAAATATATCGAGAAGAGAGTATGTTATTCAGCGCTTATGGCTGAGTAATGTCTGAATAAAAACATACTCTCCTCTCGATATTTTCAATAGATATAGTTCACGTAGGTTCTAGCGTACGTAACACCTTTTTTGGAATGTGTTTACCCTCTTTAATAAAACGTGTGTTTTCTAAAAAATATGAACTTTATAGAAAAATAAACAGTTCGTAGTACTTGCGTCATATTTCAAACATTTGTTTGTGAGAAAGTACTATTCCATTAAATTAAAATAAATGATAATTTTTCACCATTTTATACCAAATCAACTCAAATTTAACATCATTTAATTTTTTCATTGAATATAAAATAATTTAATAAAGGTTTCCAGGTTATTCGAATTCGGCCAAACTGTAATTTCAATGCACATTTTTCTATTGAATGAGAATTTCATTTTTAAAATTGCTGCATCGTCACATTCTTCTTTATTAAAATAACAAAAATGTGCGATTGCAATATTGAGCATCGATTATAACATAAAAAAGAAGAAAATTGTATTTTAAAATACGTTTTTGGTTCTAGAAATAAAAAAGTCCGCTTCGTTTTATTTATAAATGAGAAATGATCTATATGTTTGAGCGATTGAAAAGTTGATAAAGTTTTCTCTTCCTGAAGTGTAATAAATCAATTAAAACTTTTCGAGTGGAATTGATCCTTGACACTGGTCGATGATGGCGGAAGAAATAAAAATTGCAAAACTATTGTGGTCTTTTAATCTCGTAAATTGTATCCGAATTCAGTACATTTCCTTGATAAATTACAAAGAAAAATCCCTCAACGTTGAATGAAGGTATTAAAATGTTGAGAAAACTCTTTCTAAAATTCGCATTCATTCAATTGAAATCGAAAAGTTACATTATGTGAAAATAACGTCGAATGGCGGTTGGAAGAACGAAAATAACATTAAACGGAACATTCGACGATATAATATCGATTCTATGCAGTTTCTCAACTGTAAATTCCAAGTCGCAACAAACGCAGCAAACGGATAATGACTTTAAAATATAAACTCAAGTTTGTATATCAGATGTCATAAAATAAAAACCATTAGCCAAATCAATGATCAAATGCTTGACGTTTCTCTTTTTCTCTAAGCAACGTAAATGCTTCCATTATTTCACATCCATGGAATGACAGAATTGAAACCAAAGTACAATGTAAATTGCATGGAAGTCGGATCGATGCAATCAGTTACTAAGTATCAACAGAGTCGAACGAAATGTTCCGAATACACATTGCAAATGCATTTGTACGATTATATATATTTGATTTAACATTCACTTAAGCATTCAGAGTCATATTATGAGCATATAAGAACTAAATTCGAATAAAATGCAAATACTTCAGATGAACAAAAGGAACGACTTTTAATCCTAGGAATTACCGAGTTTTTTTACATTAAAAAAAAACAATGACAAGCTTTTCGAATAAAATTATTCGTCGATAGATTTCGTGCATAGTTTTTTTTCTTTCTTGTATCAAACATTCTAGTAACTTGAATAATTATTGTACATAAATAAATAGAATCGTATTTTTGCACTTGATGGAAGTCTATTACCACGCTCATGAAATATTCACAGATCAATTGAACAAGTTATACTCGTATAATAGTAAGTTTAGAATGTCAATTAGATATTACTCTTCATATTTTAATTGAATTTACTTTACTTTCTCTGCCGATGAACGAACCACAACGAACAATTTTCTCAAGCCATTTGAACAAATAAATGTTTAAAAGTTACATTGTCCAGCAAAAATCAACCAATTATTCACTATGCATCTTATTTCAAAATTTATAACTTTCCCTTGAAAATCGTCATATCTCATTGAATCTCTTGTATAAATTCATTCGATTCACCTCATAAACTCTAAAAAATTTATTGTTGAATTGTGAGTCCGTCTTGCGAATCAAATGTGTTTTATGCCAGCTGTCTAGCCCACATTTTACAAACACCGAATGGCAAGTGAACGAATCGATGTGGCTGAATTGCGGAAAATGTTGACATGAGCATAAATCCTGTTGGCAATTTCGAAAAATATGGCCGAAACTTCAAAAAATACGACAATAAATTTTAGTACAGAAGCATTCCTCGATATTTTAGATTTTTTTGTTTGAGAAAAAAAGACGTATATAAAGTATACTCATTTGAATCTGATTCATAACACACAACAGCAAGGATTATATAAACTCACGATTGCAATAAATAGAAGAATTCCAAGGATTGACGGCGAAAAGCAATGTATAATCACAAAAAATTGAAGAAAAAAAGACGAAAAAAATTAAAGAGGAAAGGAAAAAATCTATAGAAGAGACCCTTTCCAATGAAAACAAAGTTTTCCATTTCAATCAATAGGTTTATGAAAAATCCATCCAATGTTGGTGTTTGAATATAAACTTTAGTTGGTATGACAGTTCGGTTTTTTTTATTGTGGCGGAAATTCATAATTCAATTATGAGTTGATTGTGTTGATAAATTTGGTTGTTCTTTGTACAAAAATAATAAATTACCATTCATAGTGGCAAAACGGAAGAGAGCGTGTCAAAAGCCAAAAATAAACTGTGTTCATTTCATTCGCCATACTTGTAATTTGGTTTATGTCATTTGGAAAACACGAAAGAGGCTTCACTCGTAATAAGATATTCACACACAGTCTGTTTTTTTTTTCATCTAAGAAAATACATGCCATTAACATATTAACAATAATTTTAATTAATGAAAGCGCGAAAATCGAGAAATTATATTTGACACAAAAGTTTTGAATTGTGCGACATCGTTTAGGAATGGTTGGCCCGAAACCGTGCATCATCTTTTCTCATTTCTTTTTATAATGCCAACTGCAAATTGTTACGATGACTTAATAAAACTTTTAATTACTTCACACCAAGTTGCCAAAAGGCATGAGGAAAGCATAACAAACGGCTGTGACAAATAACATTTTAGGCAATTTTATGATCGAAAACTGGCAAATATTTGTTGGCATTATGTCATTTTGCTGCATTTCATCAATCAATCATTGTTGTTGCTGCGGTTGCTTTAAACAAAGAAGCTGAGAGACACCGATTCCTGATGTCGCTTGAAAATATATATTGTAATTCCAAAAGCGTACAACAATTATTTCACACAATCTTTGGCACGCGTGGAAAAACTAAACCAATTTTGCGGCAGGATAAAGTGATGGCGGTAATATGGTCTATTAGCGCATTAGGAAAACATGTTCATTGGAACACATCATGCGATTTATTATCAAAACCAAATAAAATGAGCGATGAGACGCAAAACCAGCGCAAAATATTTGGCATAATGATGATGTTGTTTGAGCAAATGTATCCCCAGTTTTATATAGAAAATGTGTGTTCGTAAAAGCATTATTTCAGCGTTAAAAAAAAATTCGATGGCATTTCAATAGCATGCAATTCATCCAAAGTGACTGAGGCTCGACACGCTGTCACACAGCAGTGTGAGTATGTGTGTGTGTTAAGCGTGCTAATGATTTATGCGTACAACGGTTTATGTGCATCAAAATCATAAATCTTTTGTACGCTTCATAATCTGCTGTTTGCGTTCGGTTGTGTGTGTGTGTGTCTATCTCATCCGTTTGTTGACACTGCAATTTGAGCACTGGAACGAAAAGTTCAGCGAACACACACACATTTCTTTCTTTTACGCTCTTTCCTTTCGCCATTTGTGTGTGTGTGTGTGCGAAGAAGGTTTCCGCCTGTCGTGAACACCAAGCATTTTACAAACGATGATGTTGTTCAGTATGTTGTCGCCGTTTCTATCTATATCTTCTCAACAGCACACCATGTTATTATTGTTCAATCGTTAGTGGCATTACCATCGCGTTTAGCTATAAATTATAACGCGACACATTGTGACAAACTCCACCTTTTTTTGTTCGACACTTTTTTCACCCACTCCCCGGAACACAACGACTAAGAGATAAAATGTGCTTTCGACGTTGTGCTTAAATTTTTGCCATCTTCACGATTCGCACCATGTAATATATATTCATTTTCACCACTTTGGCATAAGTCGTTCGAAGTAACCCCCCAAAATAGCAAGAAAAATACGACGAAGCACGAAATTCGTTTGACAACTGAATGCTTCTGCTGTTTGGGTTTTGCTCTCAACATTTTTCGGCTTTTTTTACACTTCATTTTATGCAGCCGACTGAATATTTGTGCACATTGACACAAACTGAAATATGCTCTCATTTAAATAGAGAGTTAGTTTCCAATGTAGATTTACATTTCAATCAAAGTAACATTTTCTGCATGATTTTTCAATTTGCTATCAGATCCGATGTCACCGAGCCACACCATTGTGTAAAATAAAAAAAAACGATACCTTTGAAATGCAATTTTTCATACAACTCAAAGCCTCAAAAGAGGACAGTCCAATGTTAATAACACATTTTTAACATTCAATATTCTGTGTTGAATGTTTTCGTTGCGACAGCAAACTGATTGGCACAGCGGTGTGCGAACAAACTCGCATATTGAAATTAAATTTATATTCATGGGAAAACAGTATAAGAAATTGTATACACGCCGAATTCTACGGCACAAACTTATGTTTTGTGCACGGTACATTTTCGGGTCAAGTCTTTTGAGTTGAAGAAATATGTAAATGTAATTAAACATGCATCGTGTTATCATGACATCGCGTTGAAATGAAATGTGAATTCTGCACACCAGAAACAATTTACATATCAATGATTTTGTTGACAAATGACATAAATTTGGTCCATTCGACGAACCTTCTTAGAAACTCAAGGCCAAATACAGCATCCATAGGACACGCCAACGATTTTAGAGGGAGGGGAGTATGTAAAAGGAGGGGGTCGTGGCAAAAGTCGAACATATCTAATGTAAACCGCTATGTTAGAAATCAGGGGTTTTGGCTCAATACACCCTCTGCTCGAATCAAAAATGGTTAGGGGAGCGAATTTGGGTCGAAAACCCTAGTAAATCGAAAGAATCTTTTTCATCAATTTTCAATTTTTAGGAGGATATTAAAGGGGACCCTCGGAAATTTGGTGCTCGCCTATGACAGCACCTGTTAAATGCAAAACAACGTCCAAATACGAGAAGATCTATTTATGACGATGGATCTACTTATGAAAAATTCAAATCAAATACAAGAGCAATTTCATCGTATGTATTACAAATTGCAAAAAGCCATTCCAAACGGCTATTCTTACATCACTTTGGTCGAACGTCTTTGAATTCGCTGCTGGCCTAATTGGAAAGAGACTTAAACAGCATCTAAAAAGCAAGAGTTGCAAGAGAATTATACGAAATATATTCTTCTTATTAAATTTAAATGTAATCTTTTGATGTTTTTAATAAAACTGATTCGAATATTACTTTGAAAGATCCCACAAAGAATGTATTCATGCTTGCAATATAGTTTGAGACATGACATCAAACATCAAAAACAAAGCGAACAAGATAAGTTCTACTGAGCGGAATCGATTCTATCTTGAAATTGTATTAAAACTGATTATGTTTTGAAACGCACACTTTCTGTGCATATCAATGTTTCCTGTTCACATGAAATCAAATGATGTTTACTCAAAGATGATAATGACTTTAAGCGGAAAACATTGAATATGTCGAAACTTTGAATGAATATTTTCTTACACAATCGACTGGCTCAGTATAGGAAGTCGACGATATTATTTTTGTTTGTGGTCACAGAGATTATCTATATGAAGATGTGCTCACGCATTCAGTTGAGAATTTAGTACGCTTGTAGCACGCCTACTGCACCCTACGCAGCGTTTTTTGTCTGATTTATTTCCATAAAAAAGAACTCATTCCAACATGAGTTTCCAAATGGGATTTTTTATTTCAAAAGTGTCATTATTGGCGTATTTTTTGTGCATACAAGAATTTCGAGCGGCATCAATTTCAAATTGCATTGATTTTAACACAGACAAAGTTGCAAGTATTTTCCTTATCTTATTCCATTCAACAACTTCTCAATCTAACTCTCGTTTCTAAAAAAGGCGAATTATTTAGTCGAATTGGGGTATTTGTCGAAAACGCATAGTAACGAACAAAATTCGGTGTCAAAGCAACAATTAAAAGATGCGATCAAGTCATTTCAGCAATCGAATCGAATACCAGTGACGGGTGTCATTGATGATAACTCATGCAAATTGTTAAATCGACCGCAATGTGGTGGCATGATTTTGCCAAATGCATTAAGCGATTACAAACACCGAAGTCGACGATTTGCATCTTTTGAATTAAAGTGGCCCCGAACAAATCTCACATGGCGGTAAGATATTTTCATTCATTTTAAGTTTTCACCATAGATTTTCTACGGTATTTTTTCTTTCAGATTAATCAATGAAAATATGACAAACTTGGATGAAAATTGGGCGAGGGAAATATTGCAGCAAGCCTTAGAAGTATGGTCACATGAAACTCCGTTGAATTTTCGTGAAGTTGATGCGAAACGTGTTGATATTGAAATTGGATTTTCACGGTAAACCAAATTAATCGTTTATTTATTGAGAATTTGTTGATTGTTTGGAATTGTTTTCAGAGACCTGCAAGCCCTGTTCAATACAACGCAACGCATATTGGGATATGCCAATCCTCCAAACCCAATAAAAGTTCTTCTTAGATTTGATGCAGATCAAAATTGGGCATCATCTTCAGATGATAACGATTATTCAACAGCGGATTTAATGTATACGGCCGTACATGAAGTGAGTGCCTCAACAGAAAATTGCTTATAAACTTAATGAATGAATATGTGTTTACACATTTTCAGCTGGGGCACGCGCTGGGTCTTGATCACTCCAACGTAGAAGATGCAATAATGTACCCAGCTTACAAGATTGTGTTCAAAGGACTCCACGAAGATGATCGAAAGGGGATTCAAAATTTATACGGTCCTCGCGGCAAAGATCGGAATAAAAAAGCACGCATGCTACGCGCAATGAAAGGTGTACGAAACAATATACGATGGAAAATGTTAGCCATTTCGGAACCAATTAAAAAGTTTTTCCGCTATGTGTTTTAATCATTTTAAACAAACAATAGAGTTTTAATGGACTACGCCACATTTCCATGTAATTTCCAAAGTGACCATTTGTAATTCTTTAATTACCAGTTTTTGGTGTTTCAATAAAAAATCAATGAGAAAAATAAATAACAAATCATTAATTTAACAATAATACGAATAATTTAGTTAACCATAGTTATCCGTAACCATTGCTATGAATATCAGTACCAATTAAATGAAATTAAATGAGGAAGCTCTTTTTCAAATTATTAAAAAAAAACGTTTATACTTTCAGCTGAGCTGCAAACGAAAATTGTGCCAACCATGCTATTTGCATCATACGGACTAATGAAAATTTACGGACAGTTTCATTAGGAAGTGTCGATCCGATCTATATCTATAAATATATTTATAATTAAAAGTGAACAAGATTTTCGGTTAGTCTTATCCACTTTGTCGTTGACAGTCGAATGGTTTTATACATACTCAGTATAGACGTGGATAAAATCTTAATACCAATTTATAATAACACTATTTATATTACAGCTCAATTATCTCATAGTTATTCTGTCTGTGAAGTGAGATATATATGTACCGACACATTCACTTCTGCATTGACCTAGGGGGCAGACACGTGGAATAGGATTCGACTTTTAGTGTAAAGATTCGGGAAATTGCAATAAAATAGCAACGTCTGTGAATGGATTCGCGTGGAATAGCGAAACAGTGCATGGAATAGCATTGAAATTGTTTCACTTCAAATCCATTTGACATTTCTTTTGACGTTTATTGATGGATTAGTGGAATAGTGCGGAATAGTAGAATCAGAATTTTTGATGGAAACAGTGCATGGAATAGCAAATATAGTTTCGATTTCACATTTGTGTTTTTGGATTAGTGGAATAGCTGGATTAGTATTATTATTATTATTATTTATATAGTGAATTCGGAATTTATTCTTTGGTGTCACCCCCTAGGCATTGACACACATTTGCAATTTAAACTGTTAGAAGTCAATAAAATGTAAGTACTTGATTTTATTTTTAGCAACTCAATAGCAAAAGTTTTGGAGTATATAAATAACTGCATTAAATTCATCTGAATAGACAAGAATTTGAACATCTTAAGTGACATTTGAAAAAGTGGCCGATGAAAAAGTTTTTTGATGTATTTGCACTGCGAAATAGCAATTTGTTGTAAAATCAACAAATTTTAATTGTGACAATTATCAGCAAGTAAGTTTCAAATGCCATGTTGATATCATGTAAATTCCCATAAATATGTTTCAGAATTCGATGCGTTTATTCGAATATCCATTCATTTACTAATTTCATTAGATTTCGCAGCAAATATACAAACAACAACACTTGAAGCTATGTTGAGCGCATAATCCAACTTGAATACACATTGAACAATAATACTTAATAATGTAAAACTTGACTACAAAATCGTGTATAAATCCATATCAATATTTTGATGACAAAAGTAAATGAAACAAGCATAACACTTCTCAAAAATAACTCAACGTTTTCTTCAGAATCTTTGCGAAATTTGGTGCGGAACAATCGATCAATTAGAAAACTTTTGCCTTAATTGTACTTGAGACTTGCTTTTAGCGAATGACTCAAAACTAATGATAAATTGTAACACAATCATGTTAAAAAAGGACGTGTTGCCTTTTACTATTGTTAGACACTGAATACACTTGAAGCAATTATTTATATGTCGAAAGCCAAGTGGACCACACACCACAATTTAGACTTCATATCATTTAAAAAAAACCGTTTATGACTTTTAATCGAAAAGTGTGGCTAAATTTATATTTTACATCCCATTGTTGGGATATTATTTCACGGTCCGGGTTGTTTCCATTTTTCTTGAAATTTCTTGAAAATGATTGAAAAATGAAAAATTGATTTTGTATTAAAATAAAGTCTGTTTTTTTTACAAAATACAATATTGTAGAATTGTAATTTTTTCTCTTTGTTACCAATAATGCATTAAAATTCGTTTGATTGAAATCGTCTAGACTAATTTTCCATTTGATTGATTTCAGCGTCAAATATTGATATCGGTGTCATCTCATCCATTTCTTCAGTTACTTTTGTTTTCTTAATTAAACCACTGCCGACACTACCAAGTAGCAGTGACGAAATAAAAAAAGTTTCTTCATCCAATATCTATATCAGCTTCAGCGTATCGCGACAATTATAAATTGAAAATTGAAATTAAGTCGACCAACGTGAGATAAGTTTTTGATTGGTTTTAATCCATTTTCCATTTGCCAGTCGAATTGTTCGATAAGAACTGAATGGTAACGGGAAATCTATGCAAATGCCGAGGCATTGATGCATTCAAGATTGATGTGACGACGATGAGCATAACATTAATGGAACCAACACTCGACTCAATTATCTCGTTTCAATAGGGCCCCGAGACATCATTATTCATTCACTTCACTCAGACTAAGGGTGGAATGTACAGTGACATTTTTCAATATGAATCTGCCGTCGATCTCGTTTCAACCAGAGAAAAATGCGATATAAATGCGGAAGAAGTGAATTGGATTTATGTACTTAGTCTCTTTTGCAGAAAAAAAGATAAATAACCAAAGAGAATTTAATTGAACCGTTTCCAAGTGTTGCACCTTTTTTCAGATGAACTAAAACAGAAAGTCTTGTTGTTTTGCATTTTTATCAATAGTGACATCCATCGTTCACGTAATTCACACTTTTCAAACTACAATCATCGTTGAACACGGTTTTGTTTAGTCAATGCGCATTTCCTTTTGTAATCTGAAACTTTCCATTTATTGGTTTTCATTGTGTTTCATTTGGAATAGCAAACGATTTCATAGCTAAAGCATCCAAAAGGATTTCAATCAAATTAATTTGAAATCTGATGAAAACAACTCTTTTTCTGTTTACTTCAAATGAGTTTAATTGATTCGAGCAGATAAACAACATTGAATTATGGTGAATGTAAGCTGGACGATTCAACGCATTCAATTGATTTCTGCATCATTGTTATGGGCCTTTGGTGATTTCTTTGACAACTCTCATTTTTTCTCATGAGTATACCATATAATGGACAAAACGAGGAAGCTAGGCAAATTAAATACATTGAAAAGCATTTCTTTTAAACTAATTCAACTCCTTTTCGAATTCCATTGGAAATTGATTAAATTGACATCGATTATTGCAAACCAAAGTGCATTCCATGCATAAGGGACGACAGCTTTCGACTCAATATGCATTTGAAAAAATAACAACAAACAAAGTCCATGAAATTTGAATGTATAAGCAAAAATACTACATAAAAATCTTCGAACAATACATCTTAAGTAACACTGGCACTGATTTCGATCAATTTGTTGCTATTACCTATATTGAAAATACTTCAAATCCCCTCGAATTTCATACAGACGTTTCGATAATGGTGTGATCAAGTGACTCAACAGTTCTTCCTTAAGTTCTTAAGAACTTCTTATTGTGGCAATATCAATTTATCAAAAATCACTAAATCATAATGCGAAGTCACGCCAGTGGTGAAAACCCCCTTAAAACACATCTTCGAACTTCCTCACATTTTCGAAACACAATCGGCGCATGTGCCAAACTGTACCCCTTTTTTAGTCCGCACGTTTCACGATGTGGAACGAATAAAATATTCGCATTGAACAGAGGAACTTTAGTCGCTGGTCGAAGTTGCCACAAACAACAACACGCACAACCTGTTCGTATCGCATTCGCATCAGGAATTTTACGTATTTTTTGGTCAATCGGTAGAATGAGCAAAATATTTTTCCACTCTATTTAATTTTTTTTCTCTTTTCATATCGCTCTAATCTTTCAAATACACATAAACATTCGAATATCAGTTTAAAAGACGTTTTCCACTTTGGTTCAATAAATAGAAAAAAAATAACTTTTCAAGAGTATCTACAGCATATTAATCACAGAGAAAGCACATTAGCTGTCGAATTTCTTGTCAGATTATCGGTGTTTTCAGCATTGTTGAAATACAATCCGATAAAAATCGAATATTTGTAAACTTTTTAAAATATTTCGATCTCAATGCATACAAGATTCATGGAATTGCATTTATTATGATTGACGACACTTTTTGCATGAAAAAGTAATATGAAAAATGAAATATAATATGAAACTGAAACAGCGGCTGTATAGGAGGTAGGAAGACGCACAGAAAATTGATTTTAACCAATTGCCGAAGAGAGATTGCCACGGAGACTTCCAAGACCTTTTAGTTATTGGAGCTTTTCAATCAATCATGCATATGCTACAGAGAATTTAACAAAAACTTTCGATGCCGGTCAATTAACAATAATGCCGGTCAATTATTGAGCACTGCATTTAAGAAGAAATTTGCAGCTCAAGTGCAACTATTACTATAATTTTTAACTGAAAAACATATCGTCGGAAAATGTTGCCACATCATGCCTGTTAAAATCTAGTAATCAAATCTTTATTGGCCGAGAATTGGAAACAGAGAAATTGAATGTCGACAACAAAATCGGAAATCATCAAGTTCTACACACAATGACACATTAGATACAGTGACAGAATACAGAAGCAACCACTTATTCCATAATTTATGAACTGTAAAAGTATCAAAGTTTATCAGACTTGAATAAATGTAAAGGTTCAGAATGAAGCGGCAAATCCGATGATACAGTTATATTTACAGAGCAAAATGAAAAGAAGAGATTAAGTGCAAATAGATAGAGAGAGAGAGGAAGAGCAAAAAAGATGCATCGGCAGGAATAAGTGAATTAAAAAGAGAAGAGCGGCTTCGTTCATCGAATGAACAAACGATAGAAAGAGAGAGCGAATGTTTATTCACTGGCGAAACTTTATCTCTGACTTAATCTTTCCCTCAGGCAACCATTCAAAAATACGATCCACACATAGACACCTCTCTGCCTTTCTCTTTCCCTTGTTATCAATTGCTAAATAGTGCCCGAATTTTCTAAATAATTTGTAAGAGTGAAGCCGTAAAATGCAAATTGCAAATGGTTTGCATTTTGTGTAAAGTGAATACTTGGGCCGGAAAATTGCGCCACGAAATTACATTTCAGTATTCGATTTGCTCGAATGTAGCTATCACTATATGCGGCGAATAGCCATAAAGTTACTATCGTTTGCCGCTCATTTTCTCAATCTCTTATTGCGTATTTATGGATTTTATGCACATAACATATACACAGTTCTCTCAATCGAAAGATAAGCAGATTTTTGCATGTCAGTGTCTGAATTTTTCTGTCTTTCTCACTGAAAAATAAATGATTATTGTTTGCATTTCACATTAAATAACTGCTTGTTTTGCGTTTTTGCAGTCGGATTGCTGAAGTTCAAGTACAGCAACCAACTCGATTCGACTACTCTGTCATTGAGAGAGAGAGAGAGAGAGAGAGAGAGAGAGAGAGAGAGAGAGTAGTTCCATTTTCACTCACACTGAATTCGCTCATACAGTATGCGCCGCTGTGCTGTTGAAAGACTGCTTGTGCAATGTGCATAACCATACGTTTTCCGTTATGTGTACAGTGTATACATATAACGAAACATGAAATTCATCCAGCATATTGTGCAAACAAACTTATAAATTTAATAATTTCATTAAATAACGAATTCACACACACACGCACACACAACCACTGTTACCACTCTTTTTGTCTACCATTGGGCTATAATATACGAGCTACCAGAGCTTAACTGGTGGCATATTAAACCGATGTACGTTCGGTTTCATACATAATTGCTATCGCTTCAGTTCGTTCGTTCGTCCATTGCGATTGTGAATGTATGTGCTTGTATCAATGGAGCATTGCCCGTCGTGTGTGCGCCTATTTCAATTTTATCAATTTCAATTTCCTGCAACCATAAACATGCACATGAGATTTTATCTGCTGTTTTATACTCTTTTTTTCACTCTCATATGCACTCTCTCTAACACTCATCTCCTCTCTCTGCCATTTCGCACTCTCCCGTGCTTTGAATGTTGCATTATTGTTGTTGTTGTTGTTACCGGTGTTTTTCACTTGTTCACTTTTTATTGTTTTCATTCGCCGTGTTCATCGTACCAATTTGTTTTTACCCGCTCCACATGAACAATGAACATTTATTTGATTTTCATGAGATGAAATGAGCATACAACATGCTACATAAGCCATGAGTACTCACAGCCCCCATTCAGCAGTTCGGGTGTAAAACGTCATCCACTTGGCGTGTATGTGTGGGTGCGTAATGCAATTTTCCCTTTTTTCCTGGTGAAACGCGCGCTCGACTTTTTCAAATGTGCACATGGATTTTTTCATTAAAAATGTATTAATTTTGAATAGAGGTTTCTGTTGTTATGTTCAGATGCTGTTGTGTATTGTGCCAATGCATTTGCATTTAATAGCAGATCTTTTTTTACCCATTTAGTAATTTTGAATTTTTTTTTTTGTCTTTCCGCGATTTTTCCACAGAAAAAAACTGATAATGTTATAAAATATGCAAATGCCATCGCTTTGGTTGTTTGAATTTCCGATATGAAATGTTCCATCGATTTAACTAACCGCTGACCTTGAAATCAGCGGTGAGCATCAGTTTCATACAATTTATTTTTATAATCGAATCGGACGCTGTTTTTTAAGGTGTTTTCGTTAAGCAAAAACTTAGACATGAAAAATAGCAACATCGTAATCCGTATTGATGAAGATGGATTTGAAATATACATTTTAGTTGAAAGATTCAACAAACAACGATGAAAAAAAGAAATCAAAATGTCGCATCAATTAAAATTTTAATCAATTTACTAATAAAAACCAACATTATGCAATCACACAATGTGGTAAATTGAAGTGAAAACGGACACATATTATACTTGTCACATTAAAAAAACGCATATGTCGAATTTATTTATCGAATTCGTCACATATGCAAACGCACGTCTGTCTGCTATGGATATTTCGATCGTCTCGTTATCCAACCTTTTTTGCACCGCTGTTATTTAGAATAAACGTTAATTTAAATGGCAAACCGCATCATTGTATCATATTAATCTATGGGCTGATGACCGAGTGAGAGAGAGAGGGGGAGAGAGGAAGCAGCAACATAAATCTAAAAAGTGGGTGCGCGCATAAATTGAAGATATATGTCATATGCTATTAAAATGAATGGTGTTACGTTTTTAATAATAATAATATAAATGTCTGTCTATCCGTCAATAAGTGTAGTACGTGATATGGCGATGGCTCTCGACACGAATGTACATTCATCATTTTAATAGCCGTTTATATCGCATGGATTTGGCATTAGTTCACGCAAATAGATTGTTTTTATTGTTTTTAGTCTAACGAGGAATTGTTTTATTTCACATTTTTCTATTCAATCCCAACACATTTGGGCTGTGAAGTGCTTGGAGGTAACATATATTTATGACCATAATTTTGATGCAAATTTCATTTAAACCGGGATATTAGATGGTTTATTAGACAGTTTTATTTTGATATGAAGGAAAATTCCTTGGTACTATCATCGTCATATATTTATGCAAAATTTGAGTCGGCCCGATCAACTAGTATGTTTGTGACAACCATTTATGTCCGCGATCTCAGGTGTCTACAGAAATGCGGTTCTGTCAATCAAATCAGTTAATTTAGTGCACATACTTTGAAATTAAGATTATATGCTGAGTATTTCAAATTGAATGTTGTACTGAATCGAATATTTTTTTCGATGGAAGCACATCAAAAATTGATTGCATTGCAATTCTTGCAATATCTTCACTTGTTCACAGAATATGGAAAATAAAGCAAAATAAAGATTTATTTTATTTATATAAAATTCATTAACAAAAAAAGATGAACAAGTTCGGCATGTTCAATATGATCATGTTCAATTTATTTAAAGCCTGGGGGAGACACGAGCTCAAATCTAGGGGGTAGACATGATTCATTTGATTCACTGTGATTCAAAAGATTCACATTGTTTAGATGACATTTGAAATGTCATTTATGTGTCATACAAGAAATATTTATTGAACAATTAAAAAAATTTGTCTTCGAAAAAATGATTTCTTGACGTTTTTTTTTTAAATGTATTAACTCATTATTTTTTTATCTATTTCGTGTTTTTCTAGTAAATTCCAAATAAAATCAACGATAATATTTACAATTTGTTGAACGATCATGTTAGTAAAACCAAAAGTGATGCTTATTTGACATTTGAATGATTCATTTGATTCACTGTGATTCACATGATTCAAAGTTTTATAATTCGTGTCTACCCTCTGGGCTCAAATATTGCTAGTTTTTTTTATTTTTATTTAGTAAATCGCATGCGATATGCATATAACGTGTACATTTGACCGAACCTAATAAGCCCTAATTTTTTTAAAAAAAATTAATTTTCTAGTTTGTGTCTACCCCCTAGTTTAAAGCCCAATAAAAAGTATGTTCACGATCATTGAATACCAGCTCATAGGCAGGAACGCCAAAGATTTTAAGTGGCAAAAATCCGGAGGATATTGTGGCTAAAATCGATTCTATCTAGTGTAAGCCTCTTAGGACCTATGCAGCAAATAGTTGATTTATTTTGAGCAAAATCGATCTGTTCTGATTATGCAGTACAACAAAGAGGATTTAGTTACCTGTAAGCAAACTGCAGTCAAAGTATTGTAAAAAATGTTCCAGCATATTCATTGCAATTGTCACAAAATTGACTATTGTGAAAACAACTCATGCATTCCATGGAAATAATTTGATTCTTCAATCTAATCTCTGCATAAAATGCATCCAAAACAGATAATTTGGAGAGGTTTTTATGGAATGCTTTACGCACAATAACAAACAAAATTTGGTTATACAAAATTCAAACCTTTCATTGACAAAAAAAAAATCGAGATAGAAATTTGTAATGCGAATAAGTCAACATAAAATCATACCCATCGCCTAAAAAACAAAGGCCCGTATGTTGAGCACATACATGTAAATTATGATTTCTAAAAATTTCACTCAAATTAGCTGCTGTTGTTCACAGAGTCAAACTTAAACTGGTATGATGTGTGTTTCACATTGTTTACATTCATAAGCTAAGTGATATTGTCATAAATCGGGTCTGCCTCTAATATTCTGTGTTTTGTAAGCATGTGAAGCCCGGAAATGTACATATGCATGAATATATTCGAGATGATTGATGTTGTAAGCTGTGCATATAACAGCGCGGCACATGTTAATGTAATTTGAAATTGGCAAAAAAAAACTTTTTCTCCCGGCATATTGTGTGCAATCTGTGGGGCGAAGGATGGAATGTAAAACAATGAACTGAATGATATAGAGATAGACGGCATATAGTAGATTCGAAACTACAAATTAACTGAACAGCAGCAACAACACCAGCAAAACGAGTCAATTATTCTGAAATAAAGTGGATTCATAGCAACATTAATAAATAGTTTTGCCGAAATCGCAATGTGAATCATCACATGCACACAGACATATTTTCTGTGTTAAAAACTGAAACATCCACAATGTAGTGCAAATAGATGCAGACAGTGGCCGTCGATTCGAATGCTGTGATGGGAAAAAGGTCTATACACATTGCGGCAATATGCGACGACCGCGATAATATCAGATAAATTAAGTGCATTTCATCTCTCTGCCGTATTCAGTGCGGCATCCCTGCAACCGTATTTCGCCGTTGTCAAGAGGAGTGGAACGGAATGAAAGTGTGTGTGTGTGTGTGTGTGAGGAAGAGAGAGACAGAGACCACACATCAACAATACCCATCTGAATTGAATTGTTGTTTTATTAAGTTTGTTTACATTTAATTTTCAATTAAAATTTTCAACAGGCGAATTGGCACAACCTGATCGAAAATGGAAACGGTAAAGTGGATTTATGCACGA
The DNA here is from genome assembly GCF_009176525.2 of Contarinia nasturtii. Taxonomy (NCBI): domain Eukaryota; kingdom Metazoa; phylum Arthropoda; class Insecta; order Diptera; family Cecidomyiidae; genus Contarinia; species Contarinia nasturtii. The sequence goes on along the minus strand of NW_022198157.1, from coordinate 1,028,644 downwards.
AATAAACGAATTCAAAACAAAACGTTTGGTTTTTTTTGTTTGTTGCATTTTCTGCCGGAAATCAAACTTTGATGAAAGTGAGCCATTCATACAGCCAGAATCGATTTATCGAAGTCATTTTTGCTTTTAAAATTAAAAGACAATGTAATGATGTTGTTGACAAGCCTTTAGCCGCAATTGCTGAACGATTTATTCAACACAATTTATTTCACCGTTGGCAAACATCAATTTGAAATCCGAAGGGCCAACGCACGCGATCCAAAATGAAATTCTAACTTGCCACAGACAAATTGCATGCATTCGAATTACAATTGTTCATGTTTTGAAGTGTAGACGCGTGCAAAAAAAAAATCACTTCACATGTTTCAGCCAAAGTGGAAAATATCGATAAATTTGCTTTGCACTTCAGAATACAAATGTTCCGCAGAAAATCGCGTCTTGTTTGACTATATTTATGGCTGATGATATGATTATCGTTGACCACACCATGCAAGCATGTGTGTGTGTACACGGAACAAAGCTTTTTAAAAAATCCATTCGCTTTATATACCTACCTATTCATTTACATTTAAATAGAATGCATTACGTGCATGCTAAATGCTAAACGATGTGCTGATAACGATTGAAGTATGATTGCGCGTGTAGCTCTTTCAACTTTGAATGTAGTTTCATTTTCTGTCAATCGGCGACCAAGAACATTTAGCAGTAATAAACACATTTTTATCGAAGCTCTCTAGATAGACTTGAAAATGTGAAAATTTACTGAAATGAAAATATCTCGATTGAAAAATACCAAAAAAATAGTCATTGCCCGCGGTAGCAAATCCATAAACGGGCATAAACGAATGGATCAAAAGTGCCAACAATAGTGGTGCCTAGTGCATACGGTGGTAATGTTGGTGATGGTGGTCACACGATAAGTTGGCTAAAACAATGCTGAGACATTGACGGCGCAGAAAACTGAAAACTAACAAGAACCGCAACCAAATAGAACAACACCACACAAACCAAAAACTACCACTGCTGAGAGCGACGGACGTCAACGGAGAACGGGGAGCATTTGGAAAAACAAAACCCGTTGACTTTTTCACTTTTGCTCTCTTCATGTTGTTGCATTTTTACTGCCACTATTTTCAAGTTGTGTTCGTCTGCGGTGGAGCATTTAACAAATATAAACAGTCAAGCCATCGTATACCGGCATTTTACAAAATAATAATGGCAAAACGTTGTAGCATGCTCCGTTCCGTACTTATTTTCCACGAAAACTAAATTTAAACAATAATGAAATAGGAAGACGAATGAACTTGTTTACATGCGAACTGAAACGAACATTGAAGCATTGAACGAGGGGGAGGGGAAACAGTCCAAAGAAACGAACAAATGTACAATATTCAAAAGACAATGAAGATAGATTGATTTTTGTGAGAACGAAACACGTGGAAAAGGAAGAAATAGAAATGAATGGAGAAAGAGGAACAACAAAAAAAATGAACGAAACCAACGGCGTGCGCAAAAACGAGTCGGCTTCAAAAAATCGTTTTGCTACCAACGTTTGATGAATGGAAAATAAAGTGGTTGCAAATGTGCGGTTTTACATTTACCGTATTTATATTTATGTTATGTGATGATGTGGAAACAGTCTTTAAATATTCCAATAGAGACAAAACTAACTGAACTGAAGGGCTTCTAATACATATTCATTTGGTAAAGAAAGTGAGTGGAGAAAAAAAACGAGTTATTTACTCTTACGCTCAGTTCTTGTGCAGACTTTTTTTGCATTGGTTGTGGTTGTGTAAACAGCACAGCCAGAGAGATATAGAGCGAGAAAAACACACACAAAAGACTTTGTTCGGTGTGCTTCGATGTACTTCAAAAAGTTGAAGAGATGCAAAACATATTACACAATATATTGTTGTTTTTCTGTGTGTCTTCACATTGTTCGCTACTGACGTGGAACAGCATTTTGAATTTAATACTCATTTGTGTCAACAAATCACTTTACCTGAAGTACCCATTTGTTTTGTGGATTTTTCCAATGTTTTTTTCCGAAATTTCATGCCATTTTTTGTTTGGTTCAGATAAAAAAAAAAACATTACCCTAAATAGTGTGGTTTAGCACATCGTTGTTTGTCAAGAGCTTTTCTTTCACTTAACCCTCATTATCACAAAATGAATTCATACACGAGCGATGTGTGTATTTAATGAAAATTGTTTTGTCACCAAACATTCTTAACACACAAGAGTACACTCTTTCGCTTGTTCATATGTCAAATCATCAAACTTAATGTCACACACTTTCCATAGTTTTCGAAAATTTCAAACCGAAAAATGCCGTAAAATTCAGTTGACAGGTTGTGTTGTTGGTATTGTTGTAAATGACATACACATGTATATACGGTAAATGAACAATTTCTAAACACTTTATACACACCAAGAGTGGTTGCCATACATGAACACTTGAGCGTTCGTAAAACGCACGTTCCCACTTCGAAACCTAACTCTATTATTATTTTCGATTTCAAGTATTTATGTGTTTTTTGTGTCCAGTTTTTGATATGCAATTCATTCTATTGACTTGTCAACAGCTTTGTTTTTCGATCAATTGAAGATTCTAGTGTTGAAGCTACCACATTTGAACTGGTGCCAAACCACGGCAAAACGATGAATATTACATACCGCGTGAAAAAAAAAGTGATTGAGAGAAAATAAAACACGGCGCCAGCAAATTGACAAAACACCATCGTTGAATAAGCTATACTCTAGCCGCAAATTGCCCGCAATATTCATTTCGCAATTAAAATCACGATATCTAAGTTTTAATTAAAAATTGAAATTAAATTTTGATTTCTTATGTGCGCAATATTTTTCCATCTGGAATATTAATTCGATTTACTCATTTAAATCAACTTTGATATGATGGAACAGTGTCACTGGTGTCCATGCCGTGAAAAAAAAAAGAAACACACTTTTGTCAAAGTTTAATTAATGAACTTTTTGCTATTTGTAACCTTGAGTTCAATGTCGATGGCTACCACGGTGAATTTTTCTCCGGAACTTTTTTTATGGCTTAGTTTACGTGAATTTCAGTTGAACGTCTTTCGTTCAGACTTTGCACATTCGATTTGAAGAGTTGAAACCAAAGTAATTGATAGATCTATTTGAATCAAAGGGTCAGACTGCACGACAAAGTCACAGACGCCACTTGATATGGAATCTAGTATGGAATGAAACTGATTGAAATGACTTGACTCGATTTAAATTTCATAGAGAATTTCATTTCATAGACGATTTTAGAATTGAAATGAATATCTGGTCTCTGGTGAAATAAATTTTTTTCACTTCATTCGGTGTAAGAAAAAAATGCGAACAATTTCTTTTGAAACTTGCATAAAATGGATCATCCGAACAAAGCATTCTTTTGCTCTTTGCATTTTACAACTATTTGCATAGTTTATTAGATGGGAAGCTGGTTGTGCCCGATTGTGATGTGTAATGTGAGTAATTTTTACACAAGACTTTCTTCAAGTGGTATTGTGTGCGATGCATGTGAAAATTAAGCATGTGCAGCCGAACACAATGTAATCCATTTTGCATGAATAATATAGTGAATCAAAAATCGTAAATATGAAACGTCTCAAAAGTGCTGAGAATGAGCAGTTTTCTATAAATTTCTTTCGCTTCCTCTTCATGATTGTACCGATTAGAATTGTAAGAAAAGAATGTCTATTGTTAAGCGAAGAATAAAACGGTTTGGACGAACGTTGATGTGAAAAAGTGCAGCTATTTTCATTGATAATAGCATTTTCACATATTCGGCATGCATGGAAGCCCATTTTCTTCTCTCAATTCCTCCTGTTCTCGCCTCAAACGTGGCTTGATTTAACCTGTCAATTTCGTCTTGGTTTTCGCATATATTTTGCATTGGACATGTCTCGAATCGATAAGTGTGTGGCATATAGGCAAAATGTGGTGGAAAATTCGTTCATGAATAATTCTAAAATGAATAGGAATAATTTGTTTGATCACCGCAAAACATTCGGCCATCTGTAAAATAGAGTCATTTTGCTCCATTTTAATGAATTGATTTGAATTTGGAATTGCAGTGTATGAAATGATGAGTGAACGAAAGCATTCGTTCTGTCTATTCCTCTACAGCAATCATACAATTTTCATTATTCATTAGCTCATTTGTGTCACAGCATGATTTCCATTCAGTTGTCATGGTCCCATCCCTTACATCACCGTACGACATTTTCTTTTACGATGACCATGTCATCTAAAACATATCCAGTCATACAACGCATTTTCCACATATTTCGCATTGTTATTGTGGATATAGAATGCCTTCGAATATTATCTTCATTTGTTCGTTTTGTGCCATCTTTCATTGCATGGTGCGTGCATAACAATAGATAGACAACATATTTATCCAATTTTAGCATCTATTGTGTACGATATTGTGTACCACTGTGTGTAGTGCATGTGCAAACAGTTCCTTTATTAACTATAACACAAACTAAAATGAACACGACGTGGACAAACTCTCTCGGATTTTGAACAGATGTGAAACTTTTGACACGAACTTTCTTTTTAGTTCCAATCTCGGTTACATATTTATCTACAACATAATTCTATTCGTGAATATTCTCCTATTTTTAGATACGTAATAATCGTGTCTCGCACAAAAACCGATGCTAAAGAAATGAATGTCACCCCTACAACTTCTGCGAATCATTAATATTATGCTAATTTTTTGTGATTCATGTAGATGCCAACACGCGCAATTCACATGCCGTGCCGTAGCGCAAAAATCTTCAATAATAAATTGTTTGATGAAGCGATGCCAATTGAGATAAAATCACGTATGAATTTGTACATTTTTTCACGTAATTGTTGTGAACTGGCGGGAGAGATATCCGGCTGTTGCATTCAAAATTGGCCCAATGATTATTATGATGATGTTGAACGATGAAATGTCGAATGATTCATTTCGAGTGTATCATGAAAAATGAACGAGAGAAATGAATACACCCGAGTGAATATTTTGGTGTCGACTTTTAAAAGCAGACAACTTTATGAATGTGATTTTATATCCCTGTGCGCGAAACGACAAATTACTATATCTGTCTCATACGTAGGTTGCTCCATAATTTTTTTAAAAATGGTACTTATAGTGTTGCCCGATGTAAACCATTGTCATATTCGTAAAGTTTGATGTTTTGGTATGTATTCGTGCCCTGAACCTTTTGTCGTACGAACGCTATTTGTATTGTTTACAGTGACTGGTAAACTGCGACTCAACAAAAAAATGAATTTTACACGTGAAGATTTTCGTAAAATGATTTACTACGATTTTCGAAGTAAATTATCTCAACAACAGTGTTTCGATCGACTTCATTTGGCCTTTGGCAATGAAGCACCAACCCTTCAGACAATTTATAACTGGTACCGAGAATTCCGTTGCGGTCGTAGTTCGCTCAAAGACGAGTTTCATACAGGTCGTCCAAAATCGGCTGTTGTGCCACAAAACATCGATGCTGTCAGAAAACTGATTATGGAAGATCGTCATGTGACCTACCGTGAGATTGAGGCATCTTTGGGCATTTCATCCCACAGCATACATACAATTTTGCATGAACATTTAGCCGTAAAAAAGATTTGCTCTCGTTGGATCCCACATAAATTGACCGATGAACAAAAAATGGCTCGTGTGAGTTGGTGTAAAGAAATGCTCAAGAAATTCAATCGTGGTGCTTCAAAAGACGTTAATAAAATCGTCACTGGTGACGAATCGTGGATATATGCCTATGAGCCCGAAACGAAACAGCAGTCTGACTGTATGGGTCTTCCAAAATGAAGATAACCCAACGAAAGTTGTTCGAGCAAGAAGCACTTCGAAGCGAATGGTCGCCTGTTTTTTCGGGAGAAGTGGTCATGTGGCAACCGTTCCACTAGAGGATCGTAAGACCGTCAATTCTGATTGGTATACCACCATTTGTTTGCCCGAAGTGTTTGGTGAAATAAGAAAAAACAACCACCGTCGCAAAATAATTCTTCATCACGATAATGCGAGCTCTCACACATCTTTTCAAACTACTCGATTTTTGACCGGTCAAAACATCGAACTGATGGGTCATCCACCGTACAGTCCTGACCTGGCACCCAATGACTTTTTTTTGTTCCCAAGCGTGAAGAAAAAACTACGTGGTCAACGATTTTCGACACCAGAAGAAGCAGTTGAAGCGTTCAAAACACACGTTTTGGAGATATCAGTTTCGGAGTGGCACGAATGCTATGACAAATGGTTTCATCGAATGCAAAAGTGTATCGATCATCTCGGGGAATATTTTGAAAAACAATAAAACCATTTTCGACAAAAAACAACTGTGTTATATATGTTTTTAAAAAAAATTATGGAGCAACCCTCGTATAACACAACCAATAAATAACTTTCAGCACTTGTTCATTGCATTATACCATGATTTTCGTGATAATTTATTCAAATTCAGTTTCACTCATTTGAAATTTAATGCTTTCTAAATGGATACGACGAAGATGACAAAAGCTATACCGATTTCTAACCAAGACTGATTTCCAATTGATATACATATTTAACGGTTAATTGATAAGAGAATTGATTCGCAGTTTTGAATACTAATGAAATTCAAGGTATATGTCGCACATTTGGATCATATTTAATTTCAAAATCTATTTGAACTTGATTCCTTGCAAGTTACAATTCATCTAATTAGATATTAAGTGTTCATCAAATGTCAATTCGAATTTTCAACCAGATTTCAACTAATGAAATTTCATTCCCATGCTGAATTTTACCATCAACAATTATAAAATGATTTAAAAAAAAGATGTTGAAGTGATGACACAAATATTCAATTTGGGAATTTACTCTGAAATTTACAAAGAAATTTTACCAATTTTTCTCGCTTTTCCGAACTAAACTTCCAGAACACTTTGGACCTGGTCGGATCCACCTGCTCCACAAGATTGATTTCCAGCTCACGATCACTTATAAATGCAGTTTACTTTATAACATCATGTGAGATGAAGTCATTTACTTACATTACATCAAAGCCAAAATATCTAACAACATCTACGGAATCAAAGCAGTTAATGTTTTGTTATGATTTTTCTTTCGATTTTTATTTGTATAATTATTAGATCGGGATAATCAAGATCAAAATTATCTATTTCATTGTTTTCATTCGGTTTAATTTACTATCGATTTTTACTCGAATACTTATGAGTCATATAAATGCTTAATAGATTCAAATATTGTAAAAGTCCAGTTTCCAAATCAAACCTCTTGGAAATTTGACGATCTTAACTCATTAGTTTATGCATAGCGTCAATTCATATCATTTGCCCTCGTTTCAAATCACGCAATTTATTTTGCTTGTGACTGTAGTTAAAATGGTGATTGGTATTCCATTTTTATGTTTAGCGGAGAAATTTCAGGTCTACCGCAATCGAATTATATTGAAAGTTTTATTATTACGTTTTTAGACATCGATGAAAGATACGATAATTTATAAATGATTGAAAACTATTGAAGCTTATTCAAAACTTTGTCGTCTACTACAGTTCATTGCTTTCCCAAAAAAAAATAAAAGAAAATAATGAAGAATTTCGCTTGTGATGTATCACAATCCGAACTTGGTAAAAAGTAGTGATGTTGCATGATAATCATGATAAAAACGTTCGAAAAGTCGGAAAGCAAGTCCCGGCGCTTGCTTTGCTTTTTATATATCGTCGCCGGGTAAATGCACATCTATTTGCAAAATAACGCGATAATAATAGATAAATCATGATTTATCTGTAGTGTTACACGACTAACTAACGATGTACATTCATGTCTTGTTGTTTTAATAAAATTTCATAAAATCGCGTTGACAAGAAGAATTATCTTCGGATGCAGTTTCTCACTGCACACACTTGCTCGCTCTCACCACTTTACGAAATTAATTTTAAAATTAAGTTTCTCATTTGTGTATACACTGTATGTGTGGTGATGATTAATCACACCGTTTTGTTTTAAACTTTTTTTCAGTTGGCTATTTCAACAAGTCACAGATATTCGCTTTTCTTTATGAATCATAATAATTTATGCGACGAAAAAGATAAACCGTATTTCAGATGAATCTGGTGGTTTCGCTTAAAGCCCCAGGAAAATAATAAAAAAAGCACATGTTGAAAAATGGCATCGTTGCTGGTTTAGTGCTGCGATGAAACTTTGATGTTAAATGCAACGATGGTGGCATTAACCGTTCTCTAATCGATTTCCATTTGAACATTTAAAATCATAACGTAAATTTTACAATGCAAAAATGAAAACGTTTGCTGATTTTGCGATTGACTTCTTCACAATCACAATATATGTGGTTGAAAATATATATTGCATGCACTCAAGTTTGTATCGTTTATTTTTTTTTTATTTCGGTTTGAGGCGCGACCATAATTTTCAACAACCACAGCATAAGATAACATTCAGCAGTCCCAACGGACTCATTCGCTCGCACTCACTCTCAGTATATCTTTGTCAAACCCTTTAATAGCTTTGTGTGTCATACGTTTTGACAGTGATATTCAAAGCGGTCGAATGTGTTTGTGTGGTGTTTTTTCTCATGTAGTTTGTTTCAATTTTTCATCGGTCACTCATTCCAATTAGATTCGGTCAGGTCATTTCCCATCATTGTTCTTCATGTTGTTCTTTTTATATTGGTTACCATTTTTCGGCTAAATCTTTATCCATTTGTTGAGCAAATTTGTTTGAATAGAATCCGTATGGTCACAGAGTAGATCAGTTAAAAATCGAATGAAAAAAAAAAAACAATCGGAGCCAAACCAAGGGAGAATGAGACATGTCGAAGCATGAGAAATAAAATCCCGTTGTACAACTTTGCTTTCCTTCCGCATGTCATCAATTTTGCGACAGTGTATTCGGTATGTGCGGTGGCTATCTTTCTCTTTTCCACATACAATCGACATTAAATACGAAATACTAAGTTCGAAAAGTGGCGAGAACGTTTTGACTTCAATATGTTGATTATTATTATGATTTGCTAAGGATATTTGCAAGCTTACATGTGAACGAAAGCCCTCACTGGCATATACTTACTTTGCCAAGCAAGTATTGACTAAGTCCCTCTTCCTACCCCCATCTCTCTCTACACCTCCCTCACTCTCACTCTATCTCTTTCCCATACAAAACCGAATCAAATGAGAAAATTTATTATTTTGAAATAGAGATGAAAAAGGGTTGGCAAACTCGCATTTACTTCCAGTTAACACTGGGCAAGAGTGAGCGAGAGACGGCGACGACATATAGACGACAACAACAACAACGACGATGATGTTTGCCACTGCAATCCGATACATTTTCATCTAATGGTAAATGGTTGCACATAAATTTTCCTCGTTATGGTTTTCTTTTTTCGATATTTCAACAAATCGTACCGCAAGAAGTGAGTAAAAAACCAAATACACATCAACATTGGAAGAAGTGTAGAAAGAGGATCGAAGGAGAAAAAAAGCAACACTCCGACGAACAAGCTCTGAAGCGAGCGAAAGCCATTCACAGAAATAATCGCTTTTACCCTCAATGTTTGTACGAGTGTTTTTTTTTTCTCTCGTTTTCTTCACTGCACAGCAGTAGATTTTTTTGGTTGATGTTTTAGTGACCGTTGGCGGTTGAACTACGCTCAGATAAAATGTTTTCTCATAAATTTTCCGCCCGTTGTTGTTAGTGTACGAGTATGAATTGTGTTTTTTCGCACTTCTTTTGCCTTATTCAGGTTTTTTTTTTCCTTTGGCCACTCGCATTGGATGAACAAAAAAAAGTCTTACTCACATTTCATATAGAGTTGACCAATACTTTATGATGCCCAACAGCCAGTGATACGCGAAACATTTGCAAATTCAGCAGCTATACAGTATACACTCCTAGAGAGATAAGGGGACCAAAAAAAAGACTCGGACTCGGAGTTTGCTTACACCAAGGGATTGGGGTGGACGAGTTTAGCTAAAGAAATGTGTTCAACAAAATTTTGCGTTGATGTTCCAGAAAATCCATAAAATACTACACAGAACCACTTGTTCGATATTTTTTTTAGTTGGTTTATTGATCGACTGTTATAAATATTTAATTAATCCTCATCTTATAAAAACATATCCACAGAACCAAAACAAAGAAAATATTGTTTTCTTTGATTGAAAAAATTGAGCGTTTCTTTTTCTTCTCTTTCATTCTCTATTCACACTTTTACCAAACGCTGCATTTTTTCGGCGGATTCATTGCAGACGCTGTACTACATCCGAATGCATCGGAAAACTCCTTTGAATTTGATAATGTGCCTGGGAGAGAAATAGATGGAGATGGTAAAATGCACTTTGGTTAGATTCCATGGGAATTGAAGAGAATTGCACCGAAAGCAATATCGAAGAGTTATTGTTACCTATTACTCGATACCGTGCTGGGCTGTGAACGGCCGTCTTCATTTTATTCTTCGTTGCCTCTGGTCGCATCGCGCCTGAAAAACTCATATGATTAATTATAGTTCAATTGTATTTAAAATGCAGAACTATTTACCACACCAAACTTGAGCGAAATTAAGGAAAAACAACTGTTTATGGGTGACATTTAATCCCTCCAGATGCTCTTGATTGATGCATTCAGTCGTTTGGCAATGATTTTTCAGCCATTTTTCGTATGCACGATATGCTTGTTTGATGCCACCATTATCAGCTATATTTTCACCTTGCGTTATGATTCCGTCCACAGCCACACCACCGATATCGTTCATTTTATAATTACCATACTGTGATATCAAACAACTCGCACGCTGATGGAAAACTTCAATCGCTGGTTCGCTCCACCATCGATTCAAATTACCATATTGGTCAAAAAGACGCCCTTTATCATCAAATCCATGAGTGAGTTCGTGACCGATTACAACACCTACAAACAAAAAATGGAAAAATTCTAATTAAAATGTAATTGAAGATGAAAGTCAAGCCAGGAACAATGAAAATGTGAAAATAACCGATTCCCCCGAAGTTGAAGCTGCGTGGAAGAAAACGATGATAAAATGGGGGTTGTAGCATGGCTGCCGGAAAAATTATTTGGTTCTTATTGCGACTATAATATGCATTCACAACAGCCGGATTTGTATTCCATGTGGTTCGATTGACTGCCTCCCGTAATTTGGTTTGTTCCGACCGTGTCAAATGGCGCAGAACATTTAAAATATTTTCAAAATATCGTTCCGGATGAATATCCAAGTCAGCGTATTTTTCATTAAGTTGCTCTTCATTTAAAATATAGTCGGGATACCCGATTTTCAGTGACATTTTATCAACTTTCGATTCGGCCAATGCTTTTGTTTCGTCATCCAACCAATACGTTTCGTTGATTATTTCCCGAAAAGTGTCTTGCAATTCGTGTGTCATGGCAAGCGTGTCTTGTTTGCTGTTATCATCGAAATATTCGCGTACAAACATTGCCCCTGAAAAATTCAAATGAATTAATTATAAACGTTTAAAGTTTAAGTTGCAGACACATTTACCAACGGCCATGCCCATATTCGAGTTCACTTGATTGACGCAAATTTTCCATCGTGGCGGTGATTGTTTTCGTCCAATTAAAACATTATAAAATTGTTGTTTTGCTTCTTGAAATCGATCGTCTAAGCTATTTATGCGATGTCGTACAAATTTCCACAGCATATAATTGGCCACTATTCGGGCGTCCACATTGTTTATCAAATGAACAACGTCTTGCATGAAATTGAGCGCAAACATAACAATCACTTCGTTTCGATCAATTTTTTGCTCTAAAACAATTTGCAAATAGTTTTGCCAATCGATTTCGGGCACATAATCGTAGAGCATGGCAACGGTCATGCGTCGATACAATTGAGTTACATTTATTCGTTCTTGAGGAGATGCCATTATTGATGCCAATTCAATTTCAAACTTGACAATTTCTTCAGCCGCTTTGATGCTATCGTTCACATTTGCGCCACACAATTGAATCACTTGCTGTGCAAATGCTTGATACGCTTCGAGGTAAACATGGTTCGATGATTTGATAAAATAATCTCTAGTCGGCAGGCCAAGTGAATTTTGATCAAATTGAATGACGTTTTCGTTTGAGTTTTTTATATCCGGTCCGACCCACTGCATGATGAACACATCATTATTATAAAGACGCAATTTCGCCGCCAATTCCAACCAATTGAATTTTGATGCATCCCATTTATCGCCATCAAGTACGGGCCAACCTCCCAATGTTTCAAGCAATGCATACAATGGAGTCAATTGCCGTTGTTCCAATATCTCTGAATTCATGCATGATTTGTACAGATTTTTTGCTTTTTTCTCCGCACTTACGATTGATTTTTCGGCATTTTTACTTCCTTTGATGATATTGATTTCAATCGAATCTGCACTTTCAGTTAATGGCATTTCACTTGTACTTACATCATCATCGATTCTACTGTTGCTTGTGGTGCTGATGCTATCAGTATCCAATGTCTTTATTTCACTCTCTGCCAACAAACCATTTAATTCAATATCCAAAATTTCACGTAACATTTCAAAAGTGTCATACGCAGCTTTGTCTTTTGGTATTGGATTTAATTTATCCCAATTGCCTGAAAAACTCATATGATTTATATTATTGAAATTCAATTATATTTTAAATGATGCAGAACTATTTACCACACGCATACTGATAAAAATCTGAGCAAGGCGGCACCGTCGAATCCATATACTGTTTTATAATTTCCACTTGACTATTTCGTATTTGATCGTATGTCTTGCCACCTTTCCAAAATGTTCGTAAAAATGCCGGTATTTCCAATGGTTTATCACCGACCGTCTCTTTGTTGTAATCGTCGTTTGCATGCGTGCTATGTGCATCGCTGTCATTATTTCGTTTGCTTTGATTTGCGATAATGTCGTCAATTTGTCGACGTCGTCGTCGATGCTGAAAATCTCCCGGCCCATGTTCATAGCTCAATCGATTAAAATCAATCGAATCATCATATTTATTGATCCATCGTCTTAATTGATCAACACCATTTGATTGATTCATGTGATGCGTTTTAGATAGATTACCGCCACTACCGTCGTCATTGATAACACTATTTATGCGTTCTATTTCATCGTCCGACATTTCGCGATATCGACGCAAACACATTTCCGATGGTATAAATGAAGTGCGAATATCACGAAACAAATCTTTGTCATACATATCAATCGATTTTTCAACGCCATTGGCATCACGAAATATTTCACAATTATGATTGATGATTGCCTGCAATTGATTCACATCCCGTGTTTGTAAACGATGATACGCCTCCAAATCGGTGGACATTTTTACCCGTTCGGTGGTTGGTAATACTTCGATGCGACCAGTGAATGTGCTCGATATACGCATCATCAGTACAAATACAACAATAATCGGCAGTAGAATGATAGGTAAGACTAGTAAAAATTTTATAAACTGACAGTCTGGACACCATTTTACTCGTCCACTTTTTTTATCCACACCGATGCGACAATTTATTGAATTTGTTACTGATGTTTGCGACTTCAGCGGCGGTAAGTCATTTGGCGTCACTGCCTCAACATCAATGCCGCACATTTCATTTTCACCCTTTCCACTCATTTAAATGCACCTTCGTTTGTTATCAACCAAACACACGAATGTACACATAGAATGTTTTCAGATCACACAAAATAAGATACACGTCAAACCGTTCGAGCACTCATCGATCCATTGCTGTTTTAGAATGGCTATACAGTCAAAGTGCTCACATCTTTTTATGCACAATCTTAAATATAATAATTATCTCTTTTTTTTGCTTATTTAATTTTTTGTTTCTAGCACTTGTGACACTTTTTCGTTCTCTATGAGGAAGAAATATTGTATACGGTTTTCGAATAAAATTCGCATACGTCTTGTGATCGATGAACTAGTTTTGAGGCATCACGCGGGTAAAACTTGTTTCTTTGCAATTCAATTCGTTGCGAGTAAATTACTGCAATCGTTTTCGTTCTGCTTTTGCGATAAGATCTTGCTGTGAGTGAGCTCTTTGTACGTCTTGATGCAATGTGCGTGTCAAGCTATTCGTTCTTTCTATCTTGTAGTGTATCACAGTGCCTTAAAGCGAATTTAAACTCGTTGAACCAATTTAAATCAATTCAAAGTAATCAAAAACATAGAATGATGTACACACACGCTCACTCACACACACACAGACACATCGACCATAAACACAATTGTCCGAAGTCAATGGACAATAACGAAGAATACAAAACAACTCACATAATGCACATACACATAACTGAAGTGAATGAGAAAAAAAAAAGAGAAAGAGATAGAGATGAGCTCAAACAGCAATTAAATAATAGAGAGCTTGAACAACAATCAAAACAACAATCACAATAAATATAATCGACACAAAACTAATAATAGCCTCGGGACTATTCTATTTCATTCGATTGATTTAGAACATTTTTGCATCGCATTTTATTCCCATCGAATTTTCAAACTGCGCCAAATAATTTATAATTTAATGAGAATATCGCTGTATGGACAATTTCACAAGTGGGACTATTTGCAATCAAATGAAACGAAATTGCTAGATTGCTTCTTCTAATGACAAAAATATTCAATAACCAAATGTTCATAAAGGAAACATAAAACGAAATTAAAAAAAAAGACTTTTTCTTTTATTGTTATCAAATTGAATCAAATGCAATTGCTTCGCATTCTCAAGTCAATTGTAAGCGAAAAAAATGCATGCGAGCGCACTCCAAAATTGTAATAATATTCTCTTTAAATTAATTGATTTATTCGAATGGCATGGCATTTATTTAGAGCAAATTGTTGTCAATACATCCAGATAAAACTCCATTGATGGCTCGCTCGCGTATACACATGCTCAACAAATTAACAATTTTTGTTGTCTTTTTTCAGTTGAAATTTCTATTCCTAAAAACAAAGATCTACAACGGAATAGAAACGTTTGAATGGCATTTTGTTTTGTTTTTTTCTTTCGTCGACAACAATTTATGTCGTTAAAACACCCACGACCTCGACCTACCTCTAATTTAATCAATTCAATTGAATAAAACGCATGTGCCAGATTCCAAACAGCGCCTGAAATTGCAAGCACCGTTTTTCAATTCGTTCCAGTCAACCTTGCACATAAACACAGTCGTGGGTGCCGTTAATAATAATAATGGCAGTAAAACATTTCATGCGACAACGGTCTTTCCGTACATCAAACGAAAGAAATTGTATCGCATTGAAACCGGGAAATCAAAGTTACCATTTAATAGCTGTAAATATACGTATTTGAAATGCACCCTTCTTTGTTTTGTGGCCATCAATTTATGTACTCTGTACGTCTCCATTGACGTCGACATACTTGTATATTTGCAAGACTCAATTCAGTAGCATTGTCTTTTCCGTGCACTTTATTTCAGCAATCATCATAATAAAAATGAAGGCAACATAAAAATCGAAACCGTACTCGCGCCATTTGAAGATATGCACGTAATATAATTCAACTGAAACGCAGATATACCACACAACTGAAATTCGTTCACAATATTAATCCAAGAGCTTCAGAGAATCGTTACGTGGCGCTAGATGTAGTGGAACGTGCGGTTGTACAAATGACGATAAAATGGTTATCAAATACACCATGCCGATTTTTATGGGTGGCGCAAGCGAAACACACAAGATACATATTCCAAACGTTTTAGCGATATAATTTGCTGATGATTACTTCTCTTTGAAACTTCTCCTTTCACTTTTTTATAGTTATCAAAAAAAAATTATGATTGTGTCAATTATTATCATTTTCCGTATTTTTTTTTTACATTTTATTCAACTTTTACGTCAATATAATCGAAAAATGTTTGGATAAATGCCCGAAATTCAATGAAACATATTTCCAGAGCTGTTATTGGTACCGGCGATTTGAGAGCACTCACTGGTGCATAGTGTCACATCTGAACACTAGAAAGAGCAGTACTTGCAAAATAAGACACTTATACGGTACCTATAACAGTTCTTTTAGTATCTTGCATCACTCGCTACCGTTTATGTTTCATTGATATTTATTCGGGTATATTGGAATCTCTATCAGCGATATCGGGTATTTGTTAAAACGGCATTCCTTGGATTTGATTTTGGTTTCTTTATCTATATGTTTTCTCTAGGTTTATGCTAGAGTGTGAGAGCGTTGGTGCGGTGTTTTTGTGTGTATTTAGTTGAGAAGAGAGGCGATTGTTTCGTGTGCTTCGGTGTTCTTTTGCGGGGGTAGTTCAAAATGAATTCATCACAAACATTCTCTATCTCTCTCTCACTCTGCCTTTCTCTTTCTTTCATTCCACCAGTACAGTGAAAATATCTTCAGTGAGACTTAAGTAAACGATTCGGAATACACATTGAGTTTGCTGAGCTTTTACTATTATTACTTTGGCTGCGAGCAATCTATATTGAAATCCTTTTCACACATACGCACCCACACATGCATGCCCATGTACAAACTTAAAAACTATCGTTTGTCGATTGTGTATTTTTGAGTATCGTACGGTGTCTTGAATTTGTTCATTCTCTTTATTATATTGCATCAGAAACTGGTTGTCTCTTTCGATTTCACTTATGAATCTCTCTAGCAATTGTCGTTGTTTTTGTTTATCTGTGTGCATTTTGGTTTGGCTTTGGTTCTTTACTCTTTCTCCCTCTCTCTCTCTCCCTTTCTCTTTTGCCGGTGTCGATGTTGTGTTTTATTTTTTCCGTTTCCCTTTCAACATTTTGTAGATAACTATGTTTATCTATTTTATTACTTTGTTGTTTTTTATGCTTCGGTCTTTTCTTGTTGTCGAAGTTTTGACTTGAGCATATACACATATCGTCACAAACATTTTGCATTGCATAAAGACGTCGAAATGTTAGTCAATATTTTGTCTGTGAAATAAACGAATACGCTATCTTTCAACCACAAAATGTTGTCTTGGAATGCATGATTTTCTCAAAAATCCGGCTTGTGCACCCTCCCGATAAAGAGCAGAGCAAAAAAAAAAGAAACATAAATCCTGATGAGCGAATCGATATGAATGGCATGATACCCGTTCGATGAAACGCACAAAACGGCGAAACTTTTACGGCTAAAAACAACAAATAAATGCTATTTCACCAAATACGAGATACGATCGATAGCAACAACAGCAGATATGCGCACCCATTGAGATATTGTCTGACTGTGTGGCGGTTTTCGCTACAATCGGTTTGCGATGCAACCAAATAAAAAAGAATTATTTATTGAAAAAGAAACACAGATCCAAAAGCCCATTAACCACACAGAAAATGCGCTCAACAACAACTATTATTTCTCTCTTCCTCACTCACCCACCAAGACCCCCAGTACGAATATTCTCTTTCTGTGTGCATGCAGAAGTTGCGCGTCAGCACAATTCTTTTACTTTTTTGATTCGTAAAATGGCATTTTTCGATTATATATTTTGTTTGGTTTGTTGCATAGAACACAGTAGCTAAAGGGCATTCTTTCAATACTCTCTTCCTCTCCCCTATCGCTGTCTTTCTTTCGTTTTCGCCATATATGAATGAGTGTTGTGTCAAACAAATAAATTTTACTCAAAATGCTACACAAAAGCAGAAAATTACTTTATCATTTCGATCGGTCTTTGTGTTTCCGAGTGTGTATGTGTGTTTGAGAGAGAAAGGAAGATTTTTTTTATTCAGACGACCAATTTGTGAATCTAAATCGAACGTTATTTCTCTTGCTCTTTGTATTTTTCATGCAGCAATTTTATCTTCTCTGGGTACGATGTTTTCTTTGTAAATTTATCATGTATTTCTCAACGAATAAAATAGCTGTAAACTTGCAAGATCTATGAATCAGATATATGTATTTTTGTTTTGGTTGTTGTAACCAAATTGGTGTAAGCATCAAAATGCATGCGATTGTTTTTATTTTCGCCAATTTTGGGAAAAATTGGTGAGAATGCAAATTACATTGGCGGGTTGTATGGTGGGTGTATGGCATACATGTTTCGATTTTTATCTATTATATGATATCGACAATGTACAATTGATAGCGGAAAAATTGCACATAGAAATAATCAGCGGAAGATTAAAATACAGTAAAAACTCACGGATCGCACACACACCATATCCATCGATTTTGATCCGAAGATTGGCAAGGAATTAAGATTAAAACAGCGTTTGTATTATGAGCACAAAAAACATCGTGTAAAAATATTATATTTAACACGGCGGCGATGTACCAGACTACCATACAAGAGAGAGAGATACATGTGCATAATGCATATTCTTCCTCTTGTTACAGCCATTCAACGCAAAATCCGATTATTGTGGTAATAAAATGATGCAAAAAGCCGGCTTTATGATATATTCAAAATGCGCTCACACTTTAGACAACCTGAAAACCACACACATAATAGACGGTTTTTTGTTAAATTTCCACATTTTAATTAAATAAAGATGTAATTTTCTGCCTGTGTGATATACATGCGGTGGATAGTGCATAGCAATGGTTTTTAGATTGTGCATTTACCTGCAATAACATACTTCAATTATGATGAATGAATTGGTTTTGTATTATATTTTTAATTCATGTGAACCTGAACGTACTAAAGTGACAATGACTACACGCATCGCATCGTTGTGTTCGTGTGGTTTGAGTGTTTTTTATTGTCTAACACCGATGGCGCTTGTTTGCTCATTTTATGTTACATTTCGTCTTCCAAGTCTCTCACTGCGAATATAATTGATGAAAACTCTTCGATTGTACTCAATTCATGTTATTTACCCAAGTACTCTCTTACTCTCTCATTCTCTCTCTCTCTCTCTCCATGTTTTCCATAGTTATTGTTCCCGTTTTGAAAGTCGGTGTGCGGCGCTAAGCTTGGGCAAAGGCGTTAAAAATACATTTCATGCACAAATGCCAAAAACATTCCCTCTCTATACTGTATACAGTAACACTTGATCCAGTCGACAGCTGCAATCGAATCAAAAGTGTGACAAGTGCAATTGTGTATGCGGCATCAAGTGCTATTGATTTTCCAAGCGAAATGCTTGATGTACATCGCATTCGAATACGTATTCGAAATGTACGAAATGAGCAAAAATAAAATTCCAAAATTGCGCACTTCAGTGTGCAGTACACTTTATCGAGTGTGCACTTCAATGTGAATTTACTTTGTTAAAGTTTTTGATACCGGAGAATTTTCTATGAATGCATACAAAATGCAACCGACAGACAGACTGAAGCGATTGTTGTGTTGATAGTGAAGTTATCTTCATTCATTAATTTAATTATATATTATGTGTGTTCAGTTCAAGCAACAAATAAACACATTAGTCTTCCTCTATATTGTCAAGTGCACATCATTTCACACTCAACTTTTCGCATAAACTGTTAATTGCATAATTCGAGATGCTCGCGCGCGCAAACAAACAATCATTTCGATTTGGTATGTCTTCCGCGTGCTTTTTTTTCTCTCTATTCTACGGCGCTTTCGCTTTCCGTTGTCCCATTTTTCATTAAATCAAAAGTATGATAATTTTACTCGAGAAAAAAAACATATGAAAATTCTGAAATAAAAACAAGACAAGAAAGTTTTGACCCTTCGCATTTCCTGGCTTCCAATTCATCGTGTCTCTAATTGTGAAGGTCATTCGGTTGAAGAAAACCATCCAAATAAAACAGAAACACTCTCATAATTTTGATGGCCGAATCTGACTTTTCATGACTTTTCATGTCATTATCATCAACATTACCATCGTCAAACATATAACGCATTTGAATAATTCTGTGCAAATTTTATTCTTTGGGGGGCCTTTGTATGAATACATTATTTTTCATGCACTTCTTTAATTATCTGTTTCTTTATTTCTTTTGCAACAAAGTTTTTCTTTCTCTCCGCCTTCACACTTATCACTCTCTCTCTCACTCTCTCACTATCTCTCTCTCTCTCTTTTTCTGTATTAATTTATTTTTCCTCTATACAGCTGCGTGAAGAAAAAAATAATTCAACGCGAAACGAGCAAATTGCTTAATTAGTTTGAGGGAGATTTACAAACACAATGTGAAAACATGAATTTGAAAAAAAAAACGAAGAAAAAAAAGTAAGGAAAAAAATAAAGCAAATGAATAAGAAACCAACAGCAGCAGAAGCGTTCAGTGAGTATGAACGCGTCAACACATACATAAATTGATGAATACGAATGAAATAATGTGTGTGCATCGCTCATTCGGCATGTGGTTTTACTTTGTACCGAAAATATTGGGGGAAAAGCAATGCCACCGTAATGGTTTCATTATAAATGAATATGAAAAAATGAAAGAAAGGAAAAGGTGAACATCTTCAACGCAATTACGTTTTGTTTATAAATACATGTTAATTTTTTGCAAAGTTTTCAGTATTTCATCATCATTCAAAGTAAATTGAGATCAAAAGTTTGTGCAAGCATTAATGCAGCGAAACAGTGATTTTTTTCTCATCAGTAAAACAACAATTTTTTGAATTTGTTAATTTTTTTTTTGTGCAAAGATAATATTTGGACTTTTTTTTAAATGCGAGAAAAAAAAGTGTGAACACAAATATGTTTACACACAATTTGACATTTTTAATCAATATTTTGTCATTGTTTGTTTCAATTTGGGATTTTAAATGTGCGCTTTCGATGCCAAAAAGGTATCGAGTGTATCGATCAAAAGGACCACCGCCAATTCCGACGATTCTCGCATTCAGCCAACCGCCCCGGTTGGGCTCGGCTCAAAATTTTCACTCAAACTACGCATCGCCACCGTTTATGATGAACAATGGAATATCCAGTTACAGTCCATCGGGACCTTATGATTCACCCAACAACAATTTGGATTATCAACCACCTGGCATGGATTATGGGCCTCCGAAAATTGGCACCGAATATGGACCTCCGAAAATTAGCACCGAATATGGACCACCGTCATCATCGAAACCAGTCATTCATAAACATGTAATGAAAATGTTGACCTTTTTAACAATCATGATTTTTTCAACAAATATTTTTGTGTTCATTTCATGCTTTTCAAGATTTACGTTCACATCCCGCCGCCTGAACCCGAAGAGCCTATTGTGAGGTATGTTCTTTTTATTGAAAATTAAAAAAAAAACAAAAGCTTAAGATGGTTTTGATTTCGTAGAACACCACTTACAACAGTCGCGCCGCAGAAACATTACCGAATCGTATTCATCAAAGCTCCCACCGAAGCACCAGCTACATATCCCACAATACCATTGCAGGTAATGTGATTTCTTTTGAATAAAGTGATGCAGAAAAATGTTACCTTTTGTATATTGTAGCCACCCGATGAAGAAAAGACTCTTGTGTATGTGCTTGTGAAGAAACCAGAACCATTGCCAGACTTGGTACTACCAAAACCTGCTACAACTGTACCAACAAAGCCTGAGGTGTATTTTATACGCTATAAAACGCAGGTATGAATTGGAAAAATTGCAAAAAATCCTTATTATAAATTCACACTTGAAAGAGAATTTATTTATTCGGATTCGGAAACGGATCCTATGAAAATGAAAAGAATTATTAAAAATACATGTTTCTTGAACAAATCAAAAGAAGTGAATGTTAACTGTTCTTGTTTCAGAAGGACGAAAATAGTGTACCTTATCCGCCAAGTGGTAGCAGTGGTAATGGAAATTCAAATCCAACGAAAAATTACCCACCAAACAATAACATACCAAATTCTTCGTACGGGCCCCCAGATACATCTTATGGCTCCCCAGAAACTTCTTATGGACCGCCTCCAAGTTCGTACTCCGGATCCGGCTCTTCTTCAACGTATCAAACGACAATTCCGACATTGGGCCCTCCATTGGCCTCATACATGATAAACAGTCGATCGTTGAAATCAAAGCGAGGAAATAATTTTTTGTAAACTCTCATTATTACAATCACGCGTTGAGGCCCGACAAAACAAATTACCAGACAAATGTGTGTTGAAATTGTCATAAGAAAGTGCTAATATTTATAAAAATTGAAGGCTTAGTTTGATTGTTAGTGACAGTTTCAATTATGCCGAGTGGATTCTTACAAAAAACCGATCGAATTGTTAATTTCACTTACAATAAATAATAATAAGACGAATTGAAATTGGTAATAATTTTTTATTCATCATGAACTCGTTTGAGATTGAAATTCCATTTGGTAAAAGCCATTAGATACAGTCTAGAGGAGTATAAAAGTGAAGAAAATCGCTTGCGATAGGAAGAAATAGAACGATGTATTCGTTCTGTGCAAATTCAATTCAGATTATTTCACTCCATTATTTCGCTCCGGCATGAAACCGCATCGTCAGCAACCAGAGCACTTCGTCTATCAAAGTGTTGAAAAGAAATCCGGCAATAAACACAATGGGAAAAGCTAAAATGAAATTAAGCATAGAAATTGACGTAATACACGAATGATTATATGTGTTCCACACATGCACCGATGGGCATATTTTTCTGCAAACAGTATAGGCTTCTTTCATTCAAACATAATCAAATCAATTGGAAGTAAAATTGTCACTTTGTCACTGTTCGATATGTATATTATATCTATTCGAATGTAGCGCCCATTGAAATGGATGCTCTGTGTGTGTATCTAACACCTTCAATTTTGTTTGTTTGTTGCTCATCGTTTGTTGCATTAATAAACAACACACATGAACTGAAATACCGATTGTTACATTGTTATTGTCACTTAACACATACAGAGCGATTTACTTTTGCGATGGGGCAATCTCCGCTCAATTCTCGACTCGTTTTCTCTTTCGCTCTTTGCAAAGCACAATAAACACAAATAAAATATCTATCTACAATTCATCTGAATTCATCTGCAAGTGTTTCGATTGTATTTTTATTGCATCGCTTTTTTTCTGCTCTTGTTCGTTTTGATTTCAGATCGCATTGTGTGTATGTTTTTTTTTCTTCTCTTTTTCCATTTTTCGTCTCATTTATGCTATCGCACACTTCAAATATTTCAAATAATATTGGTTGTAACAAGAGAGCTCACGTGTCGTGTATCAAAATCCAATATAACAGCTGTACAATGCGTTCAACGTTATTACGAGCGATACATATATACACACATATGAACTTGAGCCGAAGCGCACAATATCAATTTCTTTCGCAATTTAATATGAACATAGAAAGGCTGAAGAACACCGATGGCACATCGAATAGAATTGTGATACAGCATGCGAAAGACTCCAAATAGTCGGCATCATGTTAAAACATATGATATCTCGCTCGCGCGCACACATACACTATCCGATTGGTTACAATACAGATCGTCGTATTGTGATGACACTTTGCCATTTTCATTCTGGAAAATAGTTTTCTCTACATATTCTCATACTTTTAAAAATAGATACTTCTTCACCAGCGAAGGGGTTCCGAAGTGAAAAGAAATCCAAACGAATGACGTTATCTTGGTAAATAATAAAAAAAACTAACTCGGTATAAATATTTAAAAACCCATCGAATTTACAAGGAAGTTGCGTCAGTAATCAAAATTCTTTGCTTTGGATCCGTTGGAGGGGGCGGAATGAAATAGTCGAAAATAATCCTTGAAATGATGTATTAATATAGAGTAAAATGCGACACTTTGCCTCCGTTAAGTAAAGAAAAAAGAAATTGAAAATGTTCGGAACGTAAGTGAATGAAAATGTGTACACATTTTCCATCGAAAAAAAAAGGTGAACTAAGAAAAGAAAAGAAAAATGCGATGACCCCAGAGAGGAAAAAAAAACAATCACAAAAAAAGCAAGTAACAACAACAGCAATAACACAAATAGTGACATAAATATGTGACGGTGCAAAGAATTGGGGGAGCACACAAAAGATATTAGCTACAATTTTTGCAGGTTGGCTTTCTTGTCTCGGTGTGTGCTACGGTGTGTTCGGTCTCTCCATTTAACCGTAATATGGATACAATGGATGATAAATACGGACCCAATACCTTATGTGTAGTTATTCCTTTTTGTCAGGCACCAGTCGCCACACAACACATAAAAGTAACAAAAAAGCGCCAGCACACACACAATGAAAACATTAAATGAACCAGAGATATAAATGACTCGTATCGGTTTCACTGTTGTTTACCGCATGTGTTCTCGCTGCTCATTGTACTTCTTATCGATGGCGAAATAGAGGCGAAGAGAGAGCGGGAGACAATCTCGTTTCAGATTGTAATTTCAGTCAATGGGCGAGATGTGCTTGTGATGACACTTAGATGGTATTTGTCGGAGTTTCGTGCTGTCTGCCGGTATATGGTGGTGATACAAACGGAAAGAAAGATGTGTCTAAGTGCAAGCAATTCAGATGTGAATTATTGTATTGAATAAACACTCTTTATTGGCAGTTGGTGTTTGATTGTCGCAAGCAGATGATAAAATCGAGATACATTAACAGCAATTGGGTGTGCAAAAATGGTATCAATTGGTTTTGGTACATTTTGCGGTGTACAATTTCACAGAAGGAATGTACCATTTTGCTAACAACATATAATTTTTTTTCTTTTGCAATCTATTTGCGGTAATGCACTGTCTACTTGTAACACATCGAATAAATGTCGATGTGCTGGTTTTTGTGGTAGATGTGGAAATTGCCCCCGCGAAATTGTCATTGAACTTCAGCAAATATATTTTGGTATATTTTATACTCACTCCTTTCCTAGCTCTTCCACTCTTTAACCACTATCTTTTCCTCTATTTGTCACATTGCTGTCTGTGTCATTCTTTATTTTCAATTTTATTATTTTTTTCGAGAAAAAAGGAACGATGGACTTTTAAGTAAAATTAAAAATTTCGTTTCCATTTGGCATGTCAAAAACACGATCACATGACAGAAGTGAAAAAAAAAAATGTGAACGGAAGAATTTGAAAGCACCCTTTGAGCACTTGAAACGTATCTCAATTTTATCTGGAGTCCATTGTATAGCTCACGCCACACTCATTACGAGACTCGACAATTGAAAACGTATGATGATTGTGGGCCATAAATTGCACATGGCTGGTGCAAACAACGTGCCAACACACACACACACACACACACAGCCGAATACAAAGAGCAAGTGCGGTACACACGTTAAAGAATTTCCTTTATTAGCAACGCTATAAGCGGTGAATCGTTAGTGGCAGCGACAGGTAGAAATGATCGATGTGTACTGCAAACACTACACACAGCGCCCAATTATTCACACAAAGTCGTTTTGTTCTTATTCCCATTGCACACACACACAATTTTTCCACATATACAAAATAGAGAAAGCGTACACCGGAGCCAAGAAACATACGACGACAAATGTTTACGGTGAGTGGCTTTTAAACAAAGACAAAATATGTCATTATCTATGAGTCTATGCTGCGCCACATTTAACCACTTAAATGAACTTGGTGTATGAACATGGTAAGGAGAGAATATCAGAAAAACGTGTGCGCGTGCAGCGTTCTGCAATAGAGGAAAAAAAATCAGAATAAAAATAAAATAATTTTTCTGTGCTTATGGTGTTGAAGTGTCATTCGAGTCGATGATGATAGCAGCACAACAAAACACACAATAAACAGCAAACAAAAGGAAATGGCATCATACAAGCCATTTTTACACAATGCAGCTACTATTGAAAGTCAGTCCAGGGCGTTAAATAAATTCGCATTTAAAAAAAGAGAGAGATCTTCACGTTAAATGACTCTTTAACATGTAATTTTTTGTTGTATGCAGTTGTACTTGCTCTCGTTCTCCACCGCCAACATTTTCATATGTTTGCACAGAAATTCTTTTGCCATCACTTCCATGCTCGATGGCAGAAAAAAACCGAAGCCACTTTTCACAAACACAAAACAACAATGCCATTCAGCCAACCCGATAAGTGTGCTTGCATTAGAGTGATAAAGAGCCTTGAGGGTGCCATTTGATTCCGACAGAATATACTGCAGGCACAATACACAAAGTTCAAAGCAACGATGCAATTTACAAAATTGCTCCGGTTTGTTTGAATAGGTTATAATTAAAAGCCGCTCTCTCTCTCTCATCAAATACACAAAACACACCTGAACAATTTTTCGATGTACCATGCAGATATAGAACATTCTATTTGAATTTGCTGATTTTTTGTTCATTTATAACATGCCGAGAATTGAAAATAAATAAAAAAATAAATAAATATCTTTCTCTCTGTGTCGCCTTCGGTTTGTTTGTGGTAAATGACACTGGCTATAAATTATAACTCGAAGCAGTGTTGTATGTAATCAGAGAAAAGTCACTGATTTGGAAAAGTGTTAAGTGATTTTAAATGACTTTAATCATTTTCTCGCCTTCACCAAGAAAAATCTTTACGCAAAACGATGTAAAATCAACGAACCTTCGAATGTTTATTCAGCGATAGAAGCAAATGCGATGCAAATGAACGAACAAAGATTGCTGACTACTCTTTTTTCACATTACATTTATCAAGGGTTCGACAAAATTTATGAGCTACGAATAGACGACATCCCAGATACGATTGCAACTTTTTAAAATTATGATGAAATTTATATGGCAAAGACTCTAAATAAATAACAGTTTTTTTAGAAATAGCTACAATGTTATTTATAACCGGATCTATGAGCGATAAACTTGCGAAAAAGTAAGAGTCAGTAAAGAATGTTCACTAAACTGTGTGAGTGTGTGTTGAAAGCGTCAGTTTTTGCAGTTTCCAGCAATTTTCATTTTGAGTTTTGTATCGGGGTTTGAATGAGTGCAAAAAAAACTTACAGTTATTAGCTCAAAGGGATTACAAATGAAATTGAAATGAAAATGGGAACAGACGGTTAATTGATTTTTCAATCTCCTTCGTTATCCACGAATTGTCGATCATTTGATTGTTTCTCAAAACAACAACTCGCGTTTATTTAAAGCCATGAGCATCTGCTTTTTTTTTTGTGTTGAAGCTATCGCGATAAACGTGCATATAAATCAAATATAAAACATGTTCCCGAATAATGGTCATCACACACACACACAAAAAAACCAACTAAAAATACAAACTAAATCGAATGGTAAATATTTTGTGAAAATATTGACAAAGACAAAAAAAAAATGGAAATGCCCCATTCCCATGCATCACGCTCGAACGTGAGCTTTGGCAAGTGTTATTGTTTGATTTTCAATTCGATTCAATTACAGATTTAGGAAATTTAGCGAACGTAATCAACAAACACTTTTTGTTTGCATTGGTTGGCTCTGTGTGTAAACACGTAATTTTCAGTTTGGGTTGAATGCCGCTCACTACCCCACGGAGAGACTATTCCCTTTCACTCATTTTTTACCATTAAAAATTGGAATTCAAATGCCAATGTGTCATACAACATGCTACAATTTATATCTCGTTTCACAGTATTGCCTTCTCTGACGTCCAAATGGGTACAGATTGCGTGGCCCGAAATTGAATGAGTGCGTAATGCATTTGATTTCGGATTCGGGTTACTTTTTCCTCTCTCTCTCTCTCTTTGTTGCGCTGGTGCTATTTCGGCTGGTTACATATCGTAAATAAATTGTCAAAATGTTTGCATCAGTGTTAAAATTGACATGCAAACAACAAGTGCACTCGACAGTGTGTGCACTGTGTATATGATATGCACCAGTTGAATTCAAACACTTTCAAATGCAACAAAAGCATCAATTTCCCATCGAAACATTTTAGTTTGGTCCGCTCTGCTCGGTGCCCGATATTTTCAGCAAAACATAAATAATACGAAAAATTGCATCAGTTATACAAAAGTTGTTTTCGACGGGTTGGAGGAGTTATTTACTCGGAAAAGAGATACATTGCAATGTGTATCGAGAAAAAAAACAACTCTCCACGGTCAATATTAAAAATGGCGAGTAAAATTCGTTTTGTGTGTTTACTCTTTAAATCGAGCGTATGTGTGTACAGTGTACATACGAGAGATGCGAAAAAAGCAAATTGGCTAAAATAAAAATTGTGCACAAATTCAATTTATATTTTGATGCTTGTTTTGTGTACGTGTTTCCATTGTATTGCCGGCCGGTCAATTGTTATTTTCACAAGCATAATATTTTTACGTGTGTCTGCCGACGGTTGTTGTTTTTTTACACCTTACAATAATTTCATATCTCTCGTATTTGAGAGATCAATGACACAAACATGCAAATATTTACTTTGAATAATTTGCAAGCCGGAAAACTGGATACACTTTGTTTGTTTTTTTTCTTGTTAAAATGACAAACACAGTAAATTATGCCAGATGCGCATGAATTTGCATTTTTCTGCAGAAACATTCATTACTTCTATATTCTTTTGCTCAGCATTCAGCATGCGGTTGTAAAAAGAGTATTTAAGAGAATCTTCCCAAAATCCGTTTATATTTTTATTTGTTTATAACATAAAGAATCATAAATGGCTTATAGATATGATTTGATGCAGTGCAGTGCATGTGAAAGTCGTTCGATTGTTTAAATTCTTATTCTTATTCTCATTCTCACACCGAGCGAAAAACCTCATAAAAGAGATGTACATTTGTAAATTCGCCAAAGACATGCAAGTTAACGGAAGAAGGAAAGAAAGAATGAGAAAGTGAACAAAAAATTGTGATGAGAATAGAACGAAAGAAAAAAAAATGAGTGTTGTCTACGGCTTAGCGATTAGGTAGTGCAGGTAGAACGTCGCAATTAGTTGAACAAGAGTGAGAGAGAAATGAGCCGAATAATTATTTCATTGTTTTTACGATGGAGATATTGTCGATTGTTGTCGTCTACATATATGGCTTTTGTTTCTTTCGTCTTTTTTCTGCGTCTCGTTTGCGTTCGCCGTGTAACTCAATCGAATACGTGTGAATGTATGTGTGCCTAACTGTCTACAGACACTGCGTTAATGCGTGTATGCATTCGTTTGTATTACGATGATCGTTTAACAACAGACGACGTCTCTCTGTGACCGGCGTATGTGTGCGTATATGTATTAGTGTACTACCCTTCTCAGTCGATTCTGACGCGCGATGTATGTATTGAGTTTGAAAATAGCCATACATATGGCATGCACAACACCGCATTGTATTCATCATTCTATTTCAACTGTCAAACCAACAACAAACGAAACGAGACGAATAACGAAAAAGAAACGTATTTTGTATTTTTCATGTTAATTTAATTAGAAAAGAATCAGTTTTTGTGGTCGTTTTGTGAAATTTGTGCATTATTTTATATTTTGTATAAATAAAATTGAAGAAAATCCAAGAAAATTGCGTTCAAATGTAATATACACGTAAGTGTGATAATGATTGCTTGAAATCGATTACTTGGAATCGACTGCTAAATTGAATTTAATTGCGTATCTTAGGTTCAAGGCATAATCCGTATTGATGACGTCTATTTTCGAATACGAACAACAACGACGACGACCTTTACCGTGAATTTATACCGTGTGTAATTTATAATAAATTTTGTCAACGACAACTGCAATATTTGGATAAAACTAGTGACTGAATAGCAAATTCAAAGTGTAAGACCCGACAATGAGAGAATATCAACCGGCTGGTTTATTTGTGACGGCTGCGTCAACGTATGCAAACCAAACAGCAACCGAAGCACCAACAACCGATCATCCAATGCATTCAATGTTGAACGGCATCGAGTCCGGAATACGTTCACCAATGTCGACGGACAGTCAGCTTTCGTTGTTGACAACAGCATCATCCAGTGTTTCACAATCGCCACAGTGCGATTGGCCGGAATTTCAAGAAAATTACAATTCAATTATGGACAATACAAATTTACTCGATAGTTGTGCGGCTGCATTGAATGACATTAGCAGCGGTGAAGATGGACTGTTTACAATTCAAGCGGAAAAATTGCGAAAATTCAATCGTTCGCTTAGTTCAACAACAAGTTCATCGTTCGGATCGGATCCGGCGTTGGCAACGTCTGTTACATCGGAAAAATGCGTTGAACAATTTACGAAATGGCTTTGTGAAATGGAAAATCGAGTTGCGGCCCAACCAAAACTATTGAAAATCAGTGCAATGAAAGCGAAACAAAAGGCCGCTCAAAAGGAAATCCATTCAAATATTTACAAAGAAATTGTCGCACAACCGTGCATTGTAAAAGGAAACGAACACAAGTCGCTTCAAGAACGATATCATGTGTTATATTTAAAAGTATACGAGGTGTTAATATTGCTTGAAGGATTGCCCGCCAACATTTTTTCGCCATCATCAAATCCCATTCTCGGTGAATCATTCAACGAATTGGAGTGTAGCTCGAGTACAGAAAGCAAAGAACATTCATCAGATCACGTTGACCATGGTGATAATGAACATGAACATTTTGACTATGAGTACAGTGATAAAACCATCGATACAGAACAAAAAACACCAATTTACACTGAAACCAGCGTGTTATCAACGAGCATTGGCACATACTATTTCAACTATGACGATAGCATCGTACAACAACAAACAAATGATGATAACATTCAATTGAGCAGCACTATTTTTGAAAACAATGATAAGGAGTTTACATTTGAACATGATTTGCATTCATTGCTCAATGCAACCGATAGCCTGTGCATCAAGTCATACGGTGAACATACAGCAGTTTCAGAAGGGCAACGACCAATTCAACAACATTTACAGCCGAACGAAACGTTTGATCCGAAGAAAAAATACATTTGGAATGAAATCGATTTTAGTAAATTGGCCGCCGAAACACAACCGCAAGGAAATTGTCTAACGAACGATTATCATCACAAAGTGTTCGATTGGTTGCACACGAAAACGACAACGACACCCGCCGATAGTTACAAATCGAAATCAACGGTTAGTTTGGACGGTTTAACAGCAAGAACGATCGAAGACGACTATCGTCTGGTATATCGTGCCAAATCGGAAATGGATTTATCGAAAAGTCATCAGTGTCATCGATTGGATACGTACAATCGGACGTCATCGTTGCACACTTCAGTAAATTGTTTGCCAACGAATTTGAGTCCAAGCAAACGCTTATCGACGTCGTTAAGCGATTCAATTCCGGAGGAAAGTTCATTAATTTGGGATAACTTTCAATTGGCCAATGAATTTATGAAATCAGATAGTGATTTTGCCGGCAGCGATTTGGATACGAAAGATTTAATCAATAAATTGTGCTACTTTGGCGATGATTATTCGATGCATTTGAACGATGCACTCGTCGCCAACACAACCGAAAGTGAAAATGAATCAGTCCAGAGTGTTGCCAAATCACCGAACAAAGAAAAGACGATATTGAATGTCTTCGAAACGCCACCATCGTCAAAATGTGAATTGATTAAAACTAGACGCAGCCGTCGCATTCGTAACAAACGCTTCAAAAATTACTCAACAACTTCAACATTAGATTCGTCATCGTCTGCATCACATTCAACATTCTCACTGGATCAATCATCCGATGCTAATTTATCCGAAGCCACAACGGCATCAGTCAATTCAAATATTCACGTTGATGATTCACAATCGGCAATAACACACACCGCATTCGTACCCGAACAGACAATTTCGTACAACACTGATGAAAAACAATTTGAACTACACACAAAGGACCACAACGAACCAAAGAAAATGAAAATTAATGAAATGCGACCCGAAGACTTTTATGACATTGTCAAAATGTGTCAGAGTAACATCGATTGTGTGATAACAGTTTTGGGCGCTGAATCCGGTCGCATTCTCACCGTTGCTTATTGCCAACAAATGAAGTACGAACGATATCAAAAGTCAAACAATGAAACATGCAAATGCGAACAACAACAACACCAACACCAACAAAACACGAACACAACCATTGAAAATATGCAAATGACAAAAGAGACGGAATGCAATTGCAACGGTCAAATCGCCATGAGTATATCGAACGAAACGTGCATATGCAGTTGGGTATCGCATCAAATAGCAATGATATTAAATTTTCTCATCGATTGTTGGAACGTTTTCCGAAACATGAAATTATACACGTATTTGTGCCGGGTTACCAAGGCTCTGTTCGGTTCAACGCGATACGTGGCCGATCACCTCAAAGCAAAAAAAGACATTGTCAACGTCAAAGCAATCAAATATTCATGAAATAAAATAAAATTTGAACAAAAGTAAGTTAGGATTTTTGAAATCGTATCGCATATCACTTTTGCAAATGTCACAAGTGTCAATTATTAACTTAGGAAGAAATGAACTATCAATATCGTCCATTTATCTCATATCAATTTATAGAGTTTTTTTATGGTGTTAATTTTGGATTCGTGGCGAATATTGCGTGAAAAGATAATGCACAAAATCTATTTCGTAACCAGTTTAACAATTCTCATTGAATTCGTAATAATACCGATAAGTGATTTAATAAAAACGAATATCGTTATCAAAATGTTTAGAATAATATGACCAAAGGGAAAAATGTTGAAAAATGAATATTGAAAAATGTTCGAGTATAAGAGTGTTAAATAAAAATTCAAACTAAAATCAATTTTTTATTCACATTTTTTGTATATGTTTTTTTGCTTTGATTTCAATAAAGACTGCCATTCAAAGTGTGTAAGTATATAGAAAGGCAAGGAAATGTGTAAAAATAGAACTCATGTATAAGCACAGTCACACGACTAATGGCATACGTAACACGGGTGCATTGTCTTCAAATCAAATTTTGTTTATTTAACAGAGAGTATTGAACGATGAAGTTCTTCGAAACAAACAAATGCTTACATAAAATGTGACAAACACTGTAATTTAAATGCATAATTATGGTTTTGAGAGCACACTTCGCAGTATGTTGCTACGCGTAACTTTCATTTCAATAAAATTCTTATCAAATAATTAGAACAATTATACTCAACAATTAGAAGTCCTGCACAAAATTCAACAACGCATTCAAATTATAGCGAATCAATAATTGATTTAATGATAACATAAAACGGTTTTTAATCCGAAATACAATACTTTTTTGGATGAAATAAACACCATTAATTGAAGCCGTATTAGCATTTGTGCACAATTATTATTCGAAATTTACGTAATTATTAAATCACGTCGATTCAATTTACGTTGCATTCTCAGAATTGTTTTGAGAATTAATTTGAAAAAATTTCGTTACTCGTTCTATATTCGACTACGATTTCACTTTGGTTTCATTATAAGCCTAAGAATAAACGGTTTCTCGCAAACATTTACGATTAAAAAATAATCATGACAAAATAGACTTTTGGACCTTGATTTTGATATAAAATTAAATCTAATCTAAGTGCAAGGGTCATTGACAACATGCATATGTTTTATTGATTAATCAATTATTAATCACTTTCGAAACAGAAATAGAGGAAACAATTGTAAAATTTAGTCTCTTTTTAAATGTTCTTGTGCAACAGTTGAAGCTCAAAATTGTTAAATCAGTGTTTTCTACAAAGTGCTTTACTTTCTTCAAATAGAATGATATCCGTCAAACATTACGCTACATGTTTGATATTGATGTTCATTTTCATTGAAGGTACACATAGCGATTAAATGATATAAATATTTGAAAAGTTTCATTCAGAATGATCTGTAAATGTTTTTTATTTGCAAAATTGGGATATGAAAATATTGTTATTGAAGTAGTGATTTAGTATTGAATGTGAATCATTGTGTTGGGGATTTTTCGAAATAAGGGAAACTGTGGTGAAAAACGAAGCCGGAGTATTTCCCCAATGTCTGATTTTGTTTGAATTTGCGCATGTGCTGAACAAGTCTATTATTTTCTATTTTTCTCTATTTTTATCGAAACATTTGTTCATAAACTGAAGAAAAAAAAACGCCGAATCAAACATTTATAATTAATTTTACCTATAAATGTAACTTTTACCTATAACCTTGGCCGATGATGATAAAAAGTCCAGCATTTATCTTATTCTCGCGATATTATAAATATGGTCACTTCCCCGCCGCCAAAACCACACACATACAATAGTAAAAATAGTAGCACCAATACGCAATTCGATAACACGAACCGCTCATTAAAAATGTGCACAATTGACGAATCCGTCAACGAATAAGATTTGTTGTTATTGTCGAATGTGAGCCGATCACCAACCGATGTGCACATCGTTTTCGATGCCGTATATCCAATGCTGTGCCGTACATTTTTTGGCGGATTTCAATGTGTGTCTATGCCTACAGCTCGTTCGTATTTTGTTAAACAACAACAATGTGATTTTCCTTTTGTTGAAATCATTTTTGGTTGTTATTGTTGTTGGTTGTATGGTTATTCGCCTTTTGCGGGGGAAATACCGAAGAAAATCGTTGTATGTTCACCATAGTGGATGGCCACTGTGCGAGCAAGAGACTGGTTTGTGTACTGTTGACGCTATATCGTCATAATTTTTCGTGTATTTGCTAAGGGATGAACGCATTCACATGGTTCATGTGATGTGTGTTGTCTGGCTGTCGTGCGCTCGGTTTGGGAAAATTGAAAATGTGCGTGTTCCATCCCGCCAACGAACCGTATTGTATGACTGCTATATTGTATGCGAAAACGATTTTACGGATAGATTTAAGCTAAAGCAAATATCCTTTTTGCTTATGGTGTGTGTATATGGTGACGACTTGCACAGAAGAAGTCAGTAAGTTTCAAGCGATGCACGAAAGCGGTTGTGTTTTCGATTCAAGCAAATAAACGGCTTTTTTTGTTCAGCATTCGCATCTTACACATCGTACCGACAACAGTGTATTTAATATTTTATCGATGAATTCAAATCTTGCGATCGTGTACTTAACGACGTTCATCATAAAATAGAGCGAAATATTTAAATTGAAATTTTACCGGTGGTTTTGAACAGTTTTCGTTTTAAATGATTGAAACCAATTTTTAAGATCAAATAAATGCAATTTGTTTTCGGTTCGACGATAAATATTTTCCGAATGAATGAAAGTGTTTGAATAAAATTTTAACGATTCGAAATGACAATTAAAATTTAGTGTTGGTGTTTTACTATGATTTTTCACGACCCCATAAATGTGTATGCATTTCGGGAGTGATGATCAAAAATTTAATTTAAATAAAACAACAAAATCCGACCTAATTATATTTAACCCGCGTGAAGAAAAATAAATTGTAGTAAAAAAAAGAGTGTGTGTTAAAACGAAATACCTTAATTTAAATTAATTACAATTAAAATTTAGAGAAAGAGAGATAAAAATGCAACCAATTATAGCGATCAACCTATTTTTTGTAATCCTTTATGCGAGAGGTCAGTGAAAAATATCTCATTTTTTAAATATTTTTTTTTTCAAACAAAAATCTTAACGTATAAAAAACAATCTCCGTTAACTTGAACACCGATAAAAAATTCCCTTGAAATAATTTATCCGATTGAATGATACGATTGCAGTAAACTAACAGTATTTTAAATCAAATAGAGTGCATTTTGTAGAATGCAATGTTTTGGTGTGTGTTTGTTAGAGAAAGAGAAGTAAATTAAGTCGAGATAATTCGTGTTCGGACGAAAAATTCATTTGGAACTGACCACATTAAAAAGCGGTATGGTTTTTTGGGTGGCTAACCATTTTTGTTCGGAATGAGCACAAGTGTTCGGTGCCTAATTATCAAGCTCAAGCGATCTTGTTCAACAATAATCGTGTTTGAGTGCGAAATGGATTTCACGGGAAATCAACAATTCGAGCAACAACACAGAGCGCTGCAATTGGATTTACTTCATTTTGTT
Source organism: Contarinia nasturtii (assembly GCF_009176525.2). Classification (NCBI taxonomy): domain Eukaryota; kingdom Metazoa; phylum Arthropoda; class Insecta; order Diptera; family Cecidomyiidae; genus Contarinia; species Contarinia nasturtii. Next base: position 992,802 of record NW_022198157.1, on the reverse strand, counting down.
ACTCTCTCTCTCTCTCTCTCTCTCTCTCTCTCTCTCTCTCTCTCCCTTACTCTTATCGCTGTTAAACTTGAATGAGATTTATTTGGTTGAAGAGCCGCACTCAGCGCATTGCTAAAATGAATGTAACCGACCAAATAACAACTAAAATAGTCAACTTGCACAAACTGAACTTCGTACAACGTTCAAGCAATTAATTCTATTCTTTCAACGCTTACACGTGCATAAAACGGAAGTTTCCGCTGTGTTTGCTTTGCACCAAATAAATAAATATGTGATTTCGTAGACAATGATCTGAAACACACGAACATTCAAAGTGTTTCGTTGTAGCCAGATAGAACAAGAGAGAATTAAAGAGAGGATGTGGTTGTTGTCAAGATGGCAATTCAAAGAGAAAAGATAAATGTATTGTGTTACGAAGAGGACCAAAAACCAGGAAATCGATTGAGATTAATTCGTTTACCGCTTGAGTTGTTATTCACTTAGAGTGTAAAATGCCAAGTTTTCCCAAGGTGCACTGAATATTCGATGCAGTACACGTTGCACACAAACTAAATGAAGTAAATTTAAATTTGAAATTTAAACGATGACATTCGATTTCCGTAGAAAATGCTCGATTGGTTTGGTGTTTTCCGTTTATTAAATTTAAAGTCTTGGAAGTAAATTGAAATGAAATCCTCCCCTCTCTGGAAGTGTTCATTGTCCATTCTCTTGACCGTCACATTTTATGACTTTCTCTATATAACGCATTTTAGTATTGCATTTTCAAAATTAACCAGTGTCTGATTATGGCGCGCGGCACACAATAATCACTTAATAAAAGAAAAGTGATCGAATTGGTTGAAAATTACGATTTCACTGCATGTCGTAAATGTTCCATGCCATCGTTTGTTTGTTGTGAATGAGTTGTTGCCATTCTTGCTATTTACAAATAAATTAAATCATACGTTTTTTTCTATGTTTCGTTGCGGTTTATTGTTTTACGGCACATTTATTTGAGTGCATGTTAGCGCCAACGAATGTTGGCATTCAATGGTTTCGCCAAGTTGTTTTCGACAAGTTTTTCTCGAAAATCGGTGGAAATTTCAAGCAGTTGAAAGGAGAGAGAGAGAGAGAGAGAGAGAGAGAGAGAAAGAGAGAGGAAAAATACATACACACGACAGAACTGAATTGAGCAGAAAAATTCAGTCGGCTGTCAGTGCAATGGCAATGGCATCGTTTTCACATGTTAAATGGAATGTTGCCGTTTTTTCACATGCACATTTCGAGCAATTCGAAAATGTTTTGGCACTGCTTCAGTTGTTTCGACGATTTTCTACTATTTGGTTCACCACCATCAGCACCCCCCCAACATCAAAGAAAAAAATTCTTCAACGAGAAACTCGTTCGGTGAAAATTTATGTGATACTCTCGTTCGCTCCTTTGCCAATTCGTTCAATGCAGTATTTGTGCACGTAATGCATTTATATGTGTAATAATAAGTTAAGTTTTTCCCAAAGTTTTGAATTTCTATTATTCTCTGCCATTTAATCTGATTAAGATTTTATTTATACGTATCAAGTGCTTTGTATGTATGTGCATGTGTGTGAATATATCGTACCTGCATATCTTCACAATAAACCATTTCCGATTTATGGAGCAAAAATAGCACGAACCGTCTATTTCATAGGCTTCAATTAAATTTGTCACACGTTGAATGAGAAAAAAGCAGTGACAGAGACAGCAAAGGTTCGAAAATCTTGATTCTATTTTTCTTCTTCTGCCCAACATTGACATGAAACGCTTGAACTGTGCTGAGTTGCCTAAATGGTGCATAAATCGGTGTTGTGAAACGATTCAATAATCATAAAATCGAAGCGAAAGCACAACCAGTATTGGCAACACATTGAATTGCGAATATCGACCATAGTTCAATCTTTTTGTTGAAAAAGAACGCGAGCGAGATAGGAGGAGAGGGAAAGAGCGGAAACCAAAGAGAACATTGAAAACAGGGCAATAAAGAAATAAATAAATAACATTGAAAGTTTGTTTGTTCGACAACAACAGAAACACAACCCTCGATTACGCTCACTCTCACTTGTTATACGCCATCCGTTCAGATCGTTCGGATTGTCTGTGCACACAAAGCGTGCAAAAAAAGAGAACAGAGCGGTAACGATGAGAACAGCAACCATTTCTTTCGACTCGATGTGTTTATTTGCGATCTGGGATTTTTCTGCAATAAAATCAGCGTGTTAATACCAAAAAGAGCGTTTTACAGAGCGCGAAATCGACAAACAGGGAGTATGAGAGAGGCATACATAACTTGCATTGTGAATCAGACTTTTGGTGATTATTGCCGCTTTCTTTCTCTCTCTCTGTTTGTGTTTTTCCTCCATTTTTCTCTTTTCATGTCGACTGAATGAATGCATTTAGCGCTTCTGTTTACAAGGTTAATTCGATTGTTGGTTTCGATGTTAATGGGCGCTTTGCACGACACTTGCGCGCCACTTGACTGACTAAGTGGCTAGTTTGGCTTTAAATTTCTGTCATTCTGATTTTAAAATAAACAAATTACATAGACAGAACTAAATTCCTGTCATTTTGGCTTGAATTTGTCGCCTAATAAATGTCCATTCTTTATACAAAGTTCTCATTCGAAAACTTTTCGATAACAAGCCATAAATAACCAATAAATGTTTAATCTGGCGCGCATTGTTCGCGTCGCGACTGTTGAAATTCCGAACAGATAAAGTTCGTGCCTAATAGAAACGTCGATGATATAAGCTGAACGAGTAAATTGCTCATGCTTTATTCGATTTCGATTAATACGCTTTGAAACATACATCCTAATAATAATAATCGAACCATAAATGTGCGAACAAACAGAAAGCTACAATAAAACCAAAAAGACGTGACAGAAAAGAAAACGACGAAAAGAAAAATTAAAAAGTCTTTACGAAAATTGCTCAAACTTTTCAAAACTTTTTAATTCGATAGAGAATAAGATAGAGAAAAAGAAACCACCACGTTTATCACAATTGCGATAAAAAAAACTTTTTTATGACATATATTTTCTGTATTTTTTATGATTGTGTATTAAGAACTAACATAAATAGATTCATTATTTATGGGCTATGTATGGCGCACGGTTGGTATAATTTTACAAACTTTAAACTAGAACTTTTTTTAATGTCACATTTTTATAGCGATTGCTCTCTTTTTTTCACTATATGTATTTGAATTATATTATTCTTGGGCCTGATCAGGCGATATACTCATTTTTCCGTTTGAACAAGCATAAAATCAGCGTTAAAATCGATTGAGAAAATCCATCGATGTTTTAATGACACTTATACCATTTACAAATTTGAAAAATAATTTAATTTTTCCCATGTTTATTTATCACCCACTTCGTTTGTCTTCAATGCAACCCCGTTCTGTGTATTTGTGTTTCTCGGGTGTCTTCTTCTTGAAGCTATCGTTTTGATTTTCGGATTTTGCGGTTTCAATGCGGGATCTCACAACAAAGTTGACAATTCAGACTTTGTGTGATAGTTTGTGCGTGTGAAAATGACAAAGTTTTCTATACACATTGGGGAACCCAAACGTTCTTCTCCTCCTCGCATCTCTTTCGACCAAGACAGAAAACTTTTTTTTGCTGATTCGAAGGGGGTTTCATGCAAATACGAACGGGAATGAACATTAAATGCATGCGAGACATGCCACGACTGCAATCATCTCAAAAATGTTTCCGTATCCACGTATTCAACACATCGTCAGCCGAAATGTAGTTTGAACGACAGAAGTTGAATGTGAATTGTGTGCTGAAAAAGTGAAAACCAAATAATAAAAAAGACGAACACACACACAGACTAATAGAGAAAAAACGACATTCGACAAATTCGAGACTCGTATGAAGAACTTCTTGAAAATGATGTTTATTTTAATGTTTGAGTGTTACTGCATATGATGAGATTGACTTTGGACCAAGTTTCGGCTAAACGTAGCGAGCAATGGATGGGATAGAGAGCAAAAAAATCCAAAAACGTAGAGAAACAAAAATGAGTGAGAAATAGAAAGAGTAAGCGTTGAATTGTCGAAAATGTGTGATTGAAGTGAAAAATATTGCAGCCGAAGCGGAGGAGTGTATATATTTCTTTTGCTCTAGGGCACATACTATATAACATATATTCAAATTTCTGTGAATAATTTTTGAAATGATAAAATATCGTGGCGCTAAAATTTCCGTGTCACGTATTCGTAGTTCACTAGTACATAATCATTTTGCGGGTGCAATGTTGCTTAATTTAAAGCTTGTCGTTTGTATATGTAGCAAGCAATAGCGTCGTCATGCAACTTTCTGTCAAATAGATTAACGTCTTCTTTTGAACACAAAAATGCATCATGTCACGTTCAATAAGGATGTGCTACTAAAAACGCCAAAATCAACAACAGCCACAAAAAAGAAAATTTCATGAAAAAAGTTTTGTGCGGTAAAAAGTTTTCATAAATTACTTAAAACTGCACTATCGAAACAAAGCATTCGCGCTGAATTGCCCTCTTTCGATGAGCAAAAGAGATTATCAGTCACAAAAGTACAGCCGTTGGAAAATTGTTAAGAATAATAACAACCATTTCCATGCACTGAAACGCAACAAAACTGTTTACACACACACACACATAATTTTAGGCAAATTAATTTCGTAAACGTATCATATAATTTTCAGCATAATCATTTCAATTTTGTCTTTTGTCACAATTTTGAAATTGGAAAAATGGAAAATTTCCGTTACATCGTCGTCGAGAGACGGAAGATCCGGCATATTTTCTGCTTGTGGGTTACAGTTGTTTGTGTCATTCATTGTTTGAGTTTTTGGGTGATGGTGCTACTACGTATACGTAGTATATACTGAATGTTGTTAGCATCCTTGTGGAGAGAAAGAGTGTATGTGTGTGTGTGCGTTGTTTGTCATGACGCCTGGTTGCAAGAGAAATCCAAAAAGGATTTATGCAAAATAATCTCGTACAAATACTGCCGTGTCATAACGATGACAAAGACAAATAAAAACTTTCTCGATGATGAAAATTATTTGCATCCGGTGAACGACAGACGCTTTATAACTTTTATACACATATTATTATGGGTATGAATAGACTGCATAACAAAAAAGTAGCAATGAACAATATCAATTTATCACTTTTGGTTTTGTGAATTCACATAAATATGGTGGAATTCAATTCAAAAATTACAGCGTATTACAAATGCGAATCGAGACAAGCGACGTCTTTGTTGAATATAATCAAACTGTAAACAATGGGAAAAAGTGAAAAAAAAAAATGATTATTGAAATGTAACTAGACGAGCGCTGGCGGAGGAATTTGTTTTCGTGAAAATTTAACGAGGATAGGAAAAATACGCCACTTGTCAACTGGGGCTTTGTGCAAATGTCAGCGATTAAAAGCGATTATTCATTTATATGCGTGTTAAATTGATTCCGACTCGTTCTGTCTGTTTTATCTGTTTTGAAAAGCATCGCATGTCAAATATGCAAATGAGAAGCGCCTTTGAAAATCGCATGAAACGCATTGAAAAAGTACGGTACATAGACACAAGCATCGCCACCACCAAAAGTCAGATCAGAAATTCAATTTCTTCGCGAATTTTTTACATTACGCGTTTGAGAATGATGCGAAGAGAAAGAATGATAAACGAAAAGCAAGCGCATCGACGAAAGAAGAAAAACAGCACGAAATGTGTGTATTTATGAAAATAATATGACAGCAACATGGATCCTTTATCTCTATTACCATCTCATCACGCCGAACCTTTTCCATTCATTCATTTTACGGTTCGGATAAAAGGTTGCATGTATTCAAGTGAATGATGTGGTAATGAAGACGATGCAACGTGCATATATTAATTTCATTGTTTGTATGGCAATTTGTTCGTCGTTGTCATCATCATCGTCACAGTCGTTGAGTGCAGTGTTAACATTCATAGCAATTCATGTAATTTCCTCATATTTTTTTCGTGTGCTCTCTTTCTCTCTCTCTTTTTATTGACGATAAAGAGATGTGTTTGTACATCATGCATTTTCTGTTCGTCAAATTTATGCAAAATTTAAATAAAATTTTAATATCCGTGAGAATAGGATATGTACAGAGTGCTTTATGAAAATCTTTTACCAATACAAATGAAATTGCACACACATAACATGAAGGTTTACCAATAATCTCGTTTTCTAACTCGTTCAATCAATGCATCGAAGCGCATTGACGGAAAGTAGTTTGGTGTTTGCATTTCTGCAATGCGACTAAAATCGATGATTCAATTCGATTTTGTGGTAATTTAAAGTTTTTTTTGTATAACTTTGCACCGATGAATTGGAACGCCATTCACAAGAACCTTGAAGTGTATAGACATAAGCGGGAAAAAAACGCACCAGTTCAATTTATGATACTATAAAGTCATAAAGCACGTTTTGCCCATTTTAATTTGCACTGGATTTTTTTTCGCCCAGATTTTTCCCTAGCTTTCTACGAATAAACACGGCTTTCACGCAAGAGCTATAGTTGCAGTTCGTTTGAGCAATGATAAAACAAGTACCACTGCACTAAATCCAAAAACACACTCTCCCAGTAGTTCAACAGAAAATGTATGTTGTTGTCATTAGAAAAATGGTCGAATGCAAAGCAGTAGAATGAATGAAAGAGAGAAATAAAATGCATCGGCCAAGATAATGTTTTATGAAAGGCATTGCCTCTTGATTCCGTAGCCACAGCTGATATTATTAAAATTATTTTTCGCATCGAAAATTTGCATCTCGATGCTATTTTAAGTACACATCCAAGTAGTCTCTCTCTCTCACACACACACACACACATACACAAATAAAAACCGTTTCCGCTTCTTTTTTGGGGACGATGCATTTTTTAAGTGCTAAGCGAATATCATTAAAAAACCATTAAATATTTTATTACCCTCATCCCCCCTTCCTCTCTCTATTTCTCGAATGACTAAGTTTTGTTCACTTTTGTGCTCCCTTGTCTCGACTATTGCGTTTGCTATCACACAGTTTTCTTGTTCGTTGATTTCAACAGTACATCGAATAAACTTACCATATATTAATTACCGTAAGTGCTTTTCTCTCTTTTTCTCTATCTCATTGTATGCGAACATGCGAACCATCAAGCCCAGCTTTCAATTGGTTAAGTTTACAGTTTAAAAAGGTGAACCGAATGAACAAGAGATATGAAAGTATAAGTCTCGGTTTTTTTTGTGTGTGTGTGTTTGTACAATTAAATTAGGCTATACCATTATTCCCTGCATGTATATTATCGAAATCCGTTTGATTCTCGAAATGGCCATTACATGAATAAATTGCGGTCAAAAGTCATAGAAATAAAACCACTACATTGAAATATTTGTGATAAAATGTTTGCCAATAAAAAGTGTTTTTTTTTTTGTTGTCTAGTTGCCCGGTATTAAAATAGTGCAGTGTCCAAGGGCAATTCATTGTCATTATTATTGACCATTTAACTTTTATTTCATTGAATTTTTTGAGCTTCATTCTTAACGCGCGCTCTTGCAGCCACAGCAGCAGCAGTAGAAAAACGACACATTTTTTATGGGTTGGTCGAGTCTTGGAAATTAGACTTCTTTCTTTTCGGTAATTATCTTTTATTGGCGACCAACACAAAATGAAAGACAATGACACATTTTAATTACAATCCATAAGTGTAATACGCTCATAAGCGACAATGTGCCCGTTGATCACAACGACACAACGATTTTCTAACTTTTATTTCAATGGCACAAGCTTTTTCATTCCCAGTCTTTCTCTCTTTTGCTTTCTCGTTGTCCGACTTTTTTTCCGGTTGATTTATGTAATAAGAAGTTTTCTTTTGGGAAGGGGTCCTCCACGCAGCGGCAGGTTGCAGTTACATATGCTTGATTTTCGCATTCACTGAGACAGAGATTACGAAAATTCGCTCCGATTCGTCTATTTAGAGCGACAGAAGAGGGCATTTCATTAAATTTTTACGGCATTTTGCCTGCACACTCTCTCCCTCACTCTCTTTTCATGTTTGACCGACGAAACGTAAACATTCCAAACGACATGACGGAATGACTCGTATTTGTATTCAGTATAACATTTATGTGGTTGTGTATTGCTATGTGAATTGCCAAAAAAATTGCCATACAGTTATCGTTGCAGAGGCATTTTATCTGAATGACACACACACACACACAGAGAGAGAGAGAGAGAGAGAGAGAGAGAGAGAGAGAGAGAGAGATACAAGCGCATGAACGTAATAGCGATTGTGAACATCGTAATGTGCAATTATTTTTATGAATTTTATTATTTCCGAAAATGTGTTCTTCCATTGGCATTTAAATGAAAATGACAAGCTAATAGCATCGACTACGAGCATTAAACAATCTGTGAAAAATAACCGGAACGAAAAGTACACGCTTATACATGAACAAAAGCACCACACATGATATGTATGAAATAGCGGAAATCTTTTTGCAACTTCTTCTTTCTCTAGCTGCTACAATTGCAAAACCATCAGCAGTGCCGTATGAGTGGGGACGAAGTCGGAAAAACCACATTAATGGTGTTTGTCTAACAATATTTTTTCATCTCAATATTAAATACAGTTTATAGAAAATCATGTTGCTAATCCGATATAAACGGATTTTTCCACAAATTAACGAGACCATAACGAAGCAATTTTTTTTTTTTTTTCGAAGAAAAAAAAGAAAAGATATAAACAAACATAACGAGATGCTAATATGAGGTGCATTCATATACTGAGCACATTCAGACATTTATAAATCCAAAATAAATGAGACACGATGCAGTGCACAATGTTTATTCCAACGTATATTGATGTTGAACAACGAGTTTAAGCATTTAAACAATTTGCGAAGAAAATTGCATTTATTTAATCTTCTTCTCAACTGTATATATTTTGGATGAGTGTTGGTTCTTCTAGAGGTGTATACTCATACCAACGATGAGTATGTGCATTCGTTCGAATTTATTTATCTTTTGTGCATCAGAATTCAGAATGATGTAATTTTTGTCGTTTTTCGTATGTTTAAACATGGAATTTATTCGTTTATACAAAATCGAAACAAAAACACGCATACACAATTTTTTTTCTCTCTCTCCGGTAACCATAAAAACCGACCCGCTAATTCTACAAAATGTGAATTTAACACACATACACACACAAAACGATGAAAATGATTATATTCGTTTTATGTTTTTCTTTTGCAAAGTTAAATGCCGTGGTTGGATTGTGCAATGTATGGCATCCTGGGTGCACCATACTGGAGATTCCATGCGAACATACAAACAAGCCGAAATGCGTTGCGTTGTGAATTCGTACATTCGGTCGTTTTACAAAATGTAAATGTTTGTTCGTTTCACAACAATTCGAAGCCAAAGTCCTCATTTAATATTTTCTTTTCCAATTATCATCGCCCTTGTCACCAGCCGCCAGTTCTACTTCCTCCTTTTCTCTCTCTCTATCGCTCTCTGAGTTTCTGCTCATCTCTTCATAACGAGCATTTCGTTTGCCATCTTTTTCGATCTCACTGTTGTGTCGGCACCTCATCCGGCTTTGCCTTTTTCATTATTATTATCATCTGTCGTTCGACACACAGCAAAACGATGCATAACCATAACGACCAACTCTGGTTGTTTTAAGACACAGATTTTCCGAGATGAACAAATAAATTTCTGGAATTTTAATGGCGTTGCAAGCATGTTTATGCTGAACACAGAAATGGAATGGGAAGAAATGGAGGCCAAAGGTAAAATACTTTTTGTCTTTGTCGATGCAAAAACTATACAATACACGTATACACAAAATGCTCACAAGAGCTATAACGGAACGACAAGTATTTCGGTGCATTTATTCATATCACATTTTTTTTGTTGTCCTCTTCGTTCGTACTGTATTCGCTTTCGTTCTTGTTATGTAAGGCGACGGAGAAAATGCAATAGATTAAATTTATTCATGCCTAAACCGAGTCAACTGCAATAAATACGTAACATGTTTTGCTCGTTGATTTTCTTATATTTTTTGGAGGATTCGCTTACTTGCTCGCTCTCTCCTCAAACCCACCATTCAGCCGATTTCCATCGTTTCATTTAATTACATAAAAGCTTGCTATAGTTTCAATTATGAATATAAACAATTTTAATCCGTTTGAATCACGTGAACCGTTTTTCGAGGAATTTTCTGTATTCGGTATTTGCGCTTACTGAGGGAAAAAAACGATCATGGCGAATTAACGTTCCTTTTTTTGCCTAGTTTTTTGCTACTTGTTGTTGCTGTTGACAAAGTAAAAGCGCAATAAGAATGCATATATTGAATATTTTTAAATGTTTTTTTTTCGTTGATTATTATTTCCTTAATATAATCGAGTGGTTAAAATTCAATTGGAATTTCAACGAAAAATTTTGTCTCAACTATTTTGTGGGTGGAAAACCGCTGGAAATTTACATTGTCATTCGAGGAATTGTGTTATTTTTTGTAAAGCCGACCTAAAATGAATAAAAAATTTTTTTTTGAAAGAACTCTTAAAATGACTGGGATTTACTACATAAAATGCGAACATTCGTTAATTTAAGATAGTAGAGTATCGATCGTACATTTCTGAGACTGAAGGCAACGACGATGACGCAAAGCAGTAACAAGTTAATGTGAAAAAAGGTTGTGTGTTTGCGCGTTGTATTTTTGGATGACATTCCCAGCAATGATGAAATAATGTAACGCGGGCGCGGAATCAAAAATAATGCGCCAGCTGCGTGGCACACTTGCACTTGAAAACATGAACGTGTTTGTTCAGATCCCATAGCTAATTTTCATGTTATGATTTATGAAGTTATGCACGCTATTTAATGTATTTATAGCTTGGAATAAGATATTTGAAATGTGTGCGCGACCAAAAAATATCTTCTCTTCCTTCCTCTCTCTCTCATGTTAGATGGCATTGTGTAATTTGCCATTGTTTTCGCTTTTGAAATATTTGATGCACACATTCCATATATCTTGAACGTGTATGTGTACTAATCTAACATTCATGTAGTTTATTCTTTATCCTTGTAATCTTGTCTCTTTTATCTTCTTAGTTTTTGCATGTTTTCTCCTCTCTTTCTCTCTCGCTTTTTGGCTTTTTACATTGTCAACATTTCAATATCACATTTTCTACAATGGAATTTTCCAAAGAAATAAAGTACGAGCAAATATATATCTAATTGTCTCACTCGAACAACCCGAATGTATACGTGTATGTATCGGATAAATTTGCTACTTGTTTATGCGCTACCCGAAGCGGTAAACGTTCAACAAAACTACTTTATTTAATGCATGATAAAGGTAGATACATCACATATAAAATGATCACACACATATTCGTTCTCCTCATGTAGTCTTATTTACCTTTTGATTTCTCTCACCCCTTCTCTCTTTCTCTCTATCTCGCGTTCTGTTGAATTTAGTTCAAAGTCAAATGCAAAACCGTTTAATTTCACTTTGTATAAATATGCCCTGCAAAATTAAACGAGTGCACAAAATTTGCAAAAGCATTTCATGCAAACGAGATACGAAAGTTGATAAAAAAAATGAGATCAAATAGAAGAAGGAAAAAAATAACCGAATTATTCATAGAACCATGTATTTTATTGAATGTTTAAGACAACTCAAAACAATTTCATATAGTTGATTCATTGGTTTTTACGATGTGTGCACAAAGTATAAATGCTATATAAACTGGTGGAATGAACCAATAAAAGCATGCCAAAAATGACATCACTTGAAAGATAATCTAGATTTTGTCAGAAATGCAATAAAGTACCGGGCCACATTCACTTTTTTTCTCACTACTGAAACACAGATAGAGGGATATTGTAATCTCATCGTTTTACCTTTGGTATAAAAGTGAGCAAAGACTGAGAAAGGAAATGAAAAATTTCTACCGAATTATGGTTTTATTATGTCACGTCGAGCTTTCAGAGATTGAAACCAAAGACCGCGAATCACATCGTATACATGATTCAATGCACTTGTTATTTTGACTCCTGAAGACAAACTATTCGACTATTGCCATATTATTTTTAGCTCTGGGAATATCTTGAGTGTATTCTTGCAAATACAGAGAGAGAGAATGCAATTTTTCACTAAAAACGAACGAAGTGAAGAAAAAAGCCATTGGAATCTCTCTCTCTCTCTCTCTCTCTCTCTCTCTCTCTCTCTCTGTATCTTTCTGTGGTGAACGTTGTTCGCGAAAAATCAGCGAATTGAATCATTTTTCTACATGACATTATAAAGCAGCCAGCCCGTAAGAAAAACTATCTACTTTGCCAAAAGAAACTAATATCCGTTTGGTAGGGATTTCAACATAACGAATTCATAACATCACTTCTGTGTGATCACATGCGGAAACAAGTTTTTCTAATAAATAATAATATATTTATCGTGCGGGCATGCGGTGAGAGTCGTTGCCTTTCTCAACTACGAATGCAGTACATAGAACGCGATATGTTGTACCGTTTCGGGCACATTAAATATGTGCCCATGAAACAGGCTACGGTGGCTTTTCCACTGATTTGTACCTTGATTTCTCTTCAGTTTTTTTTTCTCGCCCACCAGCTCAAAATCAATTTTGCGATGTCGAATCTTTCCTTACACTTCACGTAATATCCCGCCATTGAAATATGAGCGATACGAAACAAGATGTAGCGAGTCACCAAAGTGAGCCCTGAGCATCAATCCACATATGAATCGTTGCGACGAAAAAGTAGCTCTTATTTTTCTCCAAATAATACTGCAACATAAAGTTTTTTATGAATAGTTTATTTGTTGTATTACAACAAATAAACCGTGTGAAAAAAACTTCATGTTGCAGTATTATTTGGAGAAAAATAAGAGCTACTGTTTCGCCGCAACGATTCATATGAGTTTAAGATTATATCGGCTTATTGTCGCTTATGCGATGAGCAGCTCGTTTGTTTTTTTTTTCTCACACATAAATATGAGATTTGGCGTTATTTGTGTGTGTTTTTTTTTACGTTCGCGCTGAATAAACGTCTGCCAGCTATGAATGATGCTTACACCAACCGATTGGTTCACGTACAACACAAATTTATCGCATGCAACTGCATGCGGAAATAACATCCAAAAATACATCAAAAATTTGCAAATGCAATCAGCTAAAGCGCCCCGTCGCATTCCTTGCAAACCAAAACACCCAAACGCTACCAAAAACATTGTTGGAGTATATGTGTGTGCATAGAGTTGAAGCCATTTCGTAGAAAGGATATTGTCTAACTTTCGGGCGAACCAGCTCTCTCGTTCTATTTTCTCTTTTTCATTTCATCGTCTATGCATTCAATTTTTGGGCGGCGAGAAGCGAAAAACAAAGAGAAACTCAAATGCTCTGTGAAAAAGCACCGCCAAACGACGAGAAAAAAAGCGATTTGAATTGCATGCAAATACATGAACACAAAGTAAGTAGTTGAAAATTACTATTTGCCTTGCTGCAGGCCAAAACCCTTGAATACACTTCTTTTTGTAAATCGGTTTGCGATTGAAAACAGTAGCACACAGACACACACACACTCAATGTATATACACAGAGATATTATCCCACTGAATTTTACCCACTGAAAACACTACAACCACTTTCACACAGATATTTCACGTGAAATCAGTGAAATTGATTTCGTTCGCTTGCTCGTTCGTTTCAAACTTATATTTATGGATTAAGAAAACTGTGCGGCATACACCTATTGTATTACCAAACAATCGGTATCATTATTATTAGATTCACGGTTCAAGCACATCGATCCATTTTGGCGAAGTTATAATTGTTTAAATCATCGGTTCGGGTGAGTTTTTTTTTATCGCGAAGGGCGTGGATGGGGAATTTCATTCAAAAACTTGCAATATTTCTTGTTTTCTATCGTTTGGAATGAACTTGAGCAAAGTTTTTAATAAATAATAAATGAATGGTGCATTTCAAAAAATTAAGAAAAACAGAATTTGCAATGAAAATATAATTCGTTCATGGCTTCTTTTAGTATGAATAAAATAATTTTTACACTTTGTGTTGGAACATTTCCGTCAAATATTTGCGGAAAAAATGTTGTTAGTCCAGATTTTCTTCGTCAAATTTTTTTGCTCATTTCATTCGAGAGAAATGTTGAACTTCAAACTTTAAGCTTAAGCATGGCCATTGATGAAATGTTTCATGAACTATGAACAAACCTATATGATTTAACATTACTTCAAAATTGAAGTGAAAAACTTTTGACCGAAGTATTACCGTTTTCAATTCCACTTTTCGCAAGTAATAATTCTTCGATGGAATGTTCTTTAAATGAACGAAATCAAATGAAAAAGCAATTTCAAGTGGCTCGTTAGTTTTCTCGCATTGCAAATAAAAAATTGTAATATATATTAAAGTTGTGCAAAAATTAAAATCGAATTGAGGATTTGCAGTCCGATTTTGTTCGATGCCACGAAATGGTTGCTTCAGATTTTCCACTTAAAAAAAGTGTACATTTTCCAAACAATAATGCGACCCTTGAACATATCTTATCGACTTGAAATCATTGTCGATGCAGATAAATGAATATCGACAATTCATTAAAAATTTGTTAAGCTACGAAATGTGCTTGAATCATAATGGCATTGTTATAAAATATAAATGATAACAATAAAACAATTGTGTATGTTGAATTACGTTGCGGCAGTTGAATGCGGCATGAAAAATGACAATAATCACTCACCGAGGATTTTGTCGTTGTAATTATTCGTGCGTCAGTCACATCCACTTGAATGTGCCGTTTGTGTGCATCAAATTGTTTATTAAGAGCTACATGTCTGATGCACAATAATAACAAATTTTGCAAGCGCGCACATCCCAAAATCACAGACGAAAATTCCCAGGGATAAAAAAAGACAGTACTTCCCATGGATGAAACATTTTCATTTACCTAGTTATCTTAAGAATGTTCATTAAGTTTGTGTGGCAGACGGGGTACTTCTTTTTTTTGTTCATTTTGGAAATAAAAACAAAGGCTTGAAGCAAAAACCACACGTTGCCATTCCTGAAGACGACAGTTGATTAAAAATAATTGAAATTGCATTTTATCACGATTGGAAAATGGCTGACGGCAACTTGACAATGGCACTGATAATGCGTTCGTTAAAATGACGAGACGTGACAAGCGACTGTAAACATTTGTGTGTGTCTGTGTGTGTGCTGCATGCAACAATAATAATATAAACCTGAAATGGATAAAACTAGAGCAAATTATTATTATGAAAAGCACTCTGGAGCGCACTCGACACTGTTTGCCGATGTGAAATTCGTCGAGAGATATTTGTACGCTCTCGTTCACTCCATTATTTGTGTTCATCGTTTAACTTTTCGATTTAGATTTCGTACACAGTATATTTGTTAAGTACCACTAACGATTTGATAACAACCCACTACAGAAGATACTAACGAAACAACAAAAAAATAATAATATATATGGGATTTCACACTGTCGGCAAAAATATTTGTATGCGTTCGCGTTTTTTTTTCATGATTGCATAATAATAATTTTAACGAACGCAGTAAAAAAGCGGTTTGGTGTGAGGATTTGAGGTCATTTCTCAGATGTATTCTTCAATTGAACAAAAACAAAATGTGAACTCTCAAATGAAGAACTTTGCCTTGTTGAACACGTTCCTTTTTTGCTCATTTGCTCAATCCACATTGTGTCACACTGTTTTATAGCATAAATATTTTTTAATGTAGAAAATTTTACAATTTTCCAACGCGTACAGAATTCAGTTGCCGAGAAAGTAGAGAGAGATTGAGAAATAGCACCGAGCACTTGAAGAGAAGTGAACGAATCACAAGCGAACATCAACTAAACTGTCATGATTTCGGATAAATTGCGTATGAGATAATGAGCAAAAACAGAAATGAGCGTAGCTCCAATGCTCCTTGCTGCCGTCAAGTTGTGTTTAACTTAATGCACTAAAATGTTCTTAAAGTCTCTTGTGAGATCATCATCATCATCATTAAAGTAGCATTTTATGAACTGATGAAAGAGAAAACTCGCTTGCTAAATACTTAACAAAAGTACAGAAAAAAGGAGAAAACACGATGAGAAATATTCAAATGAGTACAATTTATGCGATATTTCGCATTATCTGTTATGTTATTATTGTCATGTACAATAAACATTTCTATTACTTGAACCGTAGTTAGTTAGGGATGGATTGCCGCATATTGCGAACTGCTAAGTCTGCGCGCCGTGGAAATCGTTGTAAACATAAATAAACAATAAATTACCATCGCGATGGTTCAATCTGGATTGAAGTCCTCAAAAATTCCTCCGAAAATATCCGTCATAATTATTATTTATTAAACTAAAACATCGAAAAAGCTCTATTTCAATAATTCAAAAAAAAAATCTATTAAGCATTTTCTAATTATAAACATTCTACTACTTTTAGCGTCAACTTCGATATTCGATTGTGGACACAATTCTTTCCGAAAAATAAAAAAAGATCAAAATACTAATGAAAAATCGTTCGTGAAATATACCCATTCTACTGTTATGTCAAGCTCGATAGATCACATCATAATTTTATAACAATGATTGTGGCTATTTCAAAAATCAAATTTTACATTTTGAAATGTGGTCAACATGTCATCGCTGATATTTTCATACTAGCGGCTCGAAAAGGCAGATGTTCGATATTCCTTAATGGAAGCATAAACTCTCAAATTTGACATGCGATTTGATTTCGGGACAAAAACAACTGCCAACACAGTAACGAAAATGATGGTCTATTACATAGATGATGACGTAAAAAAATTTGGGGGGGGGGGTGATGACAAAATTCCGTAGGGGGTCCCTGACGATGTCAACAATTTGTACGAAATGAAGATTAAATCGTTTTTTTTGCTCTTCACGTTTTTGGCGAAAATCCCTAGCAAATCGAAAGAATTTTCTCGGCCAAAAAAAGTGAAGAGCAAAAAAAGGTCCTCATTTCCAAAATTGTTGAGGGTTACTGAAAATATTTTAGGGGGGATCATCCGACCCCTAGGAACCCTCGTCATCACCTATGGTCTATAATGTGTCTATATGTGTGTGAATGACCCTTATCCACGTGGAGAACATCAAAGCACTGTGATTTAAATCCGTTGAAAACTATTCGCTGTATCGCAATAAGCTATTATTATCGTCTCGCCGCAATCACTTGAAAACTAGAAAACAATTTTCCACCATTATTAGCACACTAATAATTTTCTTGTTATAACTATTTTCAGTTATGTTAAACTGATTTCTACGCTGATGCCGAAACCGAATTCGAATCTATTATCTGCCATTCGTTGTTCATATGTGGCAGCCATATTCTATTCAACTTCACTTAAGCACTTGAAAATCTACAAATGGATCGCTTTATTTATTAATTACAAGTTTATCTGAAATTTAAATAGTTTTATAGCGCATTCAAAAGTGCTTCAATCAAATGGCTTGAATCACATAATGAGTAAAATTGACATGACCAAAAACTCTGAATGCATTTTACTCTAATTCACCATATCAACCATAACTTGTACGTTTAAAAAATCAAAGAATCATTTCAAGCGAATGAATTCATCCGACTCACATTTTTCGAACAAAAGACATTCGATACACATGTAACAAAACTAGTCATCGTACACATAAATACGAAGAAAAAACCATATGAATGAAAACCAGTCCCAAAGTTTTAAATGAACAAAAACAAAAAGAATATAAATCATATTGCTTTATCAGTAGATTAGTTTGTGAAATATTAATCTTGGCTAAATGAGCAAATAGAGAAAATCTCTCGTACACAAAATTTAACCAGCGATCGCTTTAATTATAAATGAGAGTGAGAGCTAACGAAGAGTCGCAAAGTGTGAGTGATTGTTGTTGTCTCTTGTGTGCACCGTGTGATGAAGTTCACATGGTTTTCATTTGACTAAGGTTCATGCGGTTGCAAATTGTCTGTGTATTGTTTGTGATGAGTTGCTGACATGCATTTTCAAGAAAGACAAACTTCATTCCGACCGACATGCATACGCACCGACCACCAGCACATCACGTACCAAAGATAACAACTTCTCAAATGGAAACTTTTTAGACCCCGAAAAACTAACGACACTACAATAGTGCAGAAACTCTCTGTACACCACTCGGGCATCACATTGCACTCACTGTGTGTAAGTACTTAGACCAGCGGCATTCTTCTTTAACTTGATATTGTTTTCAATTTTCAGTGATAACAAAAGCGTTAGTTGCACATGATAAAAAAAGTGGTGGAGAGACGAAAGAAGTATGAATTTCATTGCACTTGTGCAATGGTATGTGTGGTTGTACACACAGAATTCGTTTGAGCTGATAAATAAATACAATGCACACTGTGTATGTATGTGTATAAATGAATTAGGCGACCATTTGGACCGAAATGTAGCCATTTTACTTTTCTCACTCAAGAATTATAGCGCTTAATCGTAAGAGAAATATAAAGAAGTAAAAGCGGCTAATTCGTAAAACCAGCATTACACAATTCATCGAAAAGAAGAAAGAGTTTGCTTCGTTGCAAAGTGAAACTATCACATTTACTGTTCGTTTTCAAGTTTTGTACAAGTGCGTGCATCAAGCACTAAAGGCAAACAAGAAAACGTGTTTCGACTAAGACACAATTCTATTTCCTTCATTCAGTTCGGCTAGAAAGTACATTTTCTCTTCTTTCGCTCTTCGTTTTTCAACCGCACCCCATTTCCCTCCTCACCATCTCTGCGGATCGAAAAATAGAATGAAAAGCTTCGAATCACCAGACTTATATGTGAAGCAGCTTATTTATTTTAAATGCACAAGACATTGCGACGACATTCAGTTTGTTCATTACTTTTACTGAATGTGTCAACTAAGTTTGGTTTTCTGTGTGTTTTTTTTTTCATTCTTTTTGGCGCGCAACGGATTACATTTCGTAGCGATGAGAGAATGTAATTTGCTCGACGATGCATTCAAACATACTTTGGAGCGATGAAATCGAAAACTCAAATGCCACA
This sequence comes from Contarinia nasturtii, assembly GCF_009176525.2. NCBI lineage: Eukaryota > Metazoa > Arthropoda > Insecta > Diptera > Cecidomyiidae > Contarinia > Contarinia nasturtii. Next base: position 973,688 of record NW_022198157.1, on the reverse strand, counting down.
GCGACTTTTGGACGTTACTCTTTGTTCAAACGAAATGAACACACAAGCAGATAGTGTCTATCTATTAGAATTAATCTCGATCGAACAAATGACCAAATGCTTAGTCAACACGAAATCTTATGATAACGCCACGAAGAGCGAAAACAAAACACATAGATTTCATTTCATCAAGATTTCGAATTCTTCTCGGCTAACTTCTCACACGGCGGGATCACATCAAAAATGAGATTAATATATTTGACAAATTTGGATTTTCAATGTATGCGATGTATGCACTGGTACGTGTATTTGTGCATGTATGTACGCGCACCCCGGTGAAATTGTCATTGGTCACTTAAAGACAAACTTTATTCTTTTGTTTCATTCTGTTATCATCAAAAATGAATTACGGCACGAAGTACTTGCACTGCCGCTGAACTTTTCGTTGACTTTATTGTTTGTGTGTGTGTGTGTGTTTTTGTATTCCTCGTTACACTTTGCCAAAGTTAGTTTCAACTCTTTTGGTTTGTCTTCCATTTTTCGGTTCGCAACTTTTTACCCCCGCCACGCTTCGTTCGCTTCAACTCTTTTTCTGGTGGAGCCCAGTGTGATGGGGATGTGCGAAGGAGAAGATGAGGGGGCGAAGAGAATAAAGAAAGCAAAATAGAGAAAGCGAAGGAGAAAGACCTACAGAGAGAAAGAGAGAAAGCGAAAATGGACCCGCTTTTTCTTGGTCGTTGTACCTTTTGATAACGATGATGATTATGGTAAAACTTTGCGAAACGTGTTCTCACTCTTTCTCTCCTTTTTTGTCTCTTTCTCTTGTGTGATCTTTTGCTGTCTATATATGCAGCAATTGCATTTCATCGCAACCGAAAATTGCCGGGGAAATTGCATCTCACAGCAGCGGCGGCGACGAGATGATGATAAGCGCTCACAAAGAAACTGAATTAATGGAGAGAAGGCTACTTTCGACTTCTCTCTCCAACTCTGTCTTTTCGAATGTTTCAGTTAATTCAGTTTGTTTTAAAATTTACTTTTAAGCCAAACTCTTAAGAATTTTTTTGGTTGTTCGAGTTTCGCTCTTACCCGATCCCTCCGTCCGCTTTTTACTTTCCTACTATACTTCTGTTGAATGCATCTTGAAACTGCTCTTTAGGTTTTAATAGTGTGTGGATTTTCAATGTGTCAGTTTCAAGTAGATTTATTTTCTTCGTATATGCTGCTTCATGTTCATCCATTTGATTTTTTTTTCGCTCTGTTAAAACAGCTCGGTATCGCGTAAAACTTGATGATAGAAAAAGGATTTTTAGTTTTTCCAATTGTTTTCTTTAGTGCACTCTTTTTGCACATACATGCGCTTGTTGGGATCAATGGCGATGAATGCATTTGACACGTTCAATTAAAGCAAATGGAGATAAATGTTAATTAAATTAATAAATAAAATGCAGTGAACGTAACGGAAAAAAATGCTGACTGTTTCATAGATCAAGAAAAAAAGTTCGGTTTGTTTTTCTTCGTGCCCTTCAATCTAGTTTTCGCTTGCATCGAAAATTTTAATTCGCAGTTTTGTTTTTGTTCAAACCAGCGAGCTAGTAGTGAATTTGCAACATTTTCGCTGTCTCGTGTTTGGTTCATAGTACCTCGGCATTCCCACCGAACGGATTATCGGATTATAAAATATGACTGTTTTTTTTTATTCATTGCTTTCAACAACGGTGGCTAAATTTCGATTTTCCATTTTCGAGTGTATTTTTTTCTGTTTTTTTCCTACTGTCAAGCGACCGCTTTTAGTTTCAGTTTGTTTGTGACACCGAAAAACAATCTCGGCTCGCAAAATCGACGCGTTACACAGAGTGTATACTCATGTCGAACATTATGCTATGTTTTTATTTATATCATATTTTATTATTATTTCGTGCTTGTCGAACATTTTGCAACCGGTATGAATTCCAAATGCATGTCTGTCGTTTAGTTTCATTTATATGTCGCGCCACATTTACGCAACTACTTCACCGACCGTCAACTTGTTTTTTTTTTTTGTGTGAATGTATTTATCGTTTGTGCACTTCGTCATGTCATTTCCAATTCGGCTGGAAAATCCGTTCGGCCAATTCAGTTCAATCGTGTCGCCGATTGAAAATGTCAAACTATTTGGAATTTTTGAATAAAGATTTATCGCTTCGTTTCATTCATCCTTCACACAAAAAAGGGTCACAATTTACGCTCCGCTTGTAATACCCGAGTGAATTTCAATGTCAATCAGATAGTGGAACCTTGGATTTTATTTACGAGTATTTAGAGCCGTAAAAAACTCGCGGCCGAATATCCAGAATCCACAAACTATACTGGACGCAATAGACATAACACCGGGGTTTAATTTGGTTATTTCATTAAAATCCCATTTGAAATCGAACCTGTGAATAACCCACAAAAAAGTATCAACAACGAAAAAAACGGAAAATAAACAAGTTAAAGCAATTTATTATCGGCGTTGAAGTTGATAATATTATTATCGTGGATTCGAATTTGGTGCGCGAGCTGTATTTTTCACGGAAGGAATTTCCAGCGGCATAACCGAAGGCTTCGGTCCGAAGCAACAACAAATGCGGCAGCAGCCAAAAAAAAAATGAAAATCCATGTTTGAAAGCGTCTATATTTTGCGGAATACCACAAAGCGTCAATTTGTTTTATAGAGTGAATAATATTTTCGGTTGTATACATGCATGGATATATATTTGAATGGAAAATGTTGCATTGAAATGCGATAGGTAAAACGATTACCATCGAACCAGAAAAGCTTTATGAGCGCTTAAAGGAATATAAATACAGAAAAATACACACGATTTCCATTCACAACATTCATACTCACTCACATGTTAATACATCCATATTCACAATACCATCATATATTGCGTGCTACCATGAGCAAATATGTATACAATATTTAATGTTGGATACACGAATGGTGTGTGCTTTTTTGTTTGTCTTCTTCATGTTATGAATAACAAAAAAACTCACGAAATTTGGCTAAATGGAGAACAGAGTGGAAACATCATAAGTGATAAAGATATATCATATATTTTTTTGGTTTGCGAAACCTCATATCGGCTTCTTTTCATGACGCTTCAAAATGAAATGCCAACGTAATTTGAGCACTTGAATCAATCAACGAAATATTTCGTTGTCTCTATTATTTACATTTTGTGAAAGATGATACTTTGATATACATTTTCACTCTATTTGGGTCTTAAACACTTGATTATAACCGAAAACTGATGTTCAACACCACAAGCTAACTAATAGAAAAACCAAATTGAAAACTTGTAAAAACAAAAAAATTGAAAACTTATGGACAAGAACTACAATGGGCCGCATGAAATTGGTTAAAGATAAGATAAAAAAATAATAGATCAAACTACCTCTTTGTTGAAGTGAAATTTCGCTGAAATTCAATGGGAACCTATCATAATTTTCTTCTTGGTCTTGTTTTGTACCGATAGATGTTTACAAAAGTGAAATCATCAAAATGTATATCGTTCGACATTGGAGACAAAAAAAAAATGGTTTTAATGAACATAACTTTCGAATCAACACTGTAGAGTCTATAGTTTGAAAGGCTTTTCGAATAATATAAGCCAAACAAAATAGCGGCCAACATCATGAACATTGTTCAATAATGAAAAATGTCCCCGTTGAAAAAACATCTACCCTTTTTTCGCCAAAAGTCCGCTGGATATTTTTCCATTCAATATGAAATGCATTCGGGGCAGGCATCTGACTGCAAGTTAACCAAATGTTCGAGCTAATAAAAGCATGAAAAAAATGTGATTTTTCCTCTATCTTGTTAGCATATTTTTTCCTTCTATGTAAACATCGTATCTCATTAAAGTCACATAAATTCGTTATGTTTTCATTCTTCTTCCCACTTTATTTTTCTTCAGTCGGATTTTTTGTGTGCAGAAAATTGCAAGCTGCGTATTTTTCATTTATTTGTCATTAAATATTCACTCGGCTGTTTACAATTGTTGTTCCACGCCGTGTTGAAAATTGAAGTGAAAGTGCATATTTCTTTATTTGACTGTAGTCATTTGTATTTGGCTGGCCCCAACAGAAAGAATCGTTTTTATCACTTTTTTATACATAGTGAAATGATTGTGTTTGTCTTTAACCAAAGTCATGAACATCCACTGTTGAGTAAGACAAAAATCACTTCTTATTTATTTGACTTTGTTTAATAACAAGAAAATAGTGAATGACAAATTTCAGACGAAGAAAAAAAAAACAAAGTTGAATAGATAAATTTAATAAAGCCAAGTGAAAGTTAAAAAGCGACATTGTTTCCACTGTCGTTGGCGGCTGCCGCTGCTGTGTGTATGTCACAGGCAGCAGAAAAAAGGCAACACGGTGATGCGTTGTAGGTTATAAATTATGGCAATAGATACTACCGCCCATAATTCTCTTATTATCTACATTTTTTTGTAAATAAAAATCGTTTTTGCTTACTTCATAACATTTTTTCAGCTCCTTCGGCTTTTGCAGCATCCTTTTTTATTCGTATACATTGTTGTTTTTATTTGCATGTAAAAGAGAATCTTGGTGGCTGCAGTTTTTGCAGCCAGCTTTCACCGTTTTCTTTACGCTTTTCTGGTGCCGTTGTTGGCATTCCATTCTTACCGGATAATATGTCATTTTATAAAATATTTATTGTTGTTGTTCGTTAGTAAGCATTTCCATCTTATTTTTGAGGATGAGCAGGGGACGAAGACAACGACAGCAGTACTTGATTCGCATCGTCTGTTATGTTTTCGATTTTTTTTTTTGCGCTATTCACTCGTTCGTTCGTTTTCTCCTCCATTCGCTCACTCTCTTAATGTTCATTATGAGCAATAAATAATGTGATTTCAAGTTGAGCAACAGCAAAATATTTAGTGTTTATTTTTCTCGCTACGCTAAACTGTCTACCACCATCAAATGCCATATATTAACTTATAGTTAACATTTCATGTTTCGGGGTATTTTTCGGCGCGCTCGCGCCCCAACGACGATGCAAATACACCGTGGAAAAAAAGAATTGCAATCCGAACATTTTGCTTGAAAACATGAAAGGCGTTAATATTAGCACGTACCGTGAGCGAAACAGAAAAAGTGTAGCACATGGAATTTATATTTTTGGTGGCGGCGTATTCGTTAAAAGTCAGGAAGTACGGCGAAGAGGAAAATCCGAGATGAACTCAAGGAAATGGAAGCAATGGCTTCTTACAAAAATATGTGTTTACAGCCGTTCGCCTCTGTGTGAGCATCACCGTTTGCACAGCAATATTTTTTTGACCATTATTTCGAAAGCGTTTCTTCGCAGCACATCCCAAGAATGAGATCTTTTTCACATTTTTTTTGCTCTCTCTCTCTGCTATGAATTGTGTATTTCGGAAATGTGAAATATTAAAAACGACAGAACATTTCAAAAGTTATTTGTATAGAGTGAGAGCGAAAATTCGTAGTGACATAGAGAGGGTGAGAAAGAGTGAAAAAAAGAGAGAAAATGGGCGTTTAATAAAAAAATGCATTTTCTCTGTAGTAGAATTCCTATTAAATCGCAACTCAAAGATGCTTTCATTTCTATATCGAATGTAGAGCAGAGAAAAAACAACATTGAACATTGACAATTTTTGTATTCATTCATTTTTCTGAATAACATTCAAATGTGAAAAATGTTGAATTTCATTTTTTTCCCGATATAAATATCCATTGATGAATATTCATCAATCGCAAATAATCAGAAAAATCAGAGAAATACATTAACTAGAAATCCCTTGATTGGTTGTTGACACTGCCATTCATACATTGATAGAAGTCATCAAAAGCCTCCAAGTGATTAATATAAATCATCATATGTTTTTTTGTTATCTACTTTGTGAAAACTTCCAGCGCATTCGACCTGAGTATGGTAATTGATGGATTGTGCGTGCTTGCATTGGAATGGAATTAATGAATCGACGGGATTTTCGACGAAAAAAAAAACGATGATCGATATAATTCAACCACGACAAAACTCTCGCCCATTTTCAAATGAATAGATTTCTACCTTTATGAATTGAAATGCGGTTGTTCAAAGCGCCCATTTCCATATCAAGTTTATATTCGACAGAAATAAATACAAAATCCAACCATTTTTCATTGGTTTCATAAAAGGTAACGCGTTGAATCGAATCCACAACATTTCCCATCCATTCACTTGGAATGAAAACACAACAAAAAAAACTTTTCATTTGAGCTCGAAGGCTGTTTGTTTTGTTTCTGTAATTTTGCAAGCAATTTCACATGAAAAAAAAACGAGCTCCAGTGCACACATATCGCTCCCATGGTGTGATGCATGGCGTATACATATCAATAATTTACTCTCAATTTCACCGTAAACATTCACATATTAAACTCAGTTTGTTGTCGCACCAAAACTTTTTACATTTTACCCATTCATTTCATTCTGAATGGAGTAATTTTTGGTTCGTTATTGTGTTTTTCTCATTTAGACACTATTTTCGAAACAGGCACACACACACACACAAAATGAAAACAATTCATACACAATTTGATTGAATCAAGGCAAAACACACAGCGAAAAATGAAAATGTAATGGTCAATGGAGGGAAAAAAATATATAAATATGAAAGCACATGCACTGTTGGTTACCACTGTTATAAAATATGTGGTAATATGCTTAATGAAATATTAATCACATCGCATTACATGCAAAATTAAAAAAATGGACATGACTAAAGGGATTGCGTTTGCATATGGTTACACTCATGGTATGTGATTCGATTTAAGAAATTTACCGCCAAACGCGTTCAAATGTAATGTTCATATCCTAATTGGATTGTTTTGACGCGCACCGACCGCTTTTCAACTGTCGACTGGGATGTTGCATGCAATGACAGACACCAGACTATGGGTCAACGGAAAATAGTTCTGCATTTTATATTTCGTTCATTGTCGTTCTGTCCAAAAAAAGCTATGTAAGTCCAGGACAAAGAGAATCGAAATCACCAGGCAATATATTGAATTAACTGCTCAGTTGAGCTGACAGTACTTTAGCCAGCTAAATGGGCTAAAACAATAGACGTTATTGTTTTAATGATGAATCACTTTTCTTGTTTTAATAGAAGTGATTGTTCATTATAACAATAACTTCTATTGTTTGAGTCCATTTAGCTGGCTAGCGTACTGTCAGCTCAACTGACCAGTTAGTTCAATATATTGTCTGGAAATCACACAGTAATTCAGGAGCCCGAATAAACTTGTACAAAAGCACTGCAGAGATTGAACACAATATTAAGTTAATATGATTAACAAACTGAAACTACATATTATAGTTTGGGGCGGCCATTGTCAATGTTCGATAAATAATAGAAGAAAAACGTGCGCACAATACAAAACACATAATTCGACCGCAATTCATGTTTTCGGCTGATTTGGAGTAGACAACAAATTTATAAGTTTTACCCTCCGATCATCGGCTTTGTCGCAGCTCTTATTTCCATTATTAAGTTCATCGAACTGAGTGCCAAAAATGAATGAGATATGAGCGAACTAAAGTAACACAATTGTATCATTGAACTACGTTTATTCTCCTCTTCAAAAATCGATATTTCGGAAACAATAGTCAAATTTGTTTATTTGAATTGCTTACATATTTAATTTTATATAGAAAACTACCATAAAATTGTCACTCGATTTCATTCAGCATAGACAGCGAGTTATAAAATATGGCGAACAAAAAAATGTGGCTGCATGCAGAGCCCATCGCGCTGACTACCATTATCTAAGCGATGAGCATTGCCAATGGCAGAGTAAAAATAACAAAGCACTTCAATAAAAATCAATCAATCAATTTCCGTGGCGTTTTTTTACCCCGTTGCATGTCGCATACATACAGTTCTTCCTATTTTTTTTGTCAACTGTTTTGAGTACCTCTCAATCGACAGTGAGCGCGCACCCGCTCGTTTCAATAACCATGAACACTTTTATATGATGGTTTTGTTTATGCGCTGCTCAATGAAATATGTTTAACAAAACATTTGCTTTGTTCTTCTCAACATATTTTTTTTTTTCATTCGCGTGACGCTTTCGCCGAAATGGTTTTTTATTTTTTTTTATTCGTTGATGTCTGTCACATTCTATATAGTTTTTTTGAGGTTGCGTGAGTGCATAGTTTTTGTACTTGAAATTTTTGCCATTGAAATTCAATTGGGTACGTTGATTAAAAGCCGAATGGTATAAAATGCTAAAAAAAGCCATTGGAAACACTTTCACAAAAAAACAATTCAGGAATCGACCAGTTTTTGACAACCGAAAGAACAACAAAGTTCATCTGCGAAAATGATTCGACCGCGAAAAAAGTCGACTTTTGAATAAATAAATAATAAATGAATAAGCCGCCCAGTGTTGGCATGGATCGTACAGTTTTTCTGTCTCTGTTTTGCTTGCTCTTGTTGAACTCTCGCTTTTTAATTAATTCATTCGGTTACAGATGCTTTTTCTTGCTATTGAAAACGATACGCCGTCAAAAGTGTAGAAAATACCGTAAAACTTGATTCGAAAATAAAACAAATGCTCGTGAAATTGAGAGAGCGCGACTTTTGACATCATCATCATTTACTCTCGAGACATACTTGCAAATAAAATAGATGCAAAATCAAATTTAAAATCATGCAAATTTAATTCAATTATGAATCACATTGTTGAAATCAATAAATTGTCTTGTTTTTCTATTTCAATTCAGTCAGGAATTTCTCATCGTCGTTCGTTTAAAACTCAAAATGTTCAATGAACCGAGCGCGAATGCAATTTGCCATTGAAAAGGAATCTGTGGCATAATTTACGATTTTTTTTCGTCAAAAATTGTGCGTTCGTTTTTCGATTCCGAAGAGGGTATTCATTATCAAATTTATGGATTTTTGGCCTGTGATGTGTTGACGTGCCAATTTTCATGCGTATTAAATAAATAAACATTGCGTTGAATTCGTAAGGCTAAAGAAATTGAAAATGCGTGCTCAGTTACAATAAAGATTGGACGGCGTGCATAAATAAATAAGAAAAATCGTATTGATTCAATATTATGGCGAATGTAAAAACCAATCGAATCGATAGGCGGCAATTAAATTAAATCAATGCTGTTACACGCATTGACGACAACAACGAAGACGACGACGACAATGATGTCGATGCGTAACGCAATAAATTCAAATTATTGTTGCTGAAAATTACACACAACCATCCACCGTGCCACCGTAGCAATTTTTCGATTTTCCTATTCGCAAAGCCGATTCGTTTGACGCACGTAAGAGTGTACAATTTGTTTTCTTTTTTTGTTTTGCTTCACGATGAATCGTTAGATTTGCATAACTCGCGGTTTAATGATGTTTATTACATTTCACTGCATTCATTTCATCTTTGCCACTCGACTTGAGTCGATCGCTCGAATATGACGATACAATTTCAGCATGTTATTTATACATTTCCGTTCTATTTGCACATTTCGATAACACATTACATACAATTTTCCAAAAAAGATGGCTTCGCGATGGCGTTAGTTCTTTATAATAGCCTCAATATTGTTTGGTAAAATACATTGCGATCGCAAAAAATGTGCTTTGCACAGATAATTTGAGAGCTAAATCAATGCAAATATATTTTGTTGTAAGTTTGAAGAAAGTAATCTCAATTGAAATGATGGCAAAAATAACTTCTCTTACCTACCTATATATTCATTTGTCGAGAGACTTCCGAAAAAGAAATATTCTTTCAGAAGAAAAGTGATATTCTTTGAAGTTTCAAAGAACTTCCTTGAAATGCCTGGACATTTCACATCCAATAGTTTTCCATTCTTCTGCATAAACCAGTAATGTGCGAGCTACATTTTACAGAGAGGGGTGATTTTTCAAAAACCAAAAATTCTCTAGCAAATCAAACAAATTTTCGTTTTTTTTTTTTTTTTTTTTTTTTTGGAAGTCACTTTTTGAGGCGAAAATCCCTAGCAAATCGAAAGAATTTTCTCCGCGAAACAAATCTCTCGGAACCAAAAACCCTAGCAAATTTAAAGAATTCTCCTCAATTTTCTACATTGATGAGCGAAAAAAAAAAAAAAAGGTCTTCAATTTTTTTAATAAAAAATCTAGCAAATTCCAATAATTTTTGCGAAAAAATTTTTCCCCCCCAAAGCCCGGGGGGGGGGGGGGCAAAAACCCCCCCCCCCTTCGCACATTACTGGCATAAACGTTACTATTCTGAGAATTCAAAACGAATGAGATATTAAATACATGTCCATTTTCGAATATTACTCACTTCATAAATATTACTGAATTTTCCTCAAACATTTAACTTTTATGTATTTAAAAACTAAACTTCAATTTAAATAGAGTTTCTAATAGAGATGTTATTAAATAAAATTAAAATAAATAGTTATTATTATTATTATGGTGGTATCATGCAGAAAAGTTTCGATATAAGTTCACTAGAAGTGATGAACATCATTTTAAATACACTTTCAATTAGGACTTTTAGCATTTTATGAAAATGGATGGAAAGAGTGAGATACATGGAGATATGGAAAGATATATAGTTCAAACCATTGTTTCAAATTTGTCTAAATTGCAAATGAGAACTTTACTCAAAAAACTCAAAGAGTGCTTTTGATCTAAACATGTCTGGAGTTTTACTGCTATGAATTAAGCGTTGATGCACGTCTACCTTTCTGAGAAAAGTGTAAAGTTTTGTAATTTTCTGTTGTTAAATAATTTTACTGAGTTGAAAATTGTCCTGTATTTTATTTTGTTCTTATGCTTAATGATTGTTTTTTCGTAGATTAGAGGAGAGAAAAAAAAACTAGGAAAAACATAAATCGAAAATGATTATGAACAATCTCGAAGTTGAATGTGAGCAAAGTTTCATTTCGATGAAGGATGATATGAAACTATTGAGTTTCGAAAGTTTGTAATTTTCCGATGTGATTAAATCCATCATGTCTTTATTCTTTTATAATGAAATGTTGCTACTATACAGTATACCTCAGTAATGTGCAGTAATGTGCGGAGTGTGGTAATAGATATCACCCATTTTTCATTAGATAAAAATGAAAATGTCAACATTATAAGTGAATCTTCTCTGCTCTTTATTTTTGAGAAAAAAAGATAATTCCCTGAGAATTTAAGCATCTTGTGTGGATGAATAGATTAGTGTGTGGAGAAAAATTGTAATAGAAATTTCTCGTCGCGAAGGCCAGAGATCTATTGCAAAACTATCCGTGGAGAAGTAAATACAGTTCATTCTGACTGATGAACAAAATCATTCGTAGGTCGCATCTCTTTCTCTCACTTACGGATATTTCTGTAAGCAAGAGAAGGAGGTGGGATGCGACGTGCTGTTTTTCCTCTAAGCCTCTCATATCCCTAAAATATTTCAATGTGAGCGATTAAAAGTTTTAAAAAACTGAACAATTGAAAAAGAAATGTTGTTTGATTTCATCCAAAACTAAATAGACAAATACGAATCCGTAAATTACATGTTGATGTCGGTAGTTTTAATTTTTTGTTCGGAAAAGTTTGGATGTATTACTCGTATGACATCATCGTTGTCGTTGTTCTCATCCAGTTTGCCGCACAAAATCGCAAAGTTTAATTGGTTTTGTACATAACATAGCTGGCATGTTTCAGATGTCAAAGAATGGAATTTGTGGAATGATAACTTGGTCACATCTCACCTTTAACAACCCTATAATCAGCTCGTTCCATCTCTCAATCTATTGCAGAACTGATGTGTCATGATGTAATTAATGATTTTGGTATTTTATTTAATCGATTCGATACACGCTAAAACCGCAAACAAACAAACAGCATGAATTTGATATGCTTAATGATTGATATATCCGTGCATATATGCTGTATGACATCGAAACGCTCAAAATATGTGATAAATGACATGAATTTGGCGATGAAATCATTTCAAGAATTTCTATTATTAAAGTAATAAGACATATTTTATGAGTTTGGTTTTATTGGCACAACTTTGCGCGCGCTTATAAATATTTTCGATGAATTACATACCAGCAAACAATCCTCACAGACAAGAAGAGCAAAGAAGAAAAAAACACCCCGAACAAATCATGTGTTTGTTGGCAACAGCATGAAAATAGCAAGAGAGTTTATCTTGTTGTGATGTGATCCTGTTAATTGCTGTGAGTAATTGCTTTGTCAATCCATTAATTGTGTTTTCAATTTTGTCATTATCGATAAAATTTTATCGACATGCTTTAACAACTCCAAATTACAACTCGCACATGCACAGTTCGAAGGAAGCTCACATTTCAGAGCTCTTTTTCGCGACACAACAATTTGGCTCTTCTTTGTCGTAAGAACAGACGGCAATTGTGTGCGGATGGTGAGGGTGGCTTTAAATCGGCAATAAATTTGTTTTATCGTTGTTGATGACTTGATTTTATTGGATTTTTGTTCTCAAACTCCATAGTTAAAGTTTTGAAAAATATCTCAATGGAAAATGTGCGCCACATTAAAGTTCTCGACAAAAAAAGGGGAAGCATTTGCCATAATGTAAAGAATAAAAAAAAGCGATAATGATATACCACACCAAAAAACCGGAAAATTAATTGCAACGGATTATAAAAAGAAATTAACGCACATTTATACCATAAGTCGTTTTAATTTCATGCTATTAAAAAAAAAATTCACGTAATTACCGATTACAAAACCCCGTGAAGTTCTTTTTCATCTATTGTGATTGTTTCGGCAAAATGACAAGCGTTTGATTGATACAAAATGTATGTTTGTTACACACATCCACACCCTTATTCTCTCTCTCTCTCTCTCTCTCTCTCTCAGTTTCACAAACAATAAAAGCATTCTTCCATCATCAACATGGCAATCAATAAAAATTGACCACAATCATTTGTTCGAAGAAAATTAATTGAAATAAATTTGGCTTTTTATGGATGCCGATAAATGGTCGTCGTTTATAAGCGTCATTATTCGAAGTAAAATTGGGGCGCAATTCGCTCCATTCATTTTTGTTAATGGAATATATAATTTGGAATGTCAAAAATGACTTGCTAACAAGCGTTCATCTGCTTTCTAAATGGCAAAGTTTTGCAAAAGTTCGCTTCGATTATCGCATTCGCTATATATTTTATTTAATGTTATCATTTATCGTTTACATAATTGAAACATTCTTTTTTCTGGTTAATTAATGCGTGAGGAAACGTGTAATGCTATAAATGAAGCATGTAAATGGGATACGGATTGTGTGGAACGTGCGTTTGCACGTTTATACCACAAAACCGACACCAAAAGTAGCAAATGCAAACACCGTCACGACAAAGGAAAAAAGATTTCCACAAAAGGCATATGTTGAGCTAAGTGACAATGCGACGCTTTTTTTTAACTCATTGAGTTCGAACTAACAACGGGAAAACAGTGGAGTAAGTGAACGTGAAAAAAGGAATAAACGGAGAAACAATGAAACCGAGTCTATTTAACAGCAAGTAATTCATGAATAAAACAACTATTATTTATTGCATGTCGAGTTGATAAAGAGGCGAACAAAAGCCAAGTACCAAACAATAGACACATTCACCATTTTTTTTGCCTTCGACGTGACTATTTTTTTTTTCACTTCGACAAAGTGTCTTTTCTTATTATATAAACACATTGACTGCGACAACTACGTCCAAGTGAAGGAATTTCTTTTGATTCACTCACTTTATTGTATTTTTTTTGAACTGTCCTTAAATTGTTCCGTTGTACATTTGCACCTTCATTTACGTTAAGCTATTTCCGTCTGTTAATTGTTCGTTACAAAACGAAAACATTTTGACACAGTTCGTATGAGAAATTGGCTGGCAAAGTGTGAGCACTTGCAGCCACATTTCAGTGTGTCGGTTTGATAAGGGTCGCACAACAAATGGCGGCAATACAAAAGGTTAAACTGTGATTTTTCCACCGCAACCAGCATACAAGCAGGCGGGCGTAACATCAAGTTTGCGCGAACACCATCAAAAATTATGTAATGTATTTAATGGAAAGCAACACGCAGCCAGTCGACAACGTCAACCAAATTAATTGTGTAATTGAACCGTTTTATTTCATTGACGACTTTAATGAATTTTGGTGACGATTCGATGTACGGCTCTCTTTCAGTTACTTATTCGTTTGCTTTCTCTCTATGTCACACTTTTCTATTCACTCCTAACGAGAGTGTATATTTTGTCTGCTTTTCTAATAAAAAAAAACTCAAACACGCTAGCCGTGAACGAGAAATTTGTCACCCCAAAAACCGCGTGAAAATGACAGGAAAATGTTCAACAATTAGACGATTTTGCGTGGTCGATATAAATGAGTTTGAATTGCGTGCAGGGGATGAGTGAGATGGATTTCTGTATTTAATGAAATAATTTATTTGAACGATGTAAAACCGTCAGTTGCCATAAATCAATTGAATCGCGCGAAAAAGTCGATTTAACATACGGTTCGTTACATTTTATACAACGGAAACAAACTTCAACAGATCATTAATTTAATTGTAGAATGGATTTTGAGATTGGATACCAGAATTTAGCCACTCCAATCAAACCATTTCTATTCACCACAAATTAGTTTGAATCAATCATATGAACGAATTGGAACGAATATTCTTTGTTGAACCATTTGAAAAATTCTTACCAACATTATTTATAATAATATGGAATTTTAGATATATATTTTTTTACCATTACATCCGAGCCATTCCTCTTGAATGACGCGAGTATAACACAACGAACTATTGAACGAAAAATGATACGAATGACAAGGATGCAACAGTAATTATTTGCATATGATGTTTTTGTGAAGAAAGAGAGAGATAGAGCTCGAGAATGAAAGAGTGAAGAAACCGAAGTCAAGCCTTTGAAATCAATTCAAGCGCCAAGGATATATGTATGTTATTATTTCAAACAACAATTGCAAATATTCCAGAAACAAATCACAAAGAATAATAGAATGTTGAAGTATCCCATATCCTGCGATATAACAATGTTGCGATCCGAATGATTGAAATGCCATTCGCAATTGGTGAACAAAATGTATCAATAGAGAGAAATCAATATGCATTTATTCTTTTATTGATGCACAAAATGTTTATTTTTACTATATTGTACACGATTGGACCGAGAAAGTGAAGAAAAATAAACCGGTTGAGTTTCAAGCAAGAGACTGCGGGAGGAGGCTGAGACCGAGAGAGATTGTTATAATAACAATCTTTAAATTAAATATACACAATCCGTTTGAAATTCAATATTTATGAAAAGCCAAATGCGAGGAAATGTCAGAAGATGAAGCACTTGGCTTATTAAATTTCAAACAAATGAACAATGGTTGCAGAAACATCAGGTGTATTATATAATTAATGTGCATACTACCGAGAGAGAGAGAGAGAGACCGATTTTATTCCTTGTTAAAAATTGAAAATGATTTATGCAAACTTAGTTGCACATTGAAATCGAGATAGCATCACTGAATCGATACGGATACGATGAGCATAAAGAAACCGGAAAATTGTACATATCTAAACTCACGGGCGAAAAAAACGAACCAAGTTATGAAATTGCTTTATCATTTCGGAGCACGTAACTAACAATTGGAATGGACACACGGTGCAAACGAGAAAACTTGTGAGTGTTGTGAAAGAGCACAACGACTTTGATTTGAAATAATCTATTCGTACGAATAAAAGAAATTCGATGCAGCTATGAAATTCGATTTTCGAGTTTGGCTTCCCACCCCCACCCAAAAAAACACTGCGGAGCAAAAATTCGATTCGAAAAACCTTGTTGTGAACGAATGGATTTACCCTCAGTTTTTAAATTGATTATCGGTTTGCCTTTTTCACTCGCTCTCACACCCGCACACACCTTTTCGCTTTAATGCTCTCTCTTCGGTTACACCATCTCACTCAGGGTTTGCTGGTTAAACTCATAATGAAAACAATAATAGACATTAGCTTATCGACGGGAATCTGAATCCCGGTTATAATATTCTCACCAGCCAAAAAGCAACACCGGACATTGGTGCCATGTGCACCTATACACGCACACCACACATCCAAAAAACGAGCGACGAGGGAAATGAATGTATTGTTCACATATTCTCAACATACGAAAAGTTTCGCATTTTCGATTTTGCCGAGAAAAATATTTTACATTTATCGCATTGTTCCGAAAAATAGCTATCGGGTAATTCAATTGTGAACACGTAACGAAGTACATAAATGATTCTTTGTTCAAGTGCAAACTCATAGTTGTGCATAGTCAAATTAATCTCGTTTGATAGTGTGAAAAAGGCGAAAAAAATACGCTCCGTTTACACATAGACATATACAGTCGAACAAACATGGACAGCAGCAATTCAAGTGGAATTTTAAGTATTTCAAATAGTTTTTCAGACACTGCACATACAGTTGAACACACACACAGCGCACAATGGTCCAACAAATTTAGAATTTGAATGCATACTCAACTTACAGTTACTAAACTTCTGCACACAATCTGTCTATGCTCAATACCTAAAGTTGCATTAAAAAAAGAGTAAATGGCGTTCGATGGCTTTGTAACTTGGAATGCACTGTATAGAAAAGTGAAGAGAAAGTTAAATCCCAAAAATGTGCATTTAAAATTATTATTTATTTCCAACCATTCTCGTTTTTCTTCATGATATCCAATAGTTTTCTCACATTTTCAAATCAATTTTAATACAATTTATCTCTGCCAGAAAAGAAAACCAATCAAATTACGTTTTACGCATCATAAACTTTTGGTGTGATTCTAATGTCTAATCACCGCAAAAATCGAATGTTGACTGGAAGTGTTTTTCACAATTTATCTGTTTTAAGAACTTTAAATTGAATTCGATTCATTATTGGTGCACCATACATGTACGAAATCAAAACAATTACGCATTCTTCGGGGATCGCAAGCTCAGAATGATATGATCGATGAATATTTTGTCGACATGTTAATGGAAATGTTATTCATTGGTTGATAGAAGGATTGACATGCTCATTAATGGCCTTTCACCACAATTTGATCTTTGGCTTTCTTTTAGAAGAAATGTATAAAAAAGCACAATTTCATAAATGGTTTACTTTAGTTTACATGCCATTTAAAATTTTATTGTCCAAGAAGCATCAATCTTATACAAAGTGAATGACAACAACATTAAAGAATGGGAACAAAGCAAAAAACTTCTGAAATTACCTCACGGACAAATTGCATATGTGATGACAATTGGCTTTCTTTCTGGCAAATAAACTAAGTAAAACTGTAGTTTGTCCTTGTATGATTTAAGATTTTGTTTCATATTTGTGATTGCACCAACGTTTGGATGCAAAGATTTTTTGTATGCAATTTCAACGATGAAGTGGTGTGTGTGCGCAAATGGTTTTGTTTAATTCAAGTTGCGCGCATTAAATTCGCTATTCGCTTGAATATTGAGATATCGAGCACACTCACAGAAAAAAATCCGGATATTTTGAACCCAGAAATCGGTTTAAATCACAGCGGAATGATTTCTGGGTTTAAATTAACCGAAAAACCGAAAAATCGGATAAGACTTAAATTTGAGACTTTCAGTGAGACTTGAATCTGTATTTCAGCGTTCACTAAACATGAAAACTGGAAAAATCTTCAAATCGATTTTTCTCGCTTTTCCGATGGGAAATCGAGAAAAATAACGGAAATTTGGTACCCCCATTGGGGCCCTATAAAGGGAGTGGACCACGAGTGCTCAAGTTCTAGAACATTTTGGGTCAGGTCGGATCCACCTATTCCACAAGATTCATGTCCAGATCATTTCTCCTCGCTCACTCTCATACGATATCATATGATACTTTTTTCTTTGGAAAATGTTTGACAATTGGATTTCGATGCATCGTTCCCAATTTTGTCTGTTGAACTCACTCCAATTTTTTTTTCTGCGTTCGATGCTCAAACCATATTCTCCCGTCTGAATGATAAACTTCGCAACATTATTGCTGAAAACACCCATTAAAATGTTCCAGACTTTTTGGCGTGTTGGCTCTCTCTATTTTTCCTGTGCGGATAATGAAAACAAAAAAGAAGTTAGCGAAAAAAAAGATAGTTTGTGTTTGGCATCAAAATAACTTGAAGACTATTCAAAGGCCTGAGTCATGTGCTCGTTCTGAATGGAGGCGAAATAAAAACAACACCAAAAAAATCGGCACTCGTTACATGTTTATAGTCGAGAAAAATTTATATGTCCCCAATAGCAAACGACTAACGATATTTTGTATGGAAAATGGTGCACAGTTTTTGTATGTGTTGCCGTTTGTTTCGATTTTAGTGATGGAAAATATCCGCGTTGAGCCATTGTGTGCTTATTCGTTGAAAATGGATGAGAATTATGATGATGACTCATTCGAATGGTTGTGACTCGGAATCGAATTAATTGCTTGGATGCTTGCGCATTTTCTCATTCCAACTCTAACATTTTTTCCATCGCCGATATTTCTTATTCGGTTTTGCTTTATTGTCTGTGCGGTTTTACTTACATGACGTTTATCTTTTTCTTTGTAACCATAAAAACAATTCCAAGTCAGTTTTTAGCTGATACACACATTACATACTCACGACATTGAATTATGATGCGATATAAAATTTGCTGTGCGCGATTGTTTGTCGTAGAATTTCTTTTTTTCAATAATTTTTCGTTGGTGTTGTTGTAAAATGTTTGTATTTTGGTTATTGTTATCTGTTTGAGTTTTGTTTGTATCGTTTCGATGGCAGGCAACCATTGAGACACTCTCCGGGGGAGACAGCGTCACATTGATGCAACGAAATATCCGAAAAAATACTGAAATCGCAGCGCTTGCCACACATACACACACAAAGAGACAGCGACCAACTCATACATAAATGCAGACACAAATCGACAATGAAAGAAACGAAGAAAAAAATACGAAGTAGCTCCGTTTGCTGGAGTAGAATGTTTGGCGCCACATTTATTATTATATGCTCTGAATTTTCTAGATTTGTTGTTACTCTTGTTTGCTCGCTTTCTTCCGATTATTGGCATAAAATATACGGCGCCGTAAATGCTATCATTTTTATACACATTCGGAACGCTCTATCCCTTTGAATGGTTTTCTTTTGCTTGTCTCTCTTTGGTGAATCGGGTTCTGGCAACTGGAGTACTGTCGCAATGAACCGATTCATTTTTACTCGCATCTCAAGAAATCGATAGAGAAAACCATTAAATTGCATCTCTTAAGATATTAATTTTCAATGGAAATGTCGTAATTTGCTGAGACTTAACGGTTAAATGATATCGATTCATTTCACCCACAAATGGATTTCCATGATAATTTACCGAAGCTATGGAAAATAATTTTCATCTTCTTGCATGTACTCTTTTTTTCTTCGTAAAGACATTTTACTGATATATCGATTTTGGTTTTTCTTCTCTCATTACAGACACAGCAGCCAGTTGGGAAGAATGGTGGACATACGATGGCATTTCAGGTAAATACACATATTTCTGGGTGAATGCACCGGAAACCTGGATCTTTTCCCTTGATATTCATAAATTTTTGAGTCAACATCGAATAAAAAATGATATTGCGATTTCCGTTATCATCGGCATTTATGAATTATTTTTCACACACCAAAAAAGAAACAAACTATTATATCAGTTTATAACTATGCAACTTTGGTTCCATTTGTGTTTTAAAAAAAAAAACAATTTTTCCACTTTTTTCCCATTTGTTGAAAAAGGTCACGATAAATTTTATGCATAAACCAATTTTGAATATGAACGACAATGAAATTATGCATGCACAAAAAAATAAATGACAAATAAACTGAAGTTTGCAACAAAAAAATAAATAAATAATAAGAGCGAGAGTTACACCGCCGGTACATGAAAATGTAACCGGGTCAATTAATCGTCGACGCTAAATAAATTTGACCGAGTACAAAAGTTTTTCAAACATATTTAAATAAAAAGGATGCGAAAAACTGCATGAAAAAAGTATAGTTGGAAATAGTAAATCTGAACGAGACCCGTGGAATGGTTACATTATACTAATTGGAATGTGCGCAACTGAAATTGAGAAGAGTCTCGCTATTATTTTGATACTATTTTCCGTCCATTTTTTGCTCTGTCGACAATTTTGATATATAAAAATCAGATTGAAAACTCGGCACCAACGCATTCGACATTGTGAAATATGCCAAATTCAATCTGCAAGTGTATAAATCACTCATAAGGCTAAATGGAATTTTTCACTACAATTCGTATTTTTTAGTACATCGAATTTAGCCTCTAGTTATGAATGTACAATTTCTGCATTGAGAACGAAATTTTCACGTTGAATTTTGTGCATTTTTTTAATTCGGCAAATTGTGCATCATCAGATGCAAATCATCCGTGAGTAATTATCGATTTGAAGGGGAAATTGCATGCTACATTGAGCCAGTCGAACTGTAAACCCAAACTTAATATCCATTGACATTGATGCATGTTTCTGCCTATTGAACTGGGTGTATATGCAGTTCGTTTTTTACTGTCTGTCTGGTCAGCCAATATTTTAAAAAAATCAAATGGGAGAGAATTTTGCAGAGGCAAAAAAAGGCCGAGAATGAGAGAGAAAATAACTAGAACGGAATTCTGTAGTTTGTAATTTTTTTCATTAAATACCATTCCATGTTAAAATGTTAGATCAGTGTAATAATACACGGTGAATGGTTGCTTTTTAGTTTTTGCACTTGTATATACATGTATTATTTCCGAGCTGTTGTTCCGAGGGTGTAATTTTTATTATTTCATCGAATATATTGCGATTGCTTTTTATTGGCCAGGCACGATGAAATTAGTGTTTGTTGTTATGATTCATATAATATTTGTTTATTGTCGATTTGGCAAGTTTTTTGGCAGCATGAGATTTGTTTGCATTGTCAACGATAAGCCACATCATATTTGGCTGTAGTTTTGTCATCCAGCCACTAAACAAACACACAACAATACATTTAGCCAAATTGATTTTTGGTTCTCGAATTTATAATAACCAGTCAAAAATGCATTACAATCGATTTTTCGACTTGGAGTTCGGTGAATAGCCAGACAGTCGGACACTGGGGCGAAATAAATTTTCCACATAAAATTCGAGTTTTTTTTTCCTTTGAAACCACGATGTGTTGCGAAAATTTGCGTTGATATTTCAATTGGTGGATAAAAATTCCCTTTTTTTCACTTAAAACTCAACTTCTGAATGAAGACAATAATCAAATCCTTTCCAAAAAGATAAATGTCATGGCATTTAAAAGTGCATCGGCAAAGATTTAAAGTCAATGAATTCAAATGGCAAAATCACATGTAGGAAAAACTTTGATAAAAAATGGCGATCTTTTTTCTGCTTAGCCTTGGAGAATGTTATTGAGTTAAATAGAGGACAAACAAACTAGTTTTTCTCTCTCGTCAACGTATGATGAATGAGCTGCACTTTATTTAATGTAAGTGTTGAGCATAATACACAGTGTTAACGATATCGGGCGAAGGGGAGTGAGAGCAAAAAAGTAGATAAAAAGGAAAATGACACTGCCATAGAAAGTGATTTTGGTTTCGAAGAGCAAAAGTGGAAAAAGCAAAATGTTATGTATGCAGCAAACTAGCAAAAGAACAGAAGTGGGGCAGAAAAAAAAACTAATTTTCCAAAGTGAAAACATGCCGTTTTGTCTCTCCATTGTGTTCTGTGTGTTATTGCAGTAAAGTTGGCATAAAGCTGGACTAATAATAATAATGACACTAAAAGTGGTCATTTTGTAGCACATAATGTTTACACCAATGGAACATATGCACGCATTCGCGCGTTTCAAAGAGTACAGCGGCGAGAATGGGGGAAAAGTAACTGAGAAAAAAATGATGACAAAGGAAACATGGATCTAGTTGTAAAAAGAACAAACCGCTTACATGCAATGGGTATGAACGAAATGAGCATGCAACCACACATACATGGCACGAAAACGCGTAAAAGGATGAGCTCAAGGCTGGCTGGTGTGAATGAGGAAAATGCTGACCTATTCGTCGTTTTCTTTTCTAAATTGTTGGATTTCTTTCAATGAGTGAAGTGATTTGATGTGGTAGCAACGGTGCGGTTAATTCACAAACAAACAAACAAAAATATATAGAAAAGATTGAATAGATCCTTTCAAATGGCCAGTTGGCTACAATCAAAAGGCTTAACATAAACCATGTTCGTAATGTAATAAAGTGAATGGTTCTTTTTTATATATAGATCCATTGTAGACACGTACATCTCAAATGTTCTTTATGAAATAATTTTTATCCAGAACACATCTCGCCGCAAGTGGTTACCAGTAAATCCATAATAATACACATGAAGTGTGTGTGTTCCAATGAAAACATTCCATTTTATGAAAACAACCATACATACCATTGCTAAATCCACAAATGCCAACTGTAATATTCTAAATTTTTTACGGAACATTGAAGCATCCTCCGCTGTGTGTATATGTAATGACAAAAGTGCTGTAATCTGTGAAGTGGCTTTTGCCTCCTTCTCTCCCTTTTCTCTTGCTCTCACATGATAAAAACAATGTATCCGCATTATGTATTATCCGCAAATGCATTTCATTAATGTTTCGAACAAATTATTGAAATTACCAACGAAATTCTTCAATCAAATTGACGGTAATGAAAACTTTGTCGAGAAAGTCGGATGCAGGAGTGTGAGTGCGACGAACCAACTGAAAATAACTCATTTTTTTGCCATTGCCGTAGTCATGGCAAAAGTCAACAATGCTAATAATTCAACGCATTTATCCAAAATGCTGCCACTTAAAACAAAAGAAAACTTCAAACAGATTTGTCAGTGCAAACATTTTCCGGTTACCAAATCAAAGCAACGACGATGATGACAACGATTTTCCTTACACTTTTCGCACTCGGCTAAGAGATTTTGGGATTTTCGTCTTTTTCCCATTGTTTTCTCACCAACACTTTCCATATTGCTAAGTTTGAGTATTTCATTCTTGTTCTTTTTCCCTCGCCATTTCTCTCTCCCTCTCTCTCTCTCTGTCATTTTTCGTTCTATGGAATTATAGTTACATAGTACTCGATGACTTTTGTGTACGGGGTTTTGCCTTTTTACAAGCGTAACAATACCACAAACTCTATCCGAAAATCGTTCACATCCATTTCGAACCAAATGAGATTCACTCGTCGTTATATTCGTTCTCTTTCTCTTTCGCTCTCGCTTCCACCTCTCCGCACATCCTCTCTTTTCAAAACTTCTTCCGTTCCGTTCGGTGCAAGTTTTTGTTTCACAATCAAGACAAGAAGTGTTTGTACAAGTGTGAAGTCTGCGTAGCGCGCGAACGAGCGCATCCGAACTTTTTCATTCGAATTTCAATAACCGCACAGAATTATTAACCTTAATAAAATTAAAACCTAAATGAAAATTGCAATTTATTTTCATGCAAAAAGTCGTCGCATTCCAAACTCGAGAGAAGAGGAGCGTTGAAGTGCTGAGAGAATTGCTTCAAAAAAGGCGTTAACAGTGGCAAAAGGAATCGGTTCTGCCATGAATGAAATCAAGAAATCTATGCAAAATGTGTCGGCGGATCCATGGATTTGTGTGTGTGTGTGTGCAAATGACTTTGCTGCTTTTGGTAAAAAGGCGCTGAAAGTTTTTCAGTTTCATTATTATTATTTTTACTGACGGTTTGTTTTCAGCGCGGCTCAAAATCACTTCACAACACGTGCGCACCACACATACGCCATGCAAACTGCTCAATTTTTCACACTGGCAACAGCAGTCAAATATTTAAATTTGCCAAACTTATTCAATAAGCATACACTTTTCGGGGCGAACATTTTTTTTCACTCTCTCTCATGTTGTTGTCGTGCTTCAAATTTTGTCTATTCCACGGGGTAAAAGTGTTGCTTGTCTCTCTGCACCACAAAACTTGAAATGAATTCGACATGCACATTCGCATCTTCATTGGGATAAAATTAATTTTGCTGTTTTGCATCGTTTGGTGAAACCGCGCTTTTTTTGCTCTCGCTCCAAAGACTCAAAACATCAACTTCGACAAATGTCGACCGCGCAAAATGTTCCCAACCAATTCTAACAGGGGCAAAGGCTTTGGCCTCACTCACCAGAAATGCTTTTATTTTTGACTGGTAAAACTTTTTTCATGTTTCATAACATTCGGTTGTTAGTCCAGGACTTTTTTAAAATTGCAACAATTAATCTTATCGTTTGGGAAGTGTTCAACATTTTGCGTTTAAACACTCCATGTCAGTTCTGATGGGTATACGCGGTTACAAAACATTACTATGTTCAGAATGCCGAAGAAAAAAGTGTATATTTCTGCAAGTAATGGCCCAATTAAGCGAACGTAATGAAGTGAATTCTTCTAAATGGTCGCATCAAATGCATTAAAACTTGCACGAAAAGTTCGTATGTGATTTTTTTCTTGCTTCGCTTTTGAAGTCATGAAAAAAATGCATTTTCAAAATAAAAATTCAAATGCACCTTATTCTCCAAACCATGATGCACTTCAAATATACGAAAGCCATTTTTTCTCTTCTCAAAAGTTGGTTGAAAAACTTTGGATTTTTACCGCGTTGTAAAATGCATTTTTATTAACAAAAACCACGAACTTTATTTCCCAAGTCAGAAAAAGTCAGGTAAACTAACGTTGTTTCTTACATGCACCCAGAAAAATTCCTTTCGCAACGAAAGTTTTGCATTTTGGCATAAACATACACACACACACCGTCTATGTATTATAATTGTTTTCAATTCTCCATGTATTTTGAATAATAATAATCAAAAAACATATAATCGATTTCATAAGCGCAAAACTATTTCGAAAGTTTTTCCAAAGAAATGGAATGAAAAGAAAAAAAAGAGAAGGAAACGACTCGTTTTCTATTCTCCCGACATAAATAATAAATGGAAACAATCGAATCTTGTGCAATTTGAATTCAAAACACAACCAACTTCACTAATAGAGAGAATGTGTATAAGGATAGAAGTAATAAAAATAGATAAAAACAACGATCATAGCTCGAGATAATCATGGTGAAGATGTGCAGGTTTAAACGGTTGAAGATTACGGAGTAAAGTAACTTGAATTTTTTTACAGTAGAAGTAGAATCGAAATTTAGTTTGTACGATGAGAACGAAAGCATAATATCCATTAATCAAATACTGTTCCATTTATCGCATTTATGGTCGATGAAACCGGAGGTAATCGATGGTATTTCTATATTTACTTTAAATCGTCGGCACAATAATTCCCATTTGACTAGATTATCAAAAATAGTTTATTTATATTTAAATGTAACGTTTCCAATTCACGAATAGATTTAAAATTTATTAAGATGTCATATTCATTAAGAAAATGGTCCATTTTAGGGAAAAACATTTAAATATTCTATTCATTATGCAGACAAAAATTTTTGTTCAAGATAAGATTCTGTAAGCGTGCAACGTTCTAAATAATCCACAATGCAACGGAAATATTCAGCGTTGTTCTTTTTTTGATAAATATTTTCAATTGATTTTAATTCTTGGAAATTTTAAATTTCCTTGCTGCTTCATTTCCTAAGAATGACCGCTTTTTCAACATTTATATTGTTTGGTATACTTCGTTGGGTTCTGAAGAAAACTTATCTCTTGTATGGAAAAGCTAATAATAGTCGTTATGGAACCGTTACAATAGATAACTATTTAATTGTAATATTTATTAACCGTTTCATTGAAGCGTGATTTCGAGTAGTAAACGAAGACGTATTTAATATTTTATATTGAAAAATTAATGTAAGTACTGATTACAAAGATACAAATAATGGGTACTAGGAACATGAATGGAAATATTATTTTTTTACAATGTCAATTACGTTTGTTTATCTCCTCAAATTCAACTTTCTTGTCTTAAAATCTAGCTTAAAATAGTTCGATGTGAATGATTTTATTATCTCTACTTTTTTCACAAAATAGATTGGTGTAATGTCTGTCTTTTCGAACGTAGGTGTTTCTTATATATTTTGCAATGAAGTTGTTATTAGCAATTAAAAAAAATACCTTGACATAAAAAATCGATATCAGGTTATGAACCTTCGTTACGGAAGCATCCAACACAAATTTCACCCATTTTTACAATATTTTTCCGTCCACACGTTGTGTGTTTCCGTGGAAAAAAATATTCTTTCATCTGAGGGTTTGAGCTTTTGATCGCCAGCAATCATGGATGCCTTCGAAGTCAAAAGGCCTTATACTTCAGTATTCCAATTAGGTTGGCGTTTCTGTGATTTTTCAAATTGCAAATAATCATATTAAATGCAACATGACGTGTTTAAATAAAATATAACAATGAATGAATAATCAAAGATTTATCTAATTGGATGAAAACGATGCAATAAGACGATTTGTTTTTATCTTTCCAAATGGAAAAAGCTACGAATTATTTTCATTTAGTTATGCGCTTTCGAAATGTATAACAAATGCTTGAATCATCGTCAGAAAATAGATATGATGATAATAGACAACATCATTTTATAAACGTACAAATGATGCATCCAAAACAAAGCCATTGAGAGAATAGAGATTGTGTACAGTGTACAAAGTTTGTACTACAAACCGGTTAAGAAAATTTAATTATCCCTTTGGCTTGTGCTGTTGCATTGCGTCTGCATACATTTTACATGCTTATGTACGTAATATTAATTTGCGTGTAGATAAGACACACACACACACTCATGTCTATCGGCGTTTTGTTGTGTTTTTCTATCAAATAGAAAATCGTTGAAAGCGAGTTCAAATGGGTGAAACGAAAATTTAGCAAAAGAGCGTTGCTTTTACAAATTCCCATATGGGAATGAAGTCGTGCAAAGGACACAATGTCGATGTTTGCCTTGCCAAATATCCCATAGGTTTAATAATTTTAATAAAACCAAACATGTAGCCGTTTGTCTCTTATTTACCGGGCAGTAACTTCGTTTCATTTTTCTACTCTCTCTCGATTGTTTGTTGTGAGTCTCAAGGCATACATTTTGGGCCAACGTCAAAAACCACGTCACGTACGGATAATTACACATGTGTATCATGTAAACTTAGCTCAAGGTGAAGCACACACATACATATCCGTGTCTGACTCGAATAGAATGCATTTCGGCAATATCCATTTAATGAATTCCACAAAAGAAGCCAAAAGTATGCGCCAACTTCATATACTTTAATCAACTTTCAAACCGGTGTATTGTGCCAACGGCAAAATATTTTCTTCATCTAATTTGAGTGAATTGTGGCCGAAGCGCACAAACTAACATGCAAAAAGCCAAAAAAAAAAACTGTTTGGAAAACAACAACTCGACTCGATGTTGTCGTTCGACAAGACAAAGTGACACACACATATATACACAAACACGTGAAGAATAACGAATGAGCCACGGGACAAGTGAACAAACATACACAAAATACGAAAACAATAATACAAACTGAATATTTCAATGCCACACGAAAACGGATGTGAAAAAGTTTAGATTTCATTGATTTTTACATTTGAAGCGCACCGAACAAAATACGCCTTGAGCTGTCGCACAACAATTTTCTCTCTTGCTTTCTCTTTTCCTTTTTATAACTTAAAAATTTCGTCGAAATCTTTCTCTTCAGTTTATTTTCATCGATATACTTCGGTACGTAGATGGCATTCGTTCTAGTTCCCGTCTAGCCAAGTTTATGGTGTGTCTCTTGGATGACAAACTTCGATAAATGATTGCCTCCCGAGTAATATCGAATGATTTAACAAACTCTGAGCGCATCGACACTTCATGCTTTTTTTCTTACATTCGTTTCACATACTGTAGCATGTGAATTTTGGGATCGAACGATGCACACATATTATTTGCTCATTTTTCATCCGATCAACGCAGAAGACAGTCGTCGAATGAATTTCGTTTAAACAAATCAACACGATTACATTCTTTTACGTCGTCGGAAAAAGAAGTTGAGATAAAGATCGAAACCACGCAAGGGATATTAGAGTTCGTTAGTGAGAAATTCGTATATTCGAATCAGAATGAAATCAAATAAATAAACTTGAAATGAATTCACCTTCGACGGCGAAAAAAAATGTAATCGAAAAAATATTTCAAATCTGCCCCTGTCACGTGATTGTAAAGTTTGCGTCTTTCAGTTAATAATAATATCTCTGAATCGAAGAAGAAGAAGGAGAAGAGAAAAAAAGCTCGGAAAATATTTTCATTGATTGTGTGTAGTAGGTAGGTGATGAATATTGAGAAAATTAAATTGAAAATGTCAGTTCAAAAATGACTTCATCTATTATTCACGCTGACATCGGGTATTATTTTGAGTCTACGTGATGTTATGATGCGACTGCAAAAGAGTTTCTTTTTCCACTGTTTATGTGTGAGTGCATTTCGGCATTGATTTGCATTGTTCAACTTGCCGTCCCTGAAATCAGCGTTGTGAGAATTGGTTTGACTTTCCCATCGGAATGTAAATATTCACATTTTTTCATCCTCGTTGGAGTAAAACAACGCGCTGAACGAAATGAGAAATTTGAAAGTGGTGACAAATATTGCAACACGTTGATCCATACCTCTCTCCGCACATGCAGCTGAAAGCAATGTGTGCGTATGCGCGCATTCGAATCGATGATCATGTCATGCCGAAAGCGAAGCACACGACAACACCGAATGAA
This sequence comes from Contarinia nasturtii, assembly GCF_009176525.2. NCBI lineage: Eukaryota > Metazoa > Arthropoda > Insecta > Diptera > Cecidomyiidae > Contarinia > Contarinia nasturtii. The sequence continues at coordinate 944,899 of NW_022198157.1, read as the reverse complement.
AATGTGAGAAATTGGTATTCACATTTGAGCCAACACTTGATTAATATTATTATTAATAATGTTGCTGCATACGATGAGAGAGTGTGGTGTCTTTTGTCAACGAGTTCGTTTGCATGGAAAATGAGACGACAATGCACACGCATCGAGATTATAAATAAAATGTATTTCACAACTTGATGTCACGTACTCTATCTCTGTACCTCCCTCCTTCCCTTTCTCTCTGTCCCTCTCTCTCTATCTCTCTCTCTCTCTCTCTTTCTATCTATATCAACTGTTTCGTTCCTCATCCGGTATATCTACTTTTCGGTGCATTTTCGGTTTCTGCAACAAACTCGTCACACATTTATTTACAAGAATATTAATGACGAACATGTTTAACACAACACGCAGCACAACAGCATAATCACGGCTTAAATTTTATTGAAAAATAATCCAAATACGTCATCATAACTTGCCACATACACAAAGTTAATTAAGTTGATTGGATAAGAAGTGGTCGTTATCACTTAATCCTCCTCTCCCCCCCACCATCCTTCTCTCTTTCTCTTTTCCGGAAAACAAAAGCTTCCCCACAACTATGTATGTTTTTATGTAGGCTAAAATTATATCAAATTTCTGTCTCTTCCTTCTCGTATACGAACAATGAAAAACGGTCGAAGCGCACATAACGCTGTGTGTTGAACTCACTCTTGTTGTTTTTCGGTTATGACATAAATTTGAATAAAAATACCCCGGCAGAATGAAAATGTGCCATGAATGAATGAATGAATGGAAGAAAAACAATAAGCGAAGAAGAAAAAAGAGAGGAGAATTTGAGAGATGGAATCAGTGGAAAATGTTTGTTGTGTTGTCATAATGCCAATTACACGCAGATATACATACTTTACGCGTGTTCCGTTTCTGTTTTGTTTGTGTGTACGAGCCGAGCGGAGCGGGAAAGAGAGTAGGAATCGCATTGCTTTCTGATTGGAATTGCTAATTTATTTTGACTCAATTCAAACCACCGAGACAACATTCTGTGCAAATAAACAACAATTCTCGGTACTCTGTGATGCTTTTGTCATTTTGGATTTGGTGTTCTGTTGCGGATGCAGCAGCATCATCACCACCACAAACAACAGCCACGAATGAGTTTTATTATTATGCATGTAAGGTTGGTCGTTGAGTTTCCAATTTGATTACTAATTTCATTGTTATGTATTTTGAGTACGGTTTATTTTTAATGCAAAAAACCAACTTTGTGCTCCGTTTGGTCATGCTTTTGTCGATGCCAATTCGGTACGTATGTGCATGTTTTTGTGCGTGCCTCTTTTCTCTCATTGCCTGCATTTCAAATGGATCTCTGATCAAAATACATCTCTTGCATTTTGTGTGCGCTCGATGTGGCACAATATAAACATCGGACGGATTTATTTCAACTTGATTTTACTTCTGGTGAAATGACTTGATACTTGAGATTGTGCCATCGAAATTCAGTCTGAAAACTACATCAAGCTCCACCACCGAATTCAATTGTCAATGTATAGTATTTCCATTTATGATAAATTTTTTTGTGTTCGCTTACTGACAAAAACACGCGTTCATCTTGTCGTCCGATTTATATTATTAAAACTGTATGGATATATTTATTAGATGTTATTTTCATCAAACGAACTGAATCACATCAGAATATCTTCTTTTCTCGGTGTATGATGCGGAAATCATTTTCGCGTATTAATATCACATTGTTTACTCACTGGAACAAAAGACTTCGATTGCCAATCATTTGATCGGATTTCATTAAATAAAAATCATTTTGTCCCTCTTTATATTAAGAAAAAAATTATGAGAATTTTCTCAATCTTTAATATTTATTTCTTCTTTTTTTATTTTCTTTAATATCGCTGGATGAATTTGGATGATCAGGACCAGGTTAGTGATTTTTTCTTGCAAAATACAAATTGATTTTTCATAAGCGTTTCTCACAATGATTTCGATTTTTTTTTTCGCTAGCATTTTGGGGTTTGATCAATCCACAATGGAATATGTGCACAAAAGGACGACGCCAATCACCGATTGATATCGAACCAGACAAATTGCTATTTGATCCGTATCTTCGACCTCTTCACATTGACAAACATAAGGTAAAATTCATAAATTACCTGACAAAATGGTTATTTATTAGGTTAACAGGCTGAAAAACGGTCGAAAAGAATCACTGAACCACACCAGACTTTATTCAACATAAATAATATTATTATCATTTTTATGATTATTGTGTACATTGTGGACGCACGCACGTCCACTGCTGAAATCATCGAACGAAATTTTTTTAAAGGGATGAACAAACAAAAATATTCAACAAAAGTATTTTGTTTGGAAAACTTATTCTTTTTTTCGCAAACGAAAATTTACATGTTCGATACACAGGCAAGCCGATGGGCATATATAAAACACACCGAATGGAATAACTCATGGATTTTGATTCAATCGACAAAGTGAAAGAGATCTATATAATTTATATGCATGTGCACGTTTTCAATATTCTGTCTCTTCTTTTTGCATGTCGATTCGTTTTCTATTCGTGTATCTATCTTATGTTCGAATCAAAACATAAATTCTCCATTTGGCAGAGGGAAATAAACATTGTGCAACGTTCGACTTACAAGCAGCACAGCGACGATTTACGATACGAGCAAAAAGCGAGGGGGGAAAGTTAATATTAAGATGGTGTCTCGAAACGAAGAGAGACATCCGGCAAACATGAATATGAAGTGTTTCGCACAGTGCATTGCACTTCAGAGAATGCAAAAATGAAAACGAATCGATTATCGGAATGTGATGGGCGAGCAAAAAAAAAAATATAATCATAATAGTAAAATGGATAGAAATATTCTCGCCCAGTCGTTCAGAAAAACACTTTTCGAATCGTTTACTTCTTGGCTCAAGAGCGCTTTGCCTCACACTTGACGTCGAAAATAGTATAAAATTTCCAGCAAACATGTTAACTCTTTTGCTGCCGTTTTGTTGCTTTCGTTGTTTATTCTTTTACATCGAGATGAGCATACAAATAAAAATCGCATATATATTTTTTTTTTGTAGCGACGAAGAAAACTTTTGAATATTTGAATGTTTTGGCGATTGTGTATGCATTCAACGATGCTAAAATTGATTTTGATCTGCCTTCGTCACAACGTTCGCTTGCTGTGGAATTTTTCCAATACATGAAAATGCATTTTTCTATGGAACGCACTCGAAATTCCGTAAATGCTGTGAATGATCTAATACGTAATGGTAAGGAAAGAAGTGACGATTTGAGGAAGACCCACAGAATGGATTTTGCTATAGAAAATGTGCCATTTTTCACAAGTGAAAACAAGCGCATATTTAAAAATCCAAGAACCATTATGAGTACAAAAGCGTATATCCAGTTTTTGTTATGAAATTTATGGATTTGGTGTATTGTATCGTCGTCACCTACGAAACTTCAACGGCCATCAGCATATAAATCATTCGGCATAAAAAGACTTTGTTCGAGAAAGTTTTCGTAAGACGTGGAAATGAAAAAATATACGGCAAAAAAAGAAATAATAACAAAATGCTTAAGAGTGACGACGCCATATACTCGAACTCTGACCTGTGATGGTCAACCATTGATCCGAAAAAATCGTGTATTCTTGCTACAAATAGCTACTTACATGAATTATATGTATTTTTACGAAGGATTGCATGCATCATCACTACAAAGGTACAAAAGCAGCACTTTACACCAGAAAAAAAAGCAAAGGCACTTTTTTACCTTTAAAAAAGCTGGCCTTTTTATTTATTTACATTTTCTGTTTTGACATACATACAAAATATTCCATCCGCACGAACATTTATCATATTTGTAGAAGTAGGCTTATTAGGTCTGTCGACCGAAACACAAAACATGAGACGAAAAGGAATAACAGCGGGGAGAAAACAATACAAACTTTGAAGGAAATAATTTTTCATGCAAATACTGTTTTTTTGTTTGGCAAGAGAGCGTTTTTTTTCCTTCCTCATCGTTTCCTTTTCGCTTGCACTTCAAAACCATTTTCACAGTCGCGTAAAAGTAAACAAAAGTCTGGATGGGCAACAGTGAAGTTTGCCGCCTTTTCAATCCATTACGTTTGTTATTTTTGTGCATTTTTTGTCTCTGTATGTTTCAGGTTTCGGGTGTACTACAAAATACAGGCCAATCGCTCGTGTTTCGAATTGATAAAGATACAAAACAGCATGTTAACATATCCGGGGGTCCGTTGGCTTATCGCTATCAGTTTGAAGAAATTTACATTCACTATGGCATCGACAATAGTCTAGGATCCGAACATAGAATACATGGCTATCATTTTCCAGGCGAGGTAAGTACATTACTGACCTAAGTCGGCACCCATTGAAAATACGGATTATTATTTTTTTCTTCTTCGTTGGTCTGCTTTTTTTACTCAAGCAATTTAATAGTGTTCGACTGAGGGAAAAAACATGGTTTTTATTCTTTGTCGGTCGACCTTTCGCCAATTACCATCCCCCCAAACAATGGTCATGCATAAAAGACTGATGAAAATTCATATTTCCATCTTTTTGATCAGTTAGATTGGAATAAAAGCAGTGATGAGCACATTAGCTGGCTAATTTGCCATCACTGTGTACACCGGCTAACGAATGCGTAAGCCAGCACTAACACACGTCAGGAGAATTGGACGTTTTCACACGCATACTATCATACACAGTCACACAGACAGTGTAGACAGTTAGCTGGCTAACGATTGGTGTACACCAAATGTTGGTATACACCGAGGCTAAGACAACGCTGGCTAACGCAAAACCATCACTGAATAAAAGAATGGGGTGAACACGCATATATCACATTCGATATTTTGATGGAGTTTTTTTGAATTTTAATTTTCCCTAACGCTCATTTTGAACCGTTGATATGGTCAACTACTTCATTATATTACACTTTTGTCATGCATATATGGAAAAATCACACACTTTTAATCTTTGACATCGATTTATATATTGCTGTATATTGCATTTTGAATATGCATGCAGATGGTTTTTATTGTGTCATGAGATTGACCATTGGAGACAATGAAAATGCTAAATTGAGGTTAAACCACTTGCGGTGTTTTGCATTCAAATAACACATGTACATGTATACTGACAACAAATTCCGATGACTTTCTGTTTTTTTCACATTCCATTGCACCATTGCGGGCTTAAACGCTTCGAATGTAAACATTTCGGTCTGAATGTTTGTCTATATGTTGAATCCAAGGGACATTTCTTGAAAATAGTTTGAATGCCACATACAAATATTTGACAGAAATGCATCAACGGCAAATATATACAAAGAAATGATGATAAATGTGAAGATGATGAAGAAACCACAATACCCGTTCCACATTTGTAGCATGATCGATAAATGCTAATCGACATAGTTGAACTTTTTGTTTCGACAATCATGTTGAAACCAATATACACGAATTGATTTATGCAAAGATGAGCGAATCGATTTGTTTTCCAATGGATTTTCAATTAAGCATCCATTCTTTATGCCACAGTTGGTTTAACACTTGAATCCAATTTTTCTCTAATCCGGTTTTAAACGATTCAAAAGCCTTGGTAAATTAAATTGAAACTTTATTTTTTTTTTCATCTTTCTCTCTCTCTCTTTATCACTGCAGATCCAATTATATGGCTTCAATAAGGAATTGTACCATAACATGTCTGAAGCACAGCACAAATCGCAGGGCATAGTTGGCATTTCGGTTATGGTCCAAATAGGCGAAACACCAAATGCCGAACTTAGAATAATCACTAGTACATTTAATAAGGTTTTATATAGAGGTAAGTACAAAATACGTTCTATATCGATACAACGACAACCATTTTCTGGTGTGAGTGAGTGTGTGTGAATGATGCGTACAGGGCATGTGCATTAGATTAGTCAATTTGCATATATTTCGATTTTTGGATAGGTACCAATTTGTCGATGGTGCATACGGTGCAGTGTACTGAGTTTTGTTGATATCGTAATACTCAAGTGATGCTGCATTTTGCTTGCACACATATTCAATAGTCTTTTATTCAATTATCACAGAACATTAGACCGAATGCATAGGTGCTTGAGCATCAAGGTGTGTTTTGAGACATAAAATCAATAATTTTGGTTTCATTCCATTGAACCGACACATTGAATGTTGATGATGTGCCAGCCATACAAAATGCCAATAAATTTTAAATGAAGAACATTTAATGCTGATTAAGTAATGTCTATTTGCGTTTAGATAGATTCAAATAAATTCTACGGCGTTTAAGCCCATTCTGAAGCCAAACGATTGTGTTTTATTTTTCAAACACATGTAATTGACAATGCAATCAAATAAATTCACATTTAGACACATAATCTCACGTAATAATTGCATGCCCTTTGCATAATCTACCTGCTTATCAACATTTCACGTAGAATCGTTTACATTTGCATTTATCACATTTTGGCTAATGGGACCATTTTCATACAACACATATTCTACACACAATTATACTTTCTCATGTGTATGAGTGATCTCTACATAAGCGCGGTTCAAATATCTTCGTATGTCATATCGACGCTTCGTCTCTTTTGTCAAGAAAGACGCTTTCGAAAAATAAATTGATTGAAATTTCGCTTTTGATTTTGTTTAAATTATTTACCCACATAGTAACTATGATTCAAATAAATTAATTGCCAATTCATTGTGGAATTTTTTTAAACTATTTTTTTCTTGGAAAATCAATCTTATTATATTTATAAAGAAACTCAATTAAAATGTACAATAATCAATGACATTTCAGCATATTGTAAATATATCCATTTGGTTATAACGATACGAACATGAATATTTGATCATATAATCTCAATTTCATGTGAAACTATATGCAATTGCACTTCACAATTTGAATTTTAAGATACTTTTAATGCAATAGCTCACTTCATATTCTTCGAATGTGGGAAACATGTTCATGGAACTTTTGAGGTTTCCTTCCAATGCAAAACCAATGAACCAAAGGCACATTTTATCCAAATTGGTTTGAATACTTTAAAATTGTTTAGTTACAACCGCAAGTTGTTCCATCGATACAGTATACTTACATTGTGTCAATAATATTAACATTTATATTTATCTGAAATAACTTTAAAATGCCATTTAATTCAGCAGAAATCAGGTTAAAATTGTTACAATTTTCAGTGAGCAAAATTCAAAACTGTTGCGATCTGCATGTACACTCTACTGAAAAATACTTAACCATTCCACCAAGAGTGAGTGTACCTTGTTATTTAAAATAATTGAAACAAGTGACATAAAATGCAATACAATTCAAACCGATTTATTTCGTATGTTTCGCGGTCGATGTCAAACATGAATAATAAATTTGGAAATTGGTAATTTTAAAAATTAAATACATTGTTTCATAGGAAACGTACAAAAAAAAAACCACAATCACACGTCATTTCTAAAGGTCTTCAAACAGAAAAAAACCGAAAATCGAAATGAATCATGATTACTTATTGGCGTAAATATGCGTCACAATATAGTGCAAAAAAAGGTCGACTTATTACAACTAGAATTTTTTGTTATTTTTTTTTCTCATTGATATCGAAGAATCAGTATCAATTGAGTTGTGCATCTTTCATAAGTTCATTACTTGATTGTGTCCACTGGTTTTTGATTGGAGCTATTGTTTGGTTTTGAGTCACCGAATCGTACGTCGATGTCGTAGTCGAGCCCGTTGTAATTGCCTTGAGTTGATGATGGTGTTACTGTCGGTTCACTGACACCCGGCACAATCGGCTGGTTATTATTGGTAATATCAGTGTCATTGTTGGTCGCTATTGCTGCATCGTTTCCATTATAATTATTGTCATTATTCTTGTTATTCGTTGCGAATTGACTTGTGGTGGCATCGGTTGGACCTGTTTGTTTGATTCGATATCATTGTTTACATTAAACATAAAATACATGAATATGTGCAATTTGTGCATGTGAATCAATTCTATTTTGGTCATATGCAATAAGAAAGAAAAAGTACTCGCAAACAACATCATTACCTGCTGCTTCACTTGTATATTGAGGTTTATTGTCAGCGTTGAAAATGCTTGGCGTGCTCGTGCTCAGACCACTTGGATAGAATACTGTATTTGCATCAAGCGGTCGAATGGTATTTGTATCGTATGTTGATTCCGATGTCGGAAGTGGATCGGCTGGCAAATTTGTTGGATTGTTCACTGAATTGTTTGAATCATATCCCAAATTGTTATTATTATTATTGTTTTCAAATGTATTCGAAGGAATGTAGCCACCGTTAAATGTATTGGAATTTTGATTGCCGAAATTTTGTGGATTGAACGGAAAATTTGGATTAAAATTAAAAGGACTAATCATAGTTGGGTTGAATGGAAGCGGATTGGTGATCGAAGGCACTGGATTGTTTATATTTGGAATGAATGGCATTGGATTGTGGTTCATGCTTGGATTGTATGGAATCGGTGGGATTGACATTGTATTTGTATTAGCCATACCATCTTCTTCGGGCTTATGATTGCAATCCGGTGTATGCTTGTGATGCGGATGATGATGAGGATGATGATGGAAGTGTGGAAATGGCGGTGGTCCATAAACTGGTGGCGGAGGTGGTCCGTACATCGGCAATGGCGGTGGTGGAGGCCCAAATTGTCCGTTAAGTTGATGAAATGCAAGACCATGATTATGATTGTGAAAACCATTCACATCCATCGTGAATTGAAAATGTTTAAAATTATTTTTGCGGTGAAAAGTGGCATTTGATGCTGTCACACCAAAAATCACTAACACAAAAAAACTAAACAATTTCATTTTTTCTTAATTTGAATGAAATTCGACTTGATTTTGACTCTTTTTAAAATTTTATTCAACTCAAAACTAACAACAATTTGGTTCAGAAACGTGCTTCGACAAATGTACGCAATGTATCACTTGAGAAAATTATTGGGTGCTGTTATTGTCCGGTGTCTCGATTCAAACTAATGATTGTCGAACGAGAAAGACTGTCGAAGTACACGAACGTCGAAAAAAATGAACATTAAGAACTTTGATGTAAATGTGAAACATCACATACATACAACAGCACAACGACCCGTTAGCAATGTTCGTGATGCGAACGACTGTGTTAAGACGAGTGTAGAACAACAGGCACAGCAGTGCTGAGCACGAACACAAACAAATAAGAAACATAAGAAAGTGATGCGTCGATAAGACGATCATACACAATGAGACGAGTAAAGCAAATCTCAAAAAAACCGAACCAATATAAATGTAACGCACAAAAACCCAACACAAATAACACAGACAAATCGAATAAAAATAACCAGAAACGAAAAAACCCTGAACGAACACATTTCAGTTCAGTGGATGCGGTTTGTGTTTTTGTTTTGTGACTAAATATTTTGTTGAAATCATTTGATACGGTCGAATAATACATGAAGCAAAAAAATACAAACAAACAAAAACAGCAGTGAATCGATGAGAATATGGACAATTATCTCAAAAATTTGCTCCGACTTACATTCCATTTAATCGGTCACTCGGTCAAAAAATGCGTGTATACAGAGGTCAAGGTCTTGATAACTCTTTATCTGACTAACGTAAGTCTGTACCGGCATATCAGCCAACTCAATGACTCGGCGATACATTACTCGATTAAAAAAAGACTCATTTTGAGTGGAAAAATATAAATACATTTATCTCCGTAGTTTTATTTATTACGATACATTTATTATTAGCGGGATTTCCGTTAATCGCGGGGTTTTCCGCATGTTAATACTTTTTTCTATAATTAAGACGTTTCTCAAGACATTAACAGTGTAATTTTATGCGGTAAATTGATGGTGCTTCACATACCACAAACGCACACATTCTACTCAATGAAACGATTGACTCAGATGTACGAATGCGTGTGAATATATGAAAATTAATAAAGAAGTGCGAGCTTGCGAATATTGAGAGGGGAAAAATAGAAGGAGAAAGTTGTTTTTGTGATGAGAGATAGAGATGTTGGTGTTAATTTAAGCATAACACCGCGACTACTGATAACCTTTTCGATGACGCAAGGTTTAAAAATATATATATATATAAAAAAAGTGTTGTTACAACGAGATAAACTCGCCGCGTTTTGTCTGTGAATTGAATGTCAATTCTGTAATAACATTTGAATGTTGATCACATTGAAACTTTGGTTTTTCATTCATTTTTAGCACTTTGTTTACAATGTCAAAGTGGCCGTTGGAAACGAAAGCGTGCCAAAGTTAGTCTTTTTCTGAAAAGCATATTTTATTCTTACTTCATGCACATTTTTTTTGCTTCAATTAAAATGCCACTTTGGTATGAATCTTGCGACAGTGCGCTATCGCATAGCAATGTCATTAAAATCGTGTTAGATTCTGTGGATTTAATTTATTTTACAAGAACTCGAGCAAAATACTATTTAATTATTATTATTTTTGCTGTGTACAAGTGCAAAAACGTTGTAATCGCACCCTCTAATAAAAAAACAGCACATACCATAAGAGGAACTGAAACCAAAGCGCAAAAAATAATATTTTTATTACATTAATTCGTATTGTAATTATTAAATTGAAAGGCCAACAGTGGCAACAATAAAATCGCGGTTATAAGAGCATAGCACCGATGAACCGAAATTCCCACACAGAACAATAGCATGGCACAACACATCATTCGTTGGCCATATGACTGTGAAGAAAGAGAAAAAACACAACGTGGACTACAATGAAGAAAAAAAAAATCCGCGCTCGCTTGGCAGTTCATAAAATGCGCTCGCTGTGATGAATGACACAATAGCAGACCGCACGCACGTTAAATACTCAATCATAGCGCGTATATATTCATTTTGTTCAAGTCATCCGAGTCAATTTAGTGTAACTGGCACACAATGCGGGGGCACTGCTATTACTTTGTATGGATGCTATCTAATTTGCACTTTTGTATGGTAAATCATTAGATTTTTATTCGGGCATTGAGGCGACTGATTCACGGGCGATTTTGTAATCGAAACTAATCTTATGATAATGCCGATGATGCAACGTGTTTGGACGAGAACTATTTTTACTGCAACAAAAAAATTCGCATTAAAATCACTGATGCGGAAAATTATACACGGAGCATATTTGCATTGAATGGAATGAAGAAAATGTTGAGACGAATTATATGACCCTTTTCAAAGTGTATTTCGAACAAAACAATGTCAATCAAAAATACATTTTGAGCTGTTCAGTATCGGTTTGGAAGTAATTAATTTTGCAGACGTTTGAAGCTCATTAGTTTCATAGTCGACGTATTCGATCGTAAAATCTTGAACAAGAAATGCGTATAAAGATAATCCGAAATGGTGGCAGTGGAATGATTTCGTTGGCTTTCTTTTGGGCGCCGTCAACGGTTCGATGCGTAAGAGAATCAACCGAACGTGGGTAGTTTATTCTTTAAAAGTTGGATTGGCATTACGACAATCGAATTTGTTTTGTTTCTTTTTCGCATACAACAATGTTACGTATATCATAAAACGTGAACTCACTTTCGTTTTCTAAACAAAACAAAAATTCGCTTCGAGTTTTGAAGTGTGCGAAATAAAAAATGGTAATGCTGCCTATTTTGGACGCTAGTTTTTTCATTGGCACTTTTTGCAACCTGTGCAAAAATTCGCACTCCATTCATTGTTTAGTCTGACACGAGTAACGGTACCGAATGAATCGCACAACCATACTATTAACGGTGAATGAAAATTTAAGCGAATTTTTCCAAATAATCAAGAATCAATGTCGAGTTAAGCCTGAACCATGAGAAGGGTAAGTGTTTCATCGAAACATAAGATAAAAATCGACATCTTAATGATAGTGAAAATTGTGTTGGGATCAGTTTTATTTTTTATTAGTGATTTTCGTGATGAGATTTTCATCCGAAGTGAATTGCTATCCGGCCATAGATGCAAGTGCGGTGCAAAGACAACGATTAGATATATACAAACGACAAAACTCCGAATTTAATCGACTTCAATCGAATAAAATCGATTATAGCGCTTATGAAGACATAAACGATCAAGCGCCAAACGATCAATCGGCCGAATTAATAGATCAATCGGAAAGTCGACGTTTTGGCACAAGAAAACGGCCGTGTGTGCCAGTTTATTCAAATTATGGTGGAAAGCGTCGTAGAGGTGGACGCGGACGAAATAGTGGACTCGGCGATGGACGAACATTATATGATTTAAATTTCTACTTTCTCGGCTATCAACCGAATCGGTATCAAGTGAATCCAGGCAGTCAAAGCGTTTCAGCAATTGCTGCAACGGATAACAATAGACCAGTAAGTGATAGTTCACATTACGATCACTACGGAGGGTATTATGATTGCGAGCCAAATCCATTCTATCGTCCACCATTTGGTGGACATGGTGGCGGCGGAAATGGCGCGCTTAGTGATGATCCCAATGGCCAAAGTTATTTGGGTTTATTGGGTCAAGGTTTGTCTGATTTTTTTAACGGATTATTTGGCTATGGTAATCCAAATGCAGGCAGTGGTGGATATGATACGCCCGTTTCTGCTGGCGCTGGTTCCGTTCTAAACGACCAAAATACCAACGATGAAAGGCCCGTCTATGAAATCAACGTACCTGATACAATTGCAGCTTTGGTAACATCAATTTTCTTCATTAAATTCACATTTCGATCACGCGACATTAACCCATTTTCCTCCACACGTGTTGATTATATTTTTCTTTCGTTCATACAGAATCCAAATAATTGGCGACCCGGACAATTAGTCGGCGGCATACAAAACAATGTTAATGGATTTGTGCAGGAAATTTCGCGATATATTCCATTTTAAATTTATTCCAATATTGTAGTTTATTCGAGTTTTTTAATGTGTATTTATGTAATAGTAAAAAAATATTGTGAGAAAAAAAAGCGATCTGTATTGAATTTACCTGGTATAAAAATTGAGTTTTTACTTTCATTTAAAAGTCTTTCGCTTTGTGCGGTGCATAAGAGAGAAAAAAGACGTATATACAGAATTACGACATGACCCAAAATTCATAGAGTGGTGGAATGCGTGGGAGAGCATTTGCAAGAGTGAATTTTGTTTGCTTTTTTTTTTGCGTCTTTGTGTGTGTGTGTCTTTCTTTTTTGATTTGATTCGATCATATTTCAAACGGTAACCGTACATTCCATGGGGATATCAAATTGAGACAAGCAAATCAAATGGTAAACTATATCAAGATGATTGCGATTGAAAGAAACCATTGAAAATTAAATGAAAATATTCTTTCGTGCTTGGCACTTGTAGCGATTCGCCACACACAAAACATTCATCTTTCGGCTGTGTAAAGGGAGAACTCTTTGATGCGAAGAAGAATTGACTCGAAAACTTTACCCTTCTACTTTTCATTGGTTTCGTGTTCTTTGTGTTGCACACTGTGAAAGCAAGCATTTCCAATGAATTCGAATAGCATTCAGATCGCGAAGTTCAAAGCATTGGCAAATTTGTTTTTGCTCCACTGCAAATTGAACCGAGCACAAACAGAAGAAGCAGAAAAAAAATTGGATTTTTGTGGAAACCGAAAGCGGAAACCAAGGGGATAACCGTGAATTGCAGATCGAATAATTTATAATAATAAACGCTATTTCTCTCTATTTTTCACTAATTCTGCTAGTATTTCTACTAGTTTGTTCTAATACTGCTATTTTTTGCTAATTTTTCTAGTACGTCAAAAATATTGCATACGTCAGATTGACAGCATGATCGAATAACCGAAATGTGTTTACGTAAATGTTTCAAGTTGACACTTTCAACGTGTATATTTGAAGCAGGCACTAGCGTATACGTTTTCAGTAAGAAATCTGTCATCAAATCTACATTTCCGATTGCAATTCGTAAATTGTAGTTAATACAGATGAAACGTGCTTGGTTACGTGCCATTGAATATATTTTTATTTAAAAATAAGAAAAAGCGTATTTAACTACATATTTTGATACATTTTAGTTCAACACTATTCAATTCGTTTGTTTTGTGAATTTTATTTTAATTAATTATTTCAATATATTCAAGAATAAATGCTTACTAAAGTATATACGTGTACAGTGCTAATTCTGCTATTTATTGCTAATTTTGCTATTTTCTTCATGTAAATTTCCCTATTTTTTTGCTAATGTGCTAATTCTAATTCGCATGGATATCCCCTAGGCGGAAACCCAGTGAAACGCATCGGAATGCCATGGATAGGGCTGGCAACAAAATCAAATGTCAAACTGTTTTCATTGGCACAGTAAATTTTCTGCGGACAAAAAGTAAAAGTTTGAATGGAACGACGCGCACACGCACACAAACACACAGCAACCAAAATCAAATTATCTTCAATTACGTCATAGAGAATATCGGAACTGGAATCCGAATCCGTTTCCTTGAGCGAACACAATTCAATTTTCTGCTGTTATGTTTGCACAACTGCAAATCATCATCTCCGTCACATGACGGTTTCAGCCAAAGGGATCCGACAATACGAATGAGATTTGAGAAACCGCTACATACAAATCTAATTATATTATTGTCGATGAAACTTTATTATTGTGATACACATCCGGTTTTTGTTCGGTTTCTTAGTAGCTTCCGACGCTTCGACCGCAACATCAACGTCAACCATCAGCCACCGTGGAAATGGGGTCAAAGAGGAAGAAAAAAAAAGAGTCAAAAGTTTATTTAACTTTTTTATCCAACAATCACAATTCCGTCGTTAAAAATATCATTTTAACAACGCGGCTACCACTGACAAAAGACTTGAAGACACGAAGAAAAAAGAAAAAAGGGAAAAAAAGACTGGAAGGGGGTCAGAGAGAAGAAAAAACGCATCAAGATTATGTTCATTATTGTTAACATCATTAAAACATTATCGATGTTGAGAGAAGTTGGTGATCTACGAGTATTTATGAGATAAATATCATTTTTGAGATAACGATTACTGTTATTCTTCGTTCGTTATTGCGCTTTTGATTTCTTTTTTGATTCTTGAACTTTTCGTACTCAATTTGTGTAATTTTCACAGCAGATTTGCAGTTTTTCGACAAGTTTTTTCTCTCCCAACTTTTCGTTAACTTTTGACCTATTTTATGATGCATTTTTCAACACAAATACGCAATCAATGATGCTGTGTGATATAACAAATTATCACGTTTTTGCTATTCGTCCCAACAGAAACGATTGTTTTTGTAAAATCTTTCACTCAGAAGTTCACCGCTCGTACACTTACCGCCAATTCTGTTATGCAAATGAAGTGGAATGCATTGTATTGTATTTTAATAATTATTGCATGGACGCCATACCGAAATGGTTGAGCCAATGAACTGCATAAATGAAGAGTATTAAACTATCAAAATGTAAACAAAAGTCATCGATCGAATCGTGACGTGAGATTTTCTCCTAATATGTACTGATGCCACCTACGGATATGTGTTTTCGTCGAAACAATGTCACATACAAGTTTACGTTGTGATTAAATTGTTCCAACTCTCTCTTTCTCACAGCACACATACACGCACATTTACCCAAACGGTGGTGCAAATATCTCGGTATTTAATCAAGAGTCTTGTGCATGCATCGAGCACACATCCTATACAAAGTAATATATAATGGTGTGTAGTAAGTGATAGAGCGGAGAGTTAACAAAAGTGAAAGAGCACTTGCTTTGGTTGATTCATTCATTTCATCATCATCCACTTGAGCTGTATGAGTATGTTTTCATTAAGCAATTTCACTCTTTTATGCTTTTGTGTTGTGTTTGTGAGTGTCTTGTGTCATGTGTGCAAATGAAAATTGTTTACTTTTGGCACGAACATTAAATTCAATTGCATGATGTCGATTATCAGCGCATGATTGATAAAGTTATCAGGGCCATTTCGGCTTTTGATAAATAAACTATTTGTGCTCATGAATACACCTTCAATATTACTTTTGAGTGCAGAATGAATTTTCATTGAATGAAAGCAATTTTCACACGAACATTATTATCCGCTGTTATCTAAAGTTTGGCCAAAAACCCTTGAGTGTACATAATTTATGTGTCAACTTGGTTGAGATGATTTCAAACGCGGAACGATCTCCTCATCATTGAAAATGTAAATGTTTTCCTTTTGTATTTATGAAAAGAGTCATTGTTGGTATACACCAGCATCGAGTTTATTTTATTATGAAATTTAACTTAATGAAAACATCAAGCAGATAGAAATCTCTCACTCTTTTATATTTGCCAAAGAGCAACACTTCGTCTGTCTGAAGCGTGTACGATGGAACCATTACAACGACATCGACACCGACAACGACGACGGCTCTTTATTTGCATTCGACGATTTCAGTTTTTTCAATGATGAAAGATATACTCGACACGGAGAGAGAGGGAGAGAGAGATATAGAAAAGGCGGTAGAAGGAAAGAGTGAAATTATTCGATGCGCTTTATATTCAAACGAATTATGTACGTGATTTCATGTCGTTCATAAATTCTATGAATTTAATAACGGTAATTCGCAGGTTATGACTCGTTACACTGATGACAAGTAATTAAAAACGCATACGCCACCGCCTGGCATCCGTGCATGGAAAATGGTTATATTTCGGTTTGTAGAGGGAGAATGACGAAGATTGGTAGAAGTGAAACACGGTGTGTGCTGTGATGTGTTGCGGTAATTTGTATTAAAATTGTGATATGTTTAAAAAATGTGGTTGATTTATTAATGGGAATAATATTAATAACATGGTGAAATGGTATCGATTCACACAAGAACAAAGGGATTTTTTCCCCCGAGGTATAAAAAAAATTAACATCCATATAATAAAAAAGATTGTGTATTATTTCAAAAAACACAATATGCTTTGAGTTTTAAGCTGATGATGGTAAGATTCCATTTAATGTAAAAAAAACCTGAATGGGTTTTTGATCAAAGCAAATAGTTTCCATCAAAAGAGAGCTGATTATTATGATGATAATGCAATAGATACTGTTTAATGTGATTAATCAACGGCCATACATACGGAGTAACGCCAAGAATGTCAAAGTCAATGAAATGTTGTTTTTTTGTATAATTTATAGATGTGTGCATGGTTGTGGCGTTGGTAATGATGGTGTAGTTGAAAATTAGCAAAATTATGCAAGTCAAAGCGTATGCATGTGCACATCAATTTGGTTAGATTACTGTTTAGCTAACCTGCGACACTGATAAAATGCATTTTATTCATTGTAACATATGTGAAGAGCTTTGTTTGTTGCACATGCATTGGCGATTGCTTTCTCTCATTTTTTGCTCGTCAATGGCCAGCACAAAATTCGTATAGATCTTGAATGGTCAGTTGTGCATCGAAAATGTGGATAAATGAGATGCGAAAGAGCATACACACACACAGGTTCATTGCATCCGCAAATAATGACGATTTTTCGATTCCGACACATTTGGTTGTGCAGTGGAATAGGAGCAGAACGGATGCACTGTAACAATAACACATTGGACGGTGTTGCTGCCACATGACATTGAATAAATTGGCAAATGAATATTAATACCGTGTAATTTATAATGATAGTGTCAGCACACAAGCGAGGGTGATCAATGTTCAGAGTCGCGACTGCAGACGGCTCTGTTTCACTACCTCTTCCATTCATTTTTTTTCACTCACTCCCACGCTCATTTGCTCTTTTGTTCTATCCCCTTTGTTTTACAGACGAAACATACAGATAAATGTACGCGAACGTGTGTGAGTGTGTTTCAATATGCAAAATAAATAATTGTAATTGGTTTCGAACGACAATGTTTGCACATCGTATACACATACATATATGTATATAAAGACAGATGTGTATGTGCAGAGCATCGATTCGCAGCGCAGCTCATTTCGAGGTGACAATTAATTTGGGACCTCGTTTTAACGATTTATATTCTTTGTTGACATTTCTCCAATTTATCTTTTGCATAAAATACGGAACCAAAATTCGAATAATTAATGAATTTCGACAGTGCATTAAGTCTGATCGATTATTCAAACTTCACCAAAAAAAAACTGAGAGTGCATTTTGCTATCTCTTCCAACGATTGATGCATTTATGCAAAAATAATGTAAATACAAAGTGTCAAAAATCACTACGTATCTCTGTATTCTCCAAAATCTCGAATTTAATGCCGATTTTATTTGTACAATGGCACACACACGCACACTCAACTAAGAAGTACGTGTGTCAACGTATTGAGATGTGAATTTACTTGAACTGCTTTTGACGCATAAGTGTTGTTTGATAATGACTTTTATATGGAAATATGATGAACGTCTAAACAAAATACGTAAAATTTAAATCTTTGTGAGACACAGTCGCTTCACTTTTGGAATCGAAAATTTGAATGGCATAGTTTTATTCAAAACTTCAATTTTCTTAAACTGAAGTAATTTTTTGCTTCGTTTTTGCCAATTTTTTTCTTCTTCTCTTTCTCTGCATTCAATTCGTTCTGTGCTTTGTTCTTCACGCTGACTTTTATTACAGTTGCACAACTTTGCCGAGTGTATTCAAATAACTTTATTGCACCCTTGTTTGTGATATTGTGATATTCTATTTTCTCTCCACAATACCCCACTGCTCTCAGTGTGTTGGCAATGTGCCGTGTCATGTGTGACAAGTCGTTATGTTCATGCTGCTGCCGTCATTGTTGTCGTTGTGGCCGCCGTCGTCGCCGCCACCATCGTTAACATTCTCGTCGACTTTATCACTCAAACTATATCATGCTCACGCTTTATTTACCGTCTACCGATTTGCACAAACTTTCCCTACATGCTGTAAGGATATTTAAAAAAAACGAACTTCTATTTTCTCTATCGTTTAGTCCAATGTATTCTTCAGTGTTACAGTGTGTTTGCTACATTGAACGCAACAGCATTGAGCTGACATCAGCCAGGCGACATCAAAACATATATAACCATTCGGAATGGTATATTATTGCTTGAAACTTGCACAAACAGTAAAATTGTCGGTTTCATTCATTTCGTTTCACAGTAAATACTTTCTAATTTTGAATACATACAAGTACGGACGAGAAATACGCAAATTTGTTAAAATTCACATGTGAATTCCTAACTTTGGCGAAAATGACGACAACAGCGACGAGCACATACAACGAAATCAATTTTAGAACTGCACTGAACTGTGTGAATTGTCGAGAGAGAGACAAAAAATGGATATTCATGGAATTGTTTACCACTCGAGACATCCGCACACACATACACATGCCAAAATCCCCGAATATTATTTAGAAGTATGGTAAAGCTATTTGCTACTGCTATTGCTGCATCAATCTTTTAAGCCGACGACAACGATCCGCAAAAACACAAGAAAGACAATTGTCGTTCATTGTATCACCTCCAGCCCGTAGAAATAACCAAAATGAACCAGAACACAATATGTAGAAATGCGCATCAAGTACACAGCACAGACATTGCATCCGAATGCTAGCGACAATATATTTATTGTTTTCATTCATGTATACTCAGTTGTTGTCTTCTTGTTGGTGACCGGCGATCTGTGTAATTTTCGGGGAGAAAATATTTGCGACCGACAGCAAAAGAAAACTCATCGCATACAATGCATTGCTATTGCTACACAAGTCTCATGAAATTAAGACAGAGACAGAGAGGGGGTAAAGCAAAAAAAAAATGGAACGCAAGTACTCACCATTCAGCCAGCCAACCAACATTTAATGTGACAGTCGTGTTAAATTGAGAATTTTTTTCTAGCGGTTTACTTTTTTCGTCGGTACGTTTGCATAGCATCGTCACCCGAAGTTCGGTTAATATGTGCAAAATGTTAATAACAGTGTGTCTTTGGATTTGCAGTCAAACTCACTTTTACCCATTTTTTCGCTGTATTTGATGTGCAGCTATATTCATTGCAATTAAACTACCGATCGCATTGTATGTGCATATAATGTAGGAACTTGAGTTGATGCAGTTGCTTGAAAACTAAGAAATTACAACAAAAAAAAGAACACCGGAAAGTATTCTGAAGGAACTGTTTGAATTTTATTTTTAAGTTTTATTGAGAATATAACAGTGGAATATGGATTTCAAATGATTAATTTGGCACCTATATATCGTGCTTATGCATGGATTTCAATTAAATCATACTATGATTTTAAATGTTATTCAACAAAAAATGTGTTGATGGCTTAGCTTTAAAAAAAAACTACTAAATCTACCTGATTTCTGTTTTTTTATATCGTCCAGTTTCACATCTAAATCGGCTATGAAATCATTTATATAAGATTCATGCATAGTACTTTTCTTTTTGGCTTCCGCATAGTTTTTATAATCGGTAATAATTCCGGAAATGTTGTGAAACGACTCTGATTCATCTGGATGTTTTATACCTTTATTATTGCCTCCAATACGACCATTGCTTCCATTTTCACGAGAATTCGTATCCGATTTAGTAATGTTCTTGTTCCATGAAAATTCCAAAAAGTACAAAATATGTATGTATTCTGCTTCAACAGCCGTTTTGCAACCTGCAATTCCACCGGATCCACCTTTTCCATGCATACCATCGGAACCTGTGTTGGTTTTTAAAACTTGATGTAGTCAATGAAACTCGCCAATTATTTATTAAAGTGGAAAATATTAAGAGATTTACTTGCCTTTATTTCTGGAAATGATAAAATTTGGATACTCTTTGAAACCGTTGATAAGAATGTTACCACCCGATCCGCCCAAACCTACAAAAAATACGATAAAAAATATCATTATTTTCATCTATATTTTTTTAATTTATATTTATACCTCCAACTCCGCCATTGCCGCCATTCCCGGGCTTTTTGCTTTTTTTTTCAATGACTTTGTATGAATTTTTACCAAAGATGAATGCGTCGAATAAACTTGATTTTTTATGCTCTAGATCACATTTTTCTTTCCATGGATTTAACATGAACCACGATGGAGTGGTTGGTGTCTTGCTATCGAATCCATCTGCTCCTGAAAGAAAATTAAAATATATAGTTTGCGTATGTGCAGATAAAACATTTCACACAAACCTTTTCGACCGTCTTGTCCCGATCCACCATTTCCACCTCTTAAATACATTTTGAGATATTCATCGTTGAAGGACTTATGACCAAAGCCAAAGAAATTACCGGATGCACCTCCCGGATTGCCTGGCTTGCCATCGGTTCCCTCTTCTCCGTCTGCATGTGATTCCGAATGTGATTTTCCATCTTCGCCATTTAAAATAATTTGACGATCACCGATTACATGCCAATTTGGTGCAATGAACGTAATTTGTGCATTTTGACCAGTTTTATCGATATCAGCATCGATGTATAAATTGTTGATTGCAAATATTTCCACATATTTGATCGCTTCACTGCTTATATTATCAATATCTTTGATTTTCACATTATATCCTTTCACCACCAATTTATTTTTCGTGCGATTGGTTTCAAAAGTACCGTCCAACGCTCGATGTAATATTTCATGGAGCGTTTTTAACTTGAAGTAATTCAATCGAATATTTTCCACGGTGTAATAAGTTTGGCAACCAACATTTTCAGCTAGTGATTTTAAGCCGATACTTTCAATATTTCGGTACACATTTTTCTGTATGTCACACTGGCGCATCAAATTATTTTTGTCTGCTTCATAATATTTCAGTTTATTTTGAACATCGTACGCGCACAATTTGTCATGGAAAGTCATTAAGAAATTATACCATCGATGTGATTCATCTAAATACTGTTTGATATCAGTCAAGCCATTTGAAATGTGAAATGAATATGATAAATTAGCGTTGCTCACCAACAGAAGGAATTGGACCAAATCAATGTCATCCAAAAATGTTTTCTTATTTTGATTGGATATTTTTATGTTCAAATTTCTCGCGACACTTAGAAAGTTTTCCGCAAAAAGATTTATTTGATCATATCTCACTTCGGATATTTTCTCATATGCTGTGGACATCACGTTGATCAACAATTTTAGATCAATAGTAGACCCTTCTTGTTTGACATAGAACTGTTTTATTTCGTTACCGATGCATTCCACATCATTCAATAAATGACTCTGCATCTCTTCAAGTATGTTATGGATGCGATTTTTTGTATCGTCTGAAACTGTGTAACCAAAATCGCCATTCGCCTTTGGAACATAAGATAGATGGTCGTGTATTATACGTTTGATGCACCGGCGTTCTTTTTGTAAAATTTCAATGTCTTTAATGGGTCCATTCTGATTTGGAAATCGAAAAATTCCAATGCGATCGTAGCAGTTGTTATTTCTTTTCAAAAATATTTCAATAAATTCGATCATTTTGTTGTTCTCTTCTTCTTTCTCCAAATATTCATCGTTTTGATGTTTTAAATCGCTTATAACTTGTTGGAGAAAAACAGCGATCGTATCGATTATTGCTTTGTCATCAACCAATTGAATTTGGCCACTTTTCATAATAAAACGATTTTCGACTTTCGTAACAATCAATGCAATTCCGTCAGCATATTTGTTAATATCTTTAATAAAAGTGATTGCATGTTTTACCAAATTCAGAAAATCATGACGATGCCCAGAACCGTTTTGAACTGACGAAAAGCTGACCACAAATACCAACTTAATTGAACTGGATTTTTCTATTAGTGTTCGACAGAAATAGGAGACCGAAATATCGTTTGCCACACCTCGTGTGTCATTGTAACCAGGACAGTCAAAATAGATTGCACCGCTTCTTGCATGAACCATTAAATTTGGTATTACTGTTTGTGACTCTGTTGTTGATATTCCACTAATCAAATGTTTTTCGTCTGATATTATAAATTCACCAGAATTGGAAACCGTTTCTTCCGAGATTAGTTTTACTTTAGTCATTAGTGAAACTAGAGTGGTTTTTCCCGCTCCTATGAAAATGAAAGACATCATCAGAACTCGGTCTTAATTATTTTTCCACAAATTTATATATATTTACCAGTATTTCCCATTACAAGTATGATATTCTTATTTTCACAATCACTTATTTTCTTGGCATTACTTTTAACAAACATCATAATTTTTGCGGCTGAGCTTTGATCATCTGTAGTGACCACATCTAATCCTTGCTCTACTTTATACATTATGATCAAACGTTGAAAGAAATGTAATAAAAATGCAATTTTTTGCTTTTAAATTGTAAAATTTTCTTTAGCTCTATTTATATGAGCTCTGCTCTTTCGTCGTTTTTAATAACAGCGATCAATTCACTTTGAAGATTTGCAAAATACTGAGCTAAACCGATCTTTTATTTAAATAAAAATCCTTCCTTCGCTTATGCTGAAATGTCGTTTTTTGTGTGTTTATAAACGGTTATGCTGTTTTTGTATAAATAATGCATTCAGAGAAAACATAAAAATGCTGATATTAATGCTTTTATCTAAACACTCAAAAATGTGTTTACAGCACAAATTATCAATCTCTCTATTTTTGAATAATTTTTCAAGAAATAACTCGACTTTGTGGATAAAGATAATATTTCTTTATATAAATGGGTGCAAAACAGCAGCTATTACGTCAAACGAATTGAATATCACATTTTTACATCCTTAAACAAAAAAAAGCATGACATTTAAAAAAAAAACAAAGATATAATATTCGAATAAAAAAGAAATTCTGCACAGAATGCTGGCTAATATGCATATGATTTGTACGGATTTTCATTTTCTTGCTAAATGAGTCGTTATGGGCTCCACATATTTGTTGTTTCACTTTGTTGTTTATTTTATCATCTTTCAACCGTTTTTTATATACTTCTTCCATACGCACTTCATTAATTACAGTTTCGAATATGTTTAGTGTGTTGTTTAAGAAATCTTAATCAATTTTTGAAATTCATTGTGTCAGCATTTTTTGCATTATAACTCGATGGAGCGGATTTTTATTATCATTTGAATTTACATTGTTAGCGTTGTTATTATTTCTCTGAACATATCGAATGATTATACTAATGACACATTTGCCCTTTATTCTTTGACATTGTACTAAGAAATTACAGCAAAAAAAGTACACCGAAAAGAATTCTGAAGGAACTGTTTGAATTTAAAAATAGTTTTATTGAGAATACAACAGTGGAATATGGATTTCAAATGATTAATTTGGCACATATATAGCGTGCTTATGCATGTATATCAATTAAATCATACTATGATTTGAATGCCCGAGAATGAAAGCGAGACTTCTATTCACAACTTATTGAAATGTAACACCGCCATACAAAAAGTGTTGACAGTCAGCATATTTTGTATGGTGGTGTTACATTTCAATATGCTAACTGTCAGTCTCGCTTTCATTCTCGGGCAATCATTCTAAATGTTATTCAACAAAAAAATTGTTGATGGCTCAACTTAAAACACACTACAATGTATCAAATCTAACTGATTTCCGTTTTTTTACATGTTCATGTAAATAATATGAATGAATGATTGAATAACTTTATTTTAATTGACACCATCATCCAATGATATCATTTTTTGAATTTTTATTTTGTTCATAGGATCTTCCACACCGGTTAGACATATTTCGTTGCGTTCATTGATTCCGAACACTGATGCGTACATGACCTATGAAGGATCCACTACGCACCCCGGTTGCTGGGAGAGTACAGTTTGGATTATTTTGAACAAGCCGATTTATATAACAAAGCAAGAGGTGAATTTATTTCAATGTCCCTTTATCTTAGCTGTAGTTCGATCTTTGTAAAGTAATTTATCGTTTATTCAATAAATTTTCTCAAATGCAATTGTATCGTTTTATATATTTCCAGTTATATGCATTGCGAAGGCTAATGCAAGGATCGGAGCAAACACCAAAGGCGCCGCTCGGTAATAATGCGAGACCAGTTCAAAATCTGCATCATCGCACAGTGCGAACAAACATCGATTTCAAGCAATCAAAGGTATTAATAAATGTTCATTGTAATATTATTAAATGTGATCTGTCCATAAAACGCGTTCAAATCAATGTCGCCAATCCGGTTGAAATACATCAGCATTCTCATATTCAAAACTGCATTCACTTTGCGATCTCTGTGAGATGATTTAAATTGAATTGAATACATTTCAATGACAATTTATGTCTTGTTAGCAAATCGTTTATGTCGGAAGTGAAAAGTGTCGTTTAAATCATTGCTCCTTGAGTTTTTTTTTTTTTGTCATTTTTCTATCTTTTGCTCTTTTGCAAAGATAAAATCGATTTACATCTTATTCCGATACGATGACAACGAAAGAAGAAATTGTGCTAACTTTGTTTTTATGTCTTCTGCGATGCAAAGAAATCATGTCTTTAACTATCTCTTGAGTATTCGATAGTTTGATGCGATTTGCACATTCAGCAATTGCCGAGATGGCAAAACGTTTCGCCGATTAACGGGGGTTTTTTCTTCTTATTTTCGCTTTTCTGAATTGAAAATAAAACTTGAATGATAATTTTGTCGCCAGTTGAGAATTCAATATTAAAACATAAGAACAAAAGCGCCGAACAGCGATAATGGCAAATGTGTGCGATAAAAACGGAATGAACAATGTAAGAGAGTTTTGACCGATTATTGTACGGCAATAAGTGGTTATTTGAATTCTGTTGAACTTATTACGCACACACACACATGCCATCAGGTGCGCTGCCGTAGTGACCGATCAAAAAGAGTTGCAGACATGAGACAAGACAATGTCTCAATGCAATTTTGTATATGCACCACTCTAGCATATTTTGCATAAATTCAAGCACGAAAAATGCTTGAAGCAATTTGCGACGAAAGTTGTAAAAAGAAAAAGAAGCATACAGTGAACGACAGCATTTACATTGATTAAATGTACAATATCATTGCACAGTGCTTTCGTTAATATGCCTTTTTACACAATCTTTAATTCACGACATGCTTTTTCATACCGTAACAAGCTAAAGATTAACAGCGTGTCAATCAAATGACAGCTACATGAAATCATTCCGCATTGAAACCTGTCAGAAAATCCAAGAAATTAAAATCCGAAACCAATACCGGGAAATTTTTTTCTCTCTCAATAAACTTGAGATATGTTTACTTTCGATATATTTTCCGCTTTTATTCCTCGCGACGAACTAAGAAGTAAATTTTAAATATTCTGAAAGAATTTATGTTGAACGAACGTATATTATGACTTTTTTTCGACGATAACTTTTTGTATTCACTTTTCAGTTAACTTGCAGCAAACTCTTGCTGAATCCAACTTATTGAATCCGTTATAATGTATCGAACATTTCAACTTTTTTTCCGTCTTTTGGAATGAAAATAAAATTGAATTCATATTGTGACTTTCGAATCTACCGTTCAAGTACCAATATAAACATTTCACATGAGAAATTATGTCGGTGTGTTTGGATTTCGTCTCTTCGCGGATTATGTGCACTGAAGTCGATGTTTAATTTCGGCGAATTTTTTTTTTGTATGAATCAAAACTGAAAGCGAAAGAAAGAGTGATAACCGGAAGAAAGAGAAGGATAGGAAGAATGAAAAGAGAGAGGAGAGAGCGATGAAAGAGTTTGTGGAAGTGCGAGTGGAAAAATTCGATTTTAATATTCCCCAGTCGGGACGCAGATGCAAGTAGAAAAAAACGAAGAGATTAAATTCGGTAGTGTAAAAATGTTTAACTAAAAGAAGAAGAAAAAATAAATACAAAAATAAACACACGAAAATCCGGTGCACATTTCATAGAAAAAATCAAAGTGGGAATAATGTTGAGGTTGTGAATGGGAGAGTAAGCGCAGAAAATCGAAATAAAACTTGGGAAAACTTAATCTGTCTTTATTGCGATGCATTGCTCACATTCAAACTCTCCCTCCGCCCCACACACAAGCACGCCAAAAAGTGATTGTGACTTGTCACTGGGGGGAAGTTCATTTGATACGTTGTTATTTTTCGATTCAATTCATGCGCGCACAGACACAATGGATTACGGTTGAAAAAGAATAATATTTGGAGTGTCGATGGCAGCGTGTGAGCTAAGTTGAAGTGTTTATGAGATTGGCCCCAAACACGACGAAAAGTGGACTATTGTATGTTAAGAAAAGAGAAGAAGAATTAAGTACTTAACTCGAAAGATTTCATCGAAAATCATAAAACCAGCCAGAAGCTTATCGCTGGCATTAAGCTCTCAAAGTTGCTCTTTTATGGAATATATTTTCGTGTGGCTCAGTCACGTCAATAACTAACTGAAATTAACCCCGATCCAAATGACTTGTTTTTTTCTTATTTTGTAAATAATTTTTTGTGTTCGTTTCGTCTTTTCTTTTTCCACAGACACAAAACTGTCCAACAATGTACAAAGATATGTTCTACAAAGCAAACAAATGGACGGTCGACACACCGATGACAATGCGAAGTGGTCGCGATCGAAATATGGCTGACATAGATGCTGTCTTTTCATCCGTTTACAAAACCTAAATCGAACATAATTTCTCCCCCTTTTACTCCACAAATTCGATCGAAATTATGAAAAACACAAATATTCTAGAGACTTTTTAAAACAAAAACCATAGGATAAATATATAAATGAATTTAATGCAATGCAGAAGAGTTGGACGCCGATACGATAATGATAATTGGAGCAGATGAAAGAAAAAAAAATGATTCATCAAAACAATTCAACGAAGGTACTAATGGAATAGAAACAAAAATGTACTAATAATAACATTGAATTAAGGATGACTAAAACATCGACCAAATAGTGTTTGTGTCATTTACCGCAAATCGAAAAATATGCAATAAAAGCAACCGGTTTGTTATTATATACATTTTTGTCCCTGCAACAGCTGAAATTGAATTAAAAAAAAAAACATCAATCAAAATTAATAGCATACAAATTGAAATTGTAAAACAGAAATAATAGTGAAAAAAATATATGAATGAACCAACAAACACCACCACCAATAATAATGAAAATGTATTTGTATACGTTGAAAAGCCATAGTATAAAAGTGTCAACTGATACGGTGCTGCGTTAGCATCCGCTTGGAGGAAATGCATTAAAAGAGAAATTAAGTGCGATTGATTTATTCATAAGTAATAAATGTATCCATTATTACATTATTATGCCGTGTATTGTGCAAATCCCGGTCGTAACGTAGTTTCATGAGTACAAGAGAAAGAGGGAAACAAAACTGCAAACTAAATCAATACACAGCGAGGAAGAAACTGATAGAGCGACGATGGTGTTAATCTAATTCAAAAACCAAATTTAGTGTGCATGTACCATATTAAGAATCCATTTAATCCGATCTATATTGTATAAAATGGCTTTAACTCTTTCTCTCTATCACTTGCAAAACCTGTTCTCGCTCTCTATTCGCGCAATGTCTAGCTGTAATCATTTTATTCAAGCGCTAACCAAACCTGAAGACACGGAGTGACAAAATAAAAGCTGAATGAATGAAGTGATCCACAATAAAGACGGAATAGAAAAAAAATTATCTCCTGCTATATTTGTACGATCATCCAAAATATGTAACAAACCAACACCGACAAAACCAACACTTGAATATAGACAATAAGATTCAAAGATTCTTATTTTATGCAATATACCGATTGAAAAAGCGACAAAATACATAAAAAAAATCTTGCCAATGCCATTTTAATAAAATGGTTTTATTGTGAACCATTACACATATTTCAACCATTCCGAATCGATTTTCTTCAAATTGACACTGTTTACAGTTCAACTCAATTTATATCCTTTTATTTTGCATTCAAAAGAATGTCTGCATATTTCTTGATCGATTTAAAATAAAAACACAGTGTATCGAAATAAAAAATCAAATTTTGTACATTGCATAGACTGAATAATAAAAAAAAACTACCACTAAATAGAAAACTCAAATTGAATTAAGTGTAATACTAGTTTTTGCTTGAATAGTAAATGAAATTAAAGTTTTTTTTTGGTGGCGTGTGTACACAAAAAAGCAAGCAAATATATGTATATCCATTCGGGAAAATCGTCTGGAGACCAATTTATTATAATACTACTACTATTGCTACTATACTGTGAAAATATGTTTAACTTCCCTTTGTTTTCCTTCCACACTGTTGTTTTCCTCTCAACAAATATTATTACTCATTTTCATTGGGAATGAGCGCGAAAATCAGTTCTGAAAAAAAGCCCAAAACTAACCACCAAAAGTTTCAAAACCGAATAAATTAAGTGTTAAACGAAATGTTGAAAATCATCCGAAAATTCAATTAAACAAGCTGGCTGACTTTGTCAACGTTGCGGGACACCAAAGAAAAAACACATTGGCGCAATCAGCATTGACATCGTTTCGCGCAAAAGTTTGAATATTCATTTCATGGTGTTACGGATGCAAATGGCTATTAGAATTCAATGGGAATATATAGAGAACTTTGTACATAATTATAAATAAATAACAAGAACAGAAATATTGATTATTAGTAGCTAGTGTCTACAAACAACTAAACTAAATTGTAAGAAACTTTCTTTGGCGAGTAAAAAAATGACACTTATGGCAAAAATGAAACAATAAAATTTAAACTGAACTGTTATGATTTCGTGATTCTCCAGAATACAGAGAATCCAAACACAGCGCGAACTACGTTTTTCTTGAATGATTTGAATGAATTGGTGCAGAGTAGAAAAAACTAACAATTTAATCGGTCAAATTCGGTCGGAAATTTAGTTGAAATTTGCGTATAAAAATGCGATTCACACCACTTCAAAAAAAAGTGCGTGTATAAAGAGAATGTATCCAAAAAGTAACACAAAAATTACAGTAATTGTTATTTAGTTGTATTAACAACAAACATATGGATTTTATGACAACAAATGAATGAATATTATAAAAATTGAAAGAAAAATGAATGAAAATAAACGCAATAAATAAACCAAAATCACAGCTTTTTTGCTCATTTCGGGTTTTTTCGGGCACGAAAAATCTGCAGAGAATTTCAAGGTGGGTAATTCGAAACAAACATCTGAGCAATAGAGGTTTAAGGGTGAATTGATCGATAGGTAATTAAGTGACATTCATTTTCAGTACTGTAATTAAATGCTTTAATTCACAATATGTCCTATGACATATGAGCGAGAATATTTAATGTATTCTATTGTGGCTGACTCGATCTAGATAAACGATACGATGGACGATGAAATCTCCGGACCCCGCTGGATTAATCAACATTGTCAGTCTTCAACCACTTTTGAATATGGAAACAAATCATACCATTGGGAGCTCAACCACACACACACACATATACATGCACACTCTAATATCATTTACCATGATTTATTGCTTTAAATTTATTCTACTTTGTCTGCGGTTTTCCACTTTGAATTATTACATTGATGAGTGCCCTAAATGGCAACACCAATATTTAATATTTTCGGTGATGGTCAAATCCAACACCCTTTTGACCATATTATTCGCAGACAATGAATCACAGTCCAATCCTTATGAGGAATAAACCCATCCATTTCGTAATATTAGCGTTTTAATTATTAAAAAAAACCAGCAAGAAAGTTCACATTTTCTTACTTAAATTTCAGTTTTGTTGTTGGTATCACGATCGCGTTTTTGTATGAAATTACATGTATTTTCTTTGCCGAAGCAGTTTTCGGTTTGAAATCGCATAATAATTTATGTGAAATCAATGAATCGAAATTCGAGCACATAAAAGAAAGCCACACCTGTGCTTGAGAAATAATCGAACCAGAATTAATTAGAAGTACAAATTATGATGGCTTAGAATAATGAAAATGAAATGTGAAGCCTAGCCCATTACTATATACAACGAAAATCAGCAGAAATATTCCAAAATCAAACGATTTCGGAAGATAGTTACTAGAAATAATGACCAATTTGGTTTCTGTATCAAAAGCGAATTACGGTAACCACAATCAAATGTGAATTGAATACGTACGTCATCGATGTTAATGGAAATGAGTCTGGTCGTTCGATTGGTTCTTTTTACTAAAAGAAGAGAAATACATGGCTTGTATTTGATTTTATTGAAATGCTCGCATCTCTCCATATATTAGAAATCAAAGCCGGCCAACGAAGAGGTAGGACGAAGGGGTCTGATTGTAATATTCATATATCGATCCATCGATCTAAATGAAGTGTCAAATTAAAATAAGTGAGTTTCCGATATTCTTCTCATCGTCAACCAAACTCAGGTCGTCAAATCCCAAAATTGTCATTCATCACCGCATGATTTTGTGTTGTTGCATTGATGTTGTCTCTCCATTATTTCACACAACTTAATCAACTTTATGGATGTTTCGGATGTAACCGGTGCGATAACGAAGGGAAAAGTGGTAAATGAAATAGTGTTGAGAGATAGAGACAGAGGGTGAGCGCACACATATTTAAATTGGAACCGATAAATACCCATGATACTCGTCATTAGTCTATTCAACCATTTGGTTTGATTCTATTATACTAACGAAATTTACATTTTCTATTTGTTGATACTGATGGGCCAAATCACCGTTGTTACTATTAAATATAAAGCGTTATTCATCATCATCATTGCACTGAATTCTCGGTTTTGGTGTACTCTTTCATTTTTAACACACCCATAGTTGCCTGTGTAAATAATTCGATTGGTGTCTGTCTGAGTATGTGTGTTGGACATTGAAAGCGAAAATTCATTTAATGTGATTGCAATTTGACATAGATGTCATCGGAGATGGGAGCAAAACCACTCAAATTCAATGGTTCAAATTCATAAAATCAATGGCATAATAATAATACATTCATTCATTTACACACATTTTGATTCTCTTTTCTTTCCTCCTCGGTGTGTGCCGAGAAAACGAACTCTAAACTGGTTGAAACACACATTCATTGGTCGGTTGTCGATGGTTTATTTTATTTATATCGACCTATTTGAAACACTGTGGCATTCATTTATCAATTCAACGATGGCCTTTGTGCCAGATACATTTTGTTCTTTTTTTCCCATTGTGTGAATGAGATTGAGTATGTGTGTATGAC
Source organism: Contarinia nasturtii (assembly GCF_009176525.2). NCBI lineage: Eukaryota > Metazoa > Arthropoda > Insecta > Diptera > Cecidomyiidae > Contarinia > Contarinia nasturtii. The sequence continues at coordinate 912,798 of NW_022198157.1, read as the reverse complement.
CCAAAGTGGCATTCTGGTGACCTTATCGAAATAAACCATCCATCGACAATAATAAATTAATCATTGCGTGCTTGACTTCATGGCCAATTTGGCTGAAAATCAAAACAAAAATCTAATTATGCGTAATGGATTTGGAGTGATGTTTCGCTATTTTATCAATCAATTTTTGGTATTTTGCGGTCAGGCCGGAAGGAGGCGCGTCTTCATTGTCGTTGAACAACATATTACATTTTGTTTTCGTAATTATTGCTGACACCTGATTCAACTTAAATTCCAGTCAACTTGAACATTTGGTGCGTGGTCAGGTGCCAGCCGTTGGCCAAAATATTGATAGAAAGTTGAGCTTATTCAGCATTTATGTTTGCGGTTCGGCCATGCCATTTACTCTAATCGAAATTCATAATACAAGAAAAAATCATTCAATAAAATTCACATTTATGTGCTGTCCATGTGAAAGCGACCCAGCCATATTAAAGCACACCTTTGTCTTTTTATTCTTCATAAATTTTCCGTCTTGCGTCAAGTTGCGAGCACCCATACACACACAGCCACTTTCACCGTCTCGAATTTATCATTTTATTACAATAAATGTCACATAAAAATGTCAATAGCAAACAAAAGCAAATCTCTTACTTGAGTGCTGTCGGGTGTTGCGGTTGACGGCAACAGAGCAGAGCGAGAGAGAAAAGGACGAATGGAAAGTTGTGATGCGAGAATATGCCTAATGGTTTTCAATCGGTGAAATAGGAGATTTTGATAAATCGCAATGACAACACAGAAGGCAACCAATTTGTTATTCGACAAGCATATGAACAGTAAATGCAGGTACGTTGGCAGTGGAAGTGGATACGTTTTTCGGCAAACAGATATTCATACAATTTACAAGAAAATTTGCTTGAGTGTACTTGACTTCCGCATATTGCTTGACGAAAGAAAAAAATAATACAGACGCGACATTCTGCCAAAATGTAACATGTTTTGTATTTTTGTGTGTTCTGAATTACATTTGCCAGTCGAACGAATTAATGAACACCCTTTTTATGACATGGCAGAAAAATGACAGAGAGACAACAGTGTGTGAGAATGAAAGATAAAAATCTAATCGGAATATTCAGATTTTCGGCTATGTCTTGTTCGCCCAAGAAATGGATGAAGAGAGCAAAAAACAATGACACATCACAAAATGGCTCGACAAAATTGGTTTGGTAGATGAGTAAAAAAAATGTGATCAGAAAAAAAACGGAACAAAAATAAGGGAAAAAGAACACAAAACAAGCATTTTCATATATCTCACATACCCATGTTTCCATTCGAAATGTCTTGTTCTTGGCGACCCCCAAAAACAATGACACGCAGCACCAGCTAAGTAAAAAAAAAAAAACAAAGAGAAAAGAGAGAAAAAACGAAATGAAATCATATAAAACATTTATGGCATATTTTATGTGACATTTATTTTGTTAAGAATTTGTTTTCGACACAGATAATAAAAAGAAAAACTCTGTCGCACACACACATGCCAATTGAAAATGTGCGGCAAATGCGAGTGAGAAAACTACCGAGATATAGCTACCGAAGATTCAACGCACGAGGCCAAGATAAAGAAAAGAAAAACCCAGACCAAAACTGTTGGAAAGGAAACAATAGAATTCGTTTATATTCATAGAGAGAATATTTGGCGTGTACTGTGCATCTCTCAATTGAACGCGCATTGAATATCAAATCCATTTCATCGCTGATTGCGACAAAAAATCTTTTCGTTTCTTATCGGTCGAATTTTATGATTTTCTTGGCAATGCAAAAAAAGGAGAAATACACCACTTTAATCTGTTGATGGTAAATGCGCGTATGTGATTTATCGGTAATTTCATTTTAAACCAGCTCGTTACGCAAATATCGAAGATATAGCCATTGATTTGCCATCCGAAAAAAGAAATCCAATCGATGCCACTTTTTACTTCAATTCACCACTCAAACCCCTATCATTCAAACAGAGAGAACAGATTTCATGGCGAAGCGTTTCATTCGCTTTTATCAACTTTTCTAAGTGCTGAGCTTTGAGATATCAAAGCGAAATTTAAACCATTAAGTGTCTCCAAATGACAATAGTTGAGCATTTTTATCGCACAAGTAATTGAGCTGATGCGATAATCTATTCATAATACTTAAGGGAAACATTTTCGTTTCGAACAAAATTCCAAATCGGCTCATAATAATCATCAAAAATGTATGCGCGTTGCTATCAGTTGGTGAGTGTGTGTGTGTGTGTCGTTGCCTTTTTCCGCACTTGATTGAGTCACTGAATGTCAACCACTTTATACACACAAAGCCTTTCCGTTGGTCTGATATGTGGCACTTTAAAAGGATACAACAAATTGCCTGAAATGTAAACTTTCAAATCAGATAAGCGCACAAAAAAATGAAATAAACTGCTACAAAAAACGCTCCAAATATTTTGACGAGTAGAAAAATCCACACGCAAAAAAAATCCGACAAAGAAAATCCTTGAAGTACATTTGAAAATGACACTGTAAATCTCGGCTCTAATTCTCATTCTTTCACTAATTTACTTAATCGTGGCATGGTATGCGTTTTGGGGCGGTGAAATTCCCTAGTCGTTTGGCAAAAAGCGAACGGTCGCCCTTTTTTTTTGAACGTGGCCGACACTCAGACATCCATACACAAATTGAAAATTCCAATGCTTCTCACAGCATTGGCCAAGTTAATTTTGGTTGCGGGCAAAGAAAAGAGAGATGAAATAAGTGTGTTTGTTTACTTGCAATATCATTGAGGACACACTGTTCACAGTACTGTTCATTTGCTAATAGATCTTCTCTTGGGAACTTTCTTTACCTGACTCACATTCTTGCTATTAGTATGCTTCAGTAAATACACTTCTTGTTGCTTATGATGCCATTGTACATGGACTGGCTTCTGTGTGTCGGGGTTGCTCAAGTACTTTGCCAATGGTGTGGCAGAGATATCTCGACAACAACGCCGTCGTCTCCCACTTGTGTTATTAATACGCATTATATGTATTATTTAACGGTAAATATGTTCCAAAACAACATTGAACAATGTAAAGACGGTACCGTTTTGTTTTCTTTGTTGTGTGCGGTTTTAAGCTTCATTTTCTTCTCATCATCTCCTTTGGAACCCCAGCCAAAACGGCAGAAAAAGAGAAAAAAATGTGAAGAAACAAAACGTTCTGCTTGAGTTTTGCATATATATATATTTTTTTAAAGAAAAAGTTAAGTGAAAGCATTTCTCATAATAAGATTGAACTTTCCATCAGTCATTTGGTGTGTTATGCTTCTTCTTCTCTTTGTTGGTTGCCAGCTATTAATGCTAAAGATGTGTATCGAGGGACGAAAGAAGCTGCTATTGTGTGTACGATTTTTATGCGCATATTTACTTATTTAAGGTTTTTATTCTTGTCGTTGGTGTATTTTGGCAATGGTACGATGGGCCACCCTCTCTGACTTTGCTCATCGCAACCATTTGAAAGTGCATGTATCTTTGGCAATAACATATTTTGCTTCTTCTTCTTTTCGCGTCAATTCATATAAAATGCGATTTAGTTGTTTTTCTCGCTCATTCTTCCCGATAGCATGCTTTTCATTTTCAACTTAAAAATTCAACGACAACGATGAAGAAAAAGAAGAAAGCAACAAACTGATAAGAAAATGATGTGTACGCGCGCGAATAAAAATGTAACGAAGTGAGTTGTCGATTGATGGTAACGCGCGCGCCAGCAAATTTTTTTAAGCGTCTCCCCTCCCACCGCAAACACGCACATATATATGTGGCAGAGGAAAAAAAAACCGGAGGGTGCTGATTTGTTCTTTGGATAAAAAAGAACCAACAACGAAGAAGACACTGTAAGCAAGTGTTGGCTGTGTGTGTGTTTATGTGGGAAAAGCAATTTCATCGTTTGCTAAACGTTTTTATCGCTTAACAGAGATTTCTTCGTTATTTTTTTTTATTTTCTTCTTTCGTTCGCCCCGGTTGGCATTGCTTTTGTTTTTGTTGTTACAAATTTAATATCTCACTTTTTTTGTCTTCATCTTCATCTTATCGCATATTAAAAGCAACAACAATAAAACGTGCCAGCAGCAGTGAAAATGGCAACGATTTTTTATTCTCTCTTCAAACGACCAACGTCGTGTCAAGGATATTGAAAAAAAAAGAGACAAAGATGGGGTGGAGGAAAAAAAAACAATATGATAAAACATTATGAACTCCAAATCCGTCACACGTTCGACAAATGAGCTATGAATGAAGAAATCTATTTTAATTTTACTAAGTGCTCGCTGGTGGTTTTTCCCACAATATTTCTTCCCAACATACAATAATCGTTTAAATAAATTAACCATCTTCAATTTCAAGTGGATTTTCATTTTCAATCAAGCGCATTTCATTTAATCGAATGACAAAAGACTTTTATTCTATTTTACGTTAGTTTCAATTTCGTCAATCACTTAAATTTCGTGCGATTTATTTATTTTTCGATTAATTTTTGTTTCACACTTATTTCTATTCGTCTCACTCGAGTTTGCCATTTAAAAAATGGCATTTTCACATCAACATTTTTTTCCATTATAATTTTCCAATTTTCGCATTTTACATTATTTATATTCTATACATCCCATACCTTTCAACCATTCACATAATTGATGATAAATTAATGTAAATAGTCTAAAATCACATTTGCAAACAATAATTACAATAATAGTAATATATATCAAAATGCGGCGAAAAATATTTATTGTTGCTTTTTATGGTCGATTTTGTTGTTGTTGTTAATGGAATTTCTGTTATTTTTGGCTTTTAGTTGTGCAGTTCGCATTGTCGACATGACATCGGTTGCGGTGTACAGCCAGCTAACCTGTACGAAATGCAAAAATCAAATTTACCCAAATGCATAATTACATATTCAATTACAAATTTGCTTGTATATTTTGCATTTTATGCGAATCCATTCACACCACTGTGCACACGTACAATCATTAGCATACAGTTGAGTAGTATTGGCATTGAGAATACCGTTGATATGAATAGCCCGTCGTTATCGATTTGTTGACGCGAAAATAGCCGCGAATGCTTTGCGGCTTCATTTATCTTCTCTGACATAAACACTGCAAGCACTGAAAATGAAAAGAGAGAGAGAGAAGCGGTTGAGGAGAGAAATACAGAGAAAGTTTTAAAATTGCAAGTGAGAAACAAAAACAACGATAAAATCAAAACACATAGACACGAAACAATTTCAATTTCTTAGACTGTGTTTATCGTGCGCATGTAGCGTACTGTGTTTATCGCGTTGACCTTTTAGGTTAATAAAATACACAAAGTGGAAAAGTGCCACTTACGTGAATACAGATTTAATAACAAAATTGTATATTTCGCCAATGTATGAGTGTGACAAACGGTGTGTTTTGTGTGTCTTTTTGCCGTCATTGGTGTCATACTTACACATTACGAAAAAGATAATCATTTGGAATAATGAGTGCTTTCGTGTCATTGCTGTTATACTAATTATCACCACATGTGAAATCAATAGTAGGATAAGCCATGGATCATACCAATCAATCTAGAAAGAAAAAAACAAACGGATGTTATATTGAAAATATCGATTTTGATGGGGAAAAACACCGCACAATGATATGCAAGGGGATTTTAAAATATTAATTTCACTGTAAAAATCGATTGCACCGTACTGTCTTTAAGTAGGACCCAAAATCCACTATATCCGAACTGTTGATAAAAGTATCTTCGTCCATTTAAAGACAATTAAAAAAATACTTTCAAAATTGACGGTTGATGTCTCTTTTCCAAATTGAACTTTTAAATTATCAATTCGATTGAAAATATCACACAAATCCAGACGAAAAAAAAAAACAGTATGTCTGTTCACTTGCAATCACAATTGTCATCTGTTGCCATTTACGCTCATTGTTTATTTACAATTGCTTGCGTTGTGGATGGCAAGCGCACATACGTTTTGACATTTCAGCATGAACTTCGGTTCGCTTATCGCCTGTCACCGCGTACGATAAATTCAATTGTCATTTTGAGCAATTTAAAAATGACACACTCGAACGATCCAATCAGTCGAGAATAAAAGTAACCAGCCGTTAAAAAAGGAAGCCCAGCAATTAACTCTGTCTCCTTTAAAAATGCACTACATTATGTTTGGATTTTTGTAAACTATTTTAGTCGATACTTATTTCGAATTTAGTTGAGAATTTTAATAGTGCATTGAGAAATATCTAAAAAAAAATCAAATTTGTCTCAAAAAATAAATTTTTACTGTGAATCACTATTAAGATTCAGTTTTATTGCAACACAGAACCAGCGATGAGTACTTTTGACTAATTATAGCTGTACGATTTTTTTATTTTACTTAATTTTATTTATTTTCAATCTCTTTTCAAAATGTTGAGGAAAAATAATATTTATTTCATTATATCTAGTTTAAGTGAAAAGAGATCTTCACTTTCAAAAATGTATCCCATTTTGTAAAGGAATATCAAATCCACTCTTCCTAAGAGTCCAAATTATTCTAATAAGGAACCAGATCTTTACCTTTTACATATGTTCGTAATCTCATTCACTCAAAGAACATTTTACGCATTTGTGTTTCTTTTCGTCAGCCTTGGTGTCATGCTCACATAATACCGAAAAGATATACATTTAAAATAACGTAAAAAAGTGAAAAAAATATTCACTTACCTCGTCATTTGTATCTTGCCTTCGTATTCACGCTAATTCTTTATTTATCATTACTTGCGTTTTGAGTGGTGACGTTTTGACATTGCAGCATGTGCTTCGGTTCGCTTATCGCTTATCAACCCATCGCTTGTTACGCTTGCCATTCGCGTACAGTAATTTTCAATTGTCATTTTGAACAATTTGAAAAAACATGCTTGAACGTTTCAATCAAGAGGTACACCAAAGTCAGTCGCGAACAAAAGCAACTAGCCGCTAATAAAAAGGAAGCACATATTTTTCGTTTGACCAAAACATGTATAATACTCATCAGATTAACTTTTATTTTGTATCTCAGCGAATCGTAATTACAAAATCGTAAACACGGCTATCTTGTTCGTTGAGCGTTTGCGAATATATTGTGTTGAAGCATGTTCATGTTTATACGAAAATATAGTTTGACGGAAAATGTGTGTTGTGTTTGTGTCGAAATGAAATGTCGAGCGCCAAAGCTATCTAGAATTAAAAAACTTTTCTCATTTCGGTGTATTCGACTATTTTATTATGCTTGGGCTGTCGTTAGTGTACTCAATATTCTCTGGGTTTAGTTTTGTCTCAGTTCTATGCTGCTCTTCGTGCTTTCGTCGTTGGTGTAGTCATATTATATTGCCACGTTCTCGTTCACCTTGTTGTTAGAAATATCTGAAACGACTCTCCCTCATTCTCTCACCTTTGCTTTATTAACTCTATCACCTCGTCGAAGAATTAGATTCAAAGTTCATACATAAAACTCGGCAAATCTAATTCCTTCTACTGCTACAACTTCTTTTTCTTCGTCAGCAGTAGTTATGCGAAAGATGGTGGGAGTGTAGATGAAAAGAAAAAAGTAGAAGAACACTTCGGTTATTTGTGGCCCATATTCTTATGCACATCGAGTGCTTTTGAGCACCTGATTCCATTTCGCACGCAGAAAAAAAAAATTATGTGTATTTCAAAATAAGTTTTTACTTGTGTGTCTTTTTTCGATATGCTTACGACGAAAACCTCATTTGCAGTAGCCGCATGCAGAGCTTAAGCATGTTATTGATGTTGCTGTTGTTGTTTTTGTTTGAATGACTTATTATATTTATGATGCTGCCATAGTTATTAATAACAACATGGCTAAACTTTCCTCGCTTTCTTGCAAATATTTCCACATCGAAACCGTATTAACCAATTTCTTTGTTTCAATTTAAATCCGAATGCTTGGCAACAAATGAAGTGGAACAAACAACATTTAAATGGAGCGCACGAAGGAGAAATAAAATTATTGTGTCCATAATGAGATCACAAACAGGTTATAGCAAAAGTTTTTCAAATCAAAGAACAACAATACTCTTAAATAAGCGAATGAAGAGGAGAAACCAATGATATGGAAATTCAAATAAAATGAAAATCGGACGCTTTGAAAATGGTGAAAGGGTAAAAGAGCGGATTGAAAAGGTAAAAGAGTCAATTGAAATTTAATTTAAATTGACAACAAAACATATGCAATTAAAGTTTAAAGATCAATAAAAAACGTGCAAATTCAATGCGTTCGAATTTCTTCTGAAGTTATTGGTACAAAGGTAAGAAAGGTTGTATAATTTCAAATTTTCAAAACATCTGGGAGTCTGAGAAAGACTTATGAACAAAACAGGGTCCTTCACATTCAAAATTTCAAACAAAATCTCAATTTCTAGGGGGGTGTAATTTTCAATCTCTTTTCAGGGGCGAGTGACAAAGGACCGGCCCTTATTAAAAGCTATGGTTTGAATAATTTATTTTACCTGATGTAATATTTTTTGTATGCATTTATAATGTATCCATTTTGCTATGCATCTGTTTCATTTACATTTGATCAAATTATGAATTCACTCATATTTGTATAAATTTGAATTTAAAATCCAGAATTATAAAATGCTATATAAGATCTGAATATTGTTTGCTTTTCTCTTTCGTCAATTCATCACACAATGGTTGAATTCAAAACTATTGTGTTTTTATATTTTCTCTGTTTTCACATTGACATGGTATTGAGTTGTAGAGGAAAAAATAGTGTTTTAGATGATTTCGATATAACACCATCAAAACCACAGCCTCCAAGGCCAACAGCAATACCTACCATCAAAAAGCGCACACAACAGCAATGTGAAGAGTATAAAACCGCACTTTTGGCATCATTACCTTCAATGGCAAGAAATGAAGATCCAAACTTCGTTATGACTGGCCAAATTTGCTCTGACGGTTTGGGCAGTTTATACGAGGCGTAAGTGATTTAAAATTCCGAATTTCATTCGAAAAATGGATGAAAATGATTTTTATGCACATCTTCTATCTCAGAAAATCTGATGGAAAAATGGCCGTTTATGAAGTGTGCTTTAATGACAAAACATCGAGTGCCATTTACACTATTCACACTCTTGATATGAGAGCTGGTATGGTCATTTTTGGTTATATTTTCTCAACATTTTCATAAAATGGTAATTTGTTTTTGTTCAATTTGTGGTGCGTAGACGATGAAAAAATGAAACACAATAGTTTTCTAGTGAGGTACACATTTTGTGGTTCAAAAGTTAACGATTACTACAATTCGAATAGCCAATCGAATATATTTGATGGAATATTCGGCAATGGAGTGATTACGAATTCGGACATAAAACTAACGCAATATTTTTCGCGAAATCATTTGGTGCCACATGCTGATTTTCCGTCGGCTGAATTTAAAAAATTGACCTACTACTTTCATAATTCATTTCCAGGTAAAGCCAACATATTTTGTTTAGCATTTTTGAATATATTTGTCTACTTTTTCTTATAAATAGGCTATCAATCAATCAATGTGAAAGTAAGATACAAACGTTTTCTTTTTAAAAATGTCTGAAATATAAACCGAATTCCCTTTAGAATTGGCGTAAACTAGAGGGATATGTACGTGATATTGCACGAGATATGAACATGATACTTGAGGTTGTCACTGGCATTTACAAAATAATGAAAAAGAAGTCGAAATCTGGAAATATGATGGATATTTATTTGGATATGGGTGATGGTGAAAACAAAGATCGTCGTCGATTTGCCGTACCTGCTGAAGCTTATAAATTGGTGGTTGATAAAAAGACCAACGCCAGTTTGGCATTTATCACGTCGTTTGATAGGAATTTGAGCGCTAGTGGTGTAACAAATTTTTCGAAAATTTGCAATGTCAATTGCCAGGATCTTGGTTATAATTTCGATTCAGACTCAAATGCCGGCTACACGATTTGCTGTACTTATGACGAACTCCAAAAATATATTAAATTACGATTACCCGTTAAATTGATGAAAACATCCATTTTACGCAACACAAATCAAAGAAGATCAAGTTCACCGCCGAAAAAAGCACAAAGTCCGGAAAATCTTAGGGGTAAAAAAGAGTCGTCGCCTAGGAAACGAAGATCTCCATGAAAAAAATAAATAAAAAAGAACTTTTTCACAAAAATAAAACACTTTCTTCAATTTATATCATTTAAAAATGTTTCATTGTTTCTCAATGAAATGCAAGAAAAAAGAGGAAAAGGGGCAAAGCATCACAACAAAATTGATTAACTAAATCGCATGAAACGAGTCTTTGAAAACCACATCGAACGAATGCATGCCAAAGCATTGACATTTTACAAATTGGCCCAAAGGTCGTTGGCTCATTGAACTTGGAGTCCATTCTCGTTTTCATGAAGTACCACATTTCGTATGTGCATGTAAAATTTATTCATGACTTAAAAAGTCAAACTTTCTCGTAAAGTCGTTCGATCTATGCACTTCATTCCCTGAAAGCACACATTTGCATCCTTCTTCCATTTTCACCGCAATTTTTGTTTCTGGTCTTCTCTCTCCGCATACATGTCAGACTTAATTTTATGTTCACATCTGTGAAGGGCCAAAGATCAAAATTCATATGAATTTATCCAAGATGTGTGCTTTTTGTGAGTGTGTGCTCGCGCGCGCCTGTGCATATACATTGAATGCGAGCCTGTGAACACATTTGTCACATGTGGACCACAGTCAACCACACATAAATCTTTCATTGCGCTCTCAAAGCATGAGCAACGTTTTTGCTGCAAAAAGGAAACGGTGGCAATAACTCCGAACTATCGAACAAGCAGAGGCAGACAATGATACGCTTATTAAAACATCATTAGCAATAGACACATTCATTTGTTCACGCATCTCATTCCTTATGTTTTTTGACTTGCATCAGAACCACATTTGAGCGTTATATGTGGAACGATAGTCAACAATCCACATATACATGTGTTACCAAACCCTATCCGACCACCGTCACATTTCACTATAACTACGGCAACTAGAAAATTAACTAGCGACTAGCAAGTGCATTGAACCAAGTGTCACGGTGCAATTTTGGATGCATCAACAAATGATGAACAAAATAAACTCTTCGTCTAAAATATAGCACATAGATTTTACATTCGAACGCAACGGATGAAACACATAGGAAAATTAGACACTCATTGTATTGTTATCAAAATTGAAGTTTTGTTAAAAGCGACCAAGCTTGTGAAATCTACATAAGCCAAATGCATCGTCACATTGCTTACGTAGTGCACGGTAAATGAAAAACAACTACAATTAAGTTTAAATAAACTATTTGAACATTTCATTTTTATTTCCATATTTAAATGGTTGGTTTTTTTCTCTCTTTTTTTGTGAATGAATTAATCCAAATTTTCAATTAAAAATAAATCACAAAAACGTTTTTGAGTTCGATGTAATTTTTCCATGAAACTATCCGCACAAACCACAAATCAAGTGGAAAGCTTGAAAACGAATCTATTGCATAATTACTCGTCGACGATGTATTGCCTCCCATAAATACTGAAATCTATACTTATTCACTTATGCACAGAAAGAGAAAGAGAGAGCGGACAGAGACATAGAAATGGATAGTGCAAATGAGTGGAAGAATGAGATAGCAACAGATGAAGTTCAAGTGGTCATTAAATGCAAGAGTAAATAAAGATGTCACGATTTCCACAGTGTTTGACAACAATAAACATTGAGTCAATGAGTGGTATTTGCTTTGTGTTATTGCTGTCGGCAAGCAAAAGTCGACATGGTCAATATTGTGTTGGTATGTGTGCGTGTATGTGCACGCATCATACTAAATTCCATTACATCCAGTATTAATAACATCGTATTAAAACGACATGGATATGTGTGTGGTGTGCGGCCGGGAGAACAAGTTAATTTTGTTACGGCCAACAGCAGTACTTGCCATTCAAACTCTTATCACATCTTGTTATACAGGCATAAACTTCTAATTAGAAGTGATCGGATTTGTTGCGTCTCTCTCCTCATTTATAATCTTTATTTCTCTCTTAATTATAGAGACAATGTATTTTTGTGCATTTTCCATTGAATAGTTTCAATGTCATGCTTTGTTGTGTAGCCACACGCATCTGTTCCACCTCATTTACTTCGGGAATGATTTGGAATTATGTACATCTGCTTAATATTTTTATAGAAAAACATTCATGTGAAGCACAAAGCATTATTATCATAATGAACCGACGGATAAAACATAAATAGCCGGGATAATGGGACAATGGGCGCTATGCCATTATTATTTGTAATTTTCTCTAATTGATATGCTTTAATAGAATTTAGACCTTTATTGTTGGCTCATTATTTGGTCAGAGTGACTTTGGCACGCCAAATTCTGAGAAATAAAGCATAAACTTCAAAACAGTCAATCCAAAACAATGGATTAGCAATAAAATACTATCTAGGAAGATTATTTAAATCAAAATTCAGTCCGTTGTTCGGTTTCCTTTCAATTTTTAGTAATTTCGTTCTCTCAAAAACACGTCGATATCAAACATTTTCAAAAACCAAATTCAAATGAAAAATTAATTTAAATTTGTCATTCAATTTGCACTGAAATTGGAAACAATTTCTGAATTCCAATGTTTTCACGAAAAATGTCTCCATTGAGGTTTTTCATATTCGAACAAATGAACAACTGAATTTTCATTGGATTCATTTGAACAAGCTTAAACTTTATATTCTAATTTTGAAATTTTGAGAGAGAAAGAGAGAGGTCAATGCATGAATATTTTGTTCAATGTGAAAAGTATGTAGAAAAGCGTACATTTTATGGGTTCTTTTGTTCCATGGCTTTTGGTTTTGTGCAATTAGTTTGTGTATGCTCTACATAGATGAATTTAAATGAATTGAATGTAATATTACTGTTTAGCAGATCATGATGAATGTAAAGAGCGACACTGAAATGTGGTGCACCATATGGTATATTCTTTGGTGTGGCGTTGTCTATAGAGCGAGATTTGTAAAGCGTGAAAAAGGTACACATGCACACACAAAGAAAATCTGATAAGTTTAGCGTACAGAAATTTAAGACAAAAACAAGAGAATAAAAGTGTAATAATTTGGGAACATTCTGTTGTCTTCTGAGTTCCTTTCCATCTTTTCGTCATCGATATTCTATCAGTAGTTTGCGACGGAGGAGTAGAGCGGGTTTAACCTCCCTCCTCCTGGCCTTTGGAAATTTCTCCAGATTTTACCAGATTTTCTAAATCCATCCACTCTTGAAATTCGATCTCGCACACTACTGATTTCTACACCTTCAAAGTGTTCTCCAAAATTTTAGTCAAATGAAAGAGAGAAAATAAAGTGTGTATGTGTGCGTTTGAATAGAAACCCTTACAATTGCAGTGAAATTGAAAATATCAAAGTAAAACCGGTAAATCGACTAAAACATGTAATGCGATGGAAAGCACTGTGGCCATTATGCAAAGTGGTATTGCATTACGTTTCTTTTGATGAAACCAGCTTTTGCAATGGAGTTCCAACCAAAAACAATAGATTCGAATAAATGTCATTGCTTATTGGTTACACATATCAAGACATTCTGTTGGCTGTTTATACATGCCCCGTTAACTGATATGTCATTGATGATATCCGAATAATGTTGATATTTATGACAATTGTCGAAATGGATTTAATGGATTTCGGTTTTGTAGTTAATTGTTCGAAATGTTTAAATCGGTCAGTAAGCGGGATGCCAGAGGAGTGTCAGAAAGAGCAATCGAACGATGCTCTGTATGTCTTCTATTGTTTTCATTAAAACTACACACGAAATTGAATAAATTATGTGTTGTTCGTGTTCTCTCTCTCTTCCTCTCTCTCGTTGCCAATTTTATCGATGACATCGATTGTCACTTTAAATCATAGAGCCAATTCGACCATTGTCAATTTGGCCGAAGATTTGCATACCAAGCGTATAATCGATGTATTCCTGATGTTGACATTCTAGAGAATTTGATGCATGCGACAACCAAAACAATAGTATCGATCATCTCAAAACAAAATCGGCTTTGATACCAAACGCCTAAGCAAATCCTTCCGGTGTTGAAGGCATATACAACTCGTCGAAATGTTGTGAATAATAAGAAGGATTTTACATTGAAAATACCCACAAAACAGACAATTACGAATCATTATTTATTAACCACAGGAGGTGTAGTACACTTTAATTCGTTGTACGTACCATTGTCCGAATCATCGCTGCCAACTTGAACAAGGACACCCTTGGAATTTGTTTGGATTTTCATTAAACATCGTCAAACATCAGCAGCAGAAGAATTTTCGAATAAAAACGGGGGGCAAGCTATTTAACAAGTCTCTATTATTTATTAAAAGCGCAGCTTGTGATTGCTTCTTAAATGTGATGATTTTGTGTACCAATTCAAAAGTGTTATCGATGACTATTCATGGGGATTTGTGCGGTTGCTCGGTGCTGACATTTGCATATTTATTTATGACATGCTAAGCTCATAACAATCCCATCCAATAAATTAATATATATATATATAACCAACCATCAGTCGTAGTTGTACACGTGCATTTTTCACAACATTTCACATAATCTCGATTTCTAATGAACAGCGACTACACGTGCCGTATCTAGATGATGAAGTGTATTGTGTTTTTGGATTTAATTGCATATGCGCACAAATTAATTTCAATATTTAGTTTTTCGAGAAAAAAGAAAACTATTGACTCCATTGTACGCTGCACTCGTATGAATTCTTTATTTGACTTACGTCAGCATCATCGTCCATTGACAACATGCTGATTTGTGATTTATTCAAACAATCCGAACAACAACAAGATGCCATACATACATATATCGATAAACACGCAATACGATCGGCTGGTGTTTTCCAATATATGATTAATTATCAATTAAATCCATGAACAAATCATTGCCGAACATAAATTGTTTGCATTCAATCATATGTAAACCCGCACAAAATGGTAAACAGGTAGATTTGTAGAATTTATAATACCAGTAGTGCATGTGGTATTTTTTTCACAACCAAAATCAAACAATCATCCTCCCGAAAATGCCAAATCAAAAGTATGGCGGTGTTTGGCTAACAATGGGCCATGTTAAATTGAAAATTTTACTCATTACATGAGATGATTGTTACAGCGCGGCGATTCCAAATTAAATCCATTTGTAATTACAAAACAATATTGTGATTCTGGCGCTTTCCATCATACCAATTGAAATAATGTACATATGCTAGATGCGTAATACATACGTGCAAATGAATGAAGTAGATATAATCGAAAATTCGATCTAATTCTAATTGAAAGGTTTCAATCAATTATTCGGGTTTCAATTTTCTACGATGAAATTTTCCTCTATGTGGATTAAATGCTGGCATTTCCATTATTTAAATAGTTATTGAAAAAAATTCAATATTTTTGAGACTGTATTATGGAATATCATATGAAAATTTCGCGTCGACACAATCAATTCTGATTCATCGTCATACAAGAAATGAGTCAGAATTGGAAAGTATAGTATACAAAAGATTATTGTGATAAAACTTTGGATTCAATAAATATGTTCTTTATCAAGTAGAAGCAGATAATTAAACAAATCAACAAACAACGCATAAGGAATGATTACTTTGTACAAAGTCTTTTTGAAAATATCAATTAAATAAACAGTGTTAATTAAACAATGAATATTGCAATTATTATCACTTTTTTCTGCTGAACTGTTATTGTTCATTTTTTTGGTATGACTAATATCGATTCACTTTAATGGAAAATGATGTAATTGTTCAATCCTTCATTTTTATCATTATAAAACCTCTTTATTGAATAGTAATAGAATAAATTCTTTATAACGAACGAGAATTGTCGATTTACAAAATAAGAAAAATACATATTGAAAATAAAAAAAGACATACTCAAGTCAATGGATGTCAAGTCAAGGCATATACAACACAGCTGATGCAGAATCGATGTTGGCTTCATCAGTAACCGAAATATGTCTTACCAATCTTTCTATTACTTAATGATGCTCGTAATTTGATTGATCAATGATTGTTCTTTCCCGTTAGGAAATTTCATATCTTTCATATTTTTCTACGGAATCACAAGCGGGGAGTAGAACGGTTGTTAAAGGGCATTCTGTCTACTGGATGTCAAATTTGTTTGCGCTTTAGATATGTGTAGTTAAAATTGTTTTTGTTTATTCTCAGTGCACTGAGTCGTAAAAATATCGAGTTTGTAAAGCCGTTTGGATAAAGTAATTCCATATAAAACGAAATCCAAACATTTTAAGTTTATGTATTGCTTTATAAATAGAATTAATGATTGATTCCACAAAAACAATGTGATAAACAAGACAAACCGAAGATTATATTGTTTATCCAGATAGAATAACGAATCACCATAACGTTGTTCAAGTGTATGATAATTCATTGAGCTCAGGTGTTTATTAAATAAACTTTGTTGACTGTTAAAATTAATTTATAAGAGTATATTTCGTAGAATCAGCAGTTTTCAGCGAATTTTAAGAATATAAAAAAAAGCATTCAAAGCTATACTTATAGTTGCTTTTCACGTGAAACATTTAACATATCAGACGAAAAATCCCCAACAAACATGGCTGACAGCAAACGTGAAGATGACGATGGCAAGAATAACAACTCTTCAGATGAATGGTGGTACAAATTAAAACGGTGCGACGCAGCATACACGTGCGAAAATGAGGAATGCAAGAAAAAAAACAATGGCGTCGCATTCGAATACGAATCAAACACCTACCATCGAGAATATGAACGTAAATGTCCAAAGTGCGGAACCTTGAACCAAAGCCACTCTGGTGAGTGAAGTGTTATTGTATTACAATTATTTAATGTTTTTCCTACCTATTGCATTAATTCAAAATTTGATGGATTTTCTCAGTCGAGACGTAATGACTGAGAAAATCCATCAAATTTTGAATCAAGACAATTATTGTTCGAGAAGAGAACATAAATAATAATGAATTAGTAATTGTTCTATTTTTAATCACTTTTAGGTGGAACTTTTATTGGCTAACCAACCAGTCAAAAGTGTAATAAGAATTGGCCGCAATCAATTAACCTTTAGCTTGACGAATGGCTAACAATCCAAATCAAATATTCATTGTTTTTGCAAATATTATTGAATAAAACATCCAATAAATGTTTTGACAAAACGTCAACGAAATATTCATGTGTTATGATTTAACTTTTTACGCATACTGGTTAATTTATTACAGGGAAGTTTATAATAAAAAAAAGAGTTATTTTGTGTATTTTTAAAGTGAGTATAAAAATATCATCTATCTAGCGGAAATGTAAAAGACGAAAGAGATAAGACAATAAATCCAACAATAAAGTGGACAATTTATGCATGATTTAAATCATCTTTTGGCCGAATGTGATCATTTATATCAATTGTGCTAATATATATGATTTCCCACTCGGCTTTCATTCTACACCAGGGCTGTTATTTTCACTCTGTCAGTGCACGCACACAGTAGTGTGCACACTCGAACTCAATGTGCGTCGCACACAGTGCTTGTATTTTGAATGTGCACGCACACTTAGTTACAAATTTGCCAACCGCCAAAAATGTCAAACTTGTGACTAAGTGTGCGCGCACATGCAAAATACAAGCATTGTGTGCGACGCACATAGAATGTGAGTGTGCACACTACTGTGTGCGTGCACTGACAGAATGAAAATTACAGCCCTGTTCTACACAAACAATCACTCTGAGGGACCGGCCAAAAACCATAATAATACGAAAATAAAAACAATGATTTTCGAAAAATTTGGTTATTTTTCATGCCAATTTCTTGAATCTCCGAAAAAGATATTTTTGGATAAAAGAGATGATATAGACAAAATTTCAAGTGATTCTAAATTTAAATAAGCATATCTCCCATACAAAAATGACAATTTTTGAACATTTCTAGCTCATATAAAAACAAATGACGGTGTACAGTGTACACGTCCATTTAACGTAAAAGAAAAGCATCACGCTATTTTTTGTTAAAAAATTGTTGTCGAATAAAAAAACACGTTGTAAATAATATTTTAAGAGCGTGACGGCTTAAAAATTATTTTAGAACAAAAATCAGTTGATTTGAGTGCTGTTGAATTGACATGTAGTCTATAGCGCTTGCTCCTTTCTGGTTTAACCAAAAGAGTGGAAGAATGACAAGGACAGCGTATGACGTTGAACGACGCTCACTGCGTTAGAAAAGAGCAAGCACTATAGACTATATGTCAATGCAACAGCACTCAAATCAACTGATTTTTGTTCGAACAGAATTTTTAAACCGCCACGCTCCTAAAATATTATTTACATCGTGTGTTTTTTATTCGACAACAATTTTTTAACAAAAAGTAACGTGACGCTTATCTTTAACGTTAAATGGACGTGTACACCGACATTTGTTTTTATATGAGTAGGGGCTACCACAAAAGATGAGTATTTTTTGCTAGGATTTTTGATGAGTGGATGAGCCCCCTAATTTTTCAACCGTGCCCATGTATGTAATACATGACATAGATGCACTTTGATGAAACGTTCAACACACTCTATTTGCATAGACAGTCGTGTACTTTCTGAGTATGTGCTTGAAATATGCCGAAATTGTGGAAAAAGAAAAAGAAACGACTATTTCAGTTTCCTTTTGCAGCGAAGTGTGTATGCCACTTGTCGCAACATTGAAAACATTCAATCATCGCGTGAAATGTGTATGTATTTCAGTCTGTTTGCAATGCTAATGATTCGAACATATTTTAATTCGAGACGTGAAAGCGTGTCTTGTAGAAACATATAGAGAAAAAAACGGATGCAAAGAAGAAAAAAACAACGGGTGCAAACAATGTACGTTGTTCAAACAAACCATGCAAATTGCTTGTGAATAAAGTGTTTGTAATAGTTGCGAGTCGAAATTCGGTGAAATGACACACAAAATATCATAAAATTATTCATGCATTTAAAATCGTGCTGAAATACTCTGTCATATTATCAAAAATGTATATATTTAGATGAATTTTGTGCAGAGAATTTTTATTTTTATGTCATCAAAAATGTGATTCGATTGCAAATAACAATTTTCAATGAATTTGGTGTTAGGGGCAAAAAATATGAGAAATTTAATAATAAATATCAAGGTTATAAGCTGACATTCAAAAAATGATGTTTCATTGAAAAAAATGTATCCATCAAGAGGAAAAACGGAAGAATATCGGAATAGTTTCTTTTCTTCTCAGATTAAGATTCGAAATAGCATGCAACCCCTCAACACCATCAAACCCGAGAAAAAAAACAACGAAGGTTTTTTCAATCAAGCGACGATTGGCTTTAATCTGACCGAAAAGACTCCTTACATATGCAAAACACCATCTCGGATCATGCACACTTGCACACAATGCATACACACACAAAATTGACTTAGACCGTTTAAGCTTATTAGATTTCCCATTCATCGATTTCATTCCATCCATTTCTATCGTCTGTGCGTTTGCAAGTCGCTTTTAAGATTTTTCACATTTTGTACATATAATCTGCTATTCAATTCAGCACCCATTCAAGCACATGGGTTTTGATCTCTTTTATAGATGCTCACTTTGGTGACTGCCATTGCCACTGCGGCTGCAACTCCTTTGCGATCTGTGCAAAAGTGAACTTCGTTTAACATATGGCTTTTTCAGCATTCACAATGTGTATCGAAATCATCATCGTCGTCTAGCAATGGTCTCTTTCGATTATATTAAATAAAATAAGAGATGCCAAAACGCGTTTTTTGACATTCGTACAGCTATATTTTTTTTCACTTCTTGTGTTGTCGTTTGCATCGTTTGCGAAACATCGACGAAACCTTGTTTTCACATTTCGAAATATATTCGAACAGAGTGAGAGAGAAAAAAAAACGAACCGAGAAAGGTGTGCGTACGAATTTCAAATGAATAAACATATGGCACGAAGGCGTTTTGTTGTTATTCTTTTTATTGAATATTTAATATGAGTGAATAAAAACGAAAAGCGATTTGATTGCAATGCTGAAACAGCTTATTGATTTTCTTCTTCGTACACAAACCGCAATCTTCTAATTTACTTAGCTATCAAATTGAAAGAGAATTGACTCGGTGAACCAAAACAATTTTGAAGATATGCTACTTTTCAATAGACTGAAACTCAATCGATTTTTGTTGGGTGTCATTTAGGATAATATCTTTTTTTATGTCCAAAAAGATCCAACATCACTTTAATCCTTTTCTTTCTATAAATTTGAAATTTTTCGCCGATATTTTTGTCGACCATCGTTGAAAAAATGAAAATGCCATATTATTTGCAAAATATCACTATAATATGGTCTTTTAAAGAATAGATTTCGAGTATGGTTCTGGCAGAGACTAAAAAAATGTATAAATAGTTGACGATTTCTGTTGAATTTGTATTTTTTTCGCATTTTAAAATGGAATCTGCGATGATTACATTGATAATATTGCTTTGATAAATAATATAGTATTAAAAATTGAAAGCAATGGAAGTATAGTTAAGTACAGTTGTATGTAACGAGTATGTGAATGAGTTGTTGTACAGCCGTTGATATCGTTTGTAGTGTTTTAGTGTTGGCAAGCATTTATATGGGTTCATTTTGATTTTTCGCCATAAGATTTCACTTTAACCGTATATATTCTTCGATCATCGATACATAGCGACAGTGTCGTTTTTGCTTCATAATCAAAAGTTCGACACCAAATAGAGGATAAACAGAAGAAGAAGAAAAATATCGTTTCGTGCATATTGCTGTTATCAGATAACGTTTACTTTTTTTCTCTTCCTTTGCATGCAACGTTCAATGTGAATTCTTATCAATGTGTCATACAATATAAAATGCTTAATACACTTGTAAATTTAAGCGTATGCGTAACAGTTCTTGTCGAGGGTAAAGCGGCGGAAACAACAACAGCGTAGATTGGAGCGAAAAAAAAGTGTGCAAAATATATATATATACAACGACAAAGATTATGACTACTTGTTTAAACTACATTCTCGTTTTGCTTCTGTTGCGCTAATACTTTCGTTACTCTGGACCAACAGTATATATGAATCGTTGCGGCGAAAAAGTAGCTCTTATTTTCTTCAAAATAATAC